>NC_092708.1:349720668-350034105 GCF_047496885.1 Scyliorhinus torazame
CCTCTACAAGGCTTAACGTCTCAGCAGCCAAAGTGCTTTTTACCACTTTCCTTATTTTCTTTGTTTCCCACACAAGTGGGCAACGTTTACCATTGTTCCCCAAGAGGAAAATTATAAAACCTCCTGCGCTTGAAACCCCATCACATAAATTTGCGTAGGACGCGTCACTATAAACTATGAGTTTCAAGTGCTTAAGGTCACCTAACACCGGGAACTTCAAAACACACTCCTGCATTTTTAGTTTGGCCAACGCTTTATTTGCTCTTATTATGTCTTCCACTTTGGGATCATTCATTTTTGTACTCAACTCAAATCAAAATTCACGTCCGGTCCAGTCTGTCTACCTAACCAGTTCAGTTGCCCAATTAAACTTTGCAGTTGCTCTTTTTCTATCTTTGAAACCATTGCGTCTTTTTGTGAAACTCGGCCATGACTAATTGTTATTGGGGAGATGCTTTCCAAATAAGATTGCTGACGTAAAGTTGCCCCTAACTTAGTCTGTCCAATTTCCAGTCCAATATATTTAAATGCACCGGAAGCCTGACTTCCAACCCTGGGTTCTTTCCTCAAACCAGAGATTACAATAGCTTCAAAATCACTAGTCCCACCCCACAAAAAATCATCGACATGCATCATAAAAATGCCAGAAAGATTTCCTTTATAGTGCCAGTAAAACATTGCAGGATCTGCTTTCAACTGGCAACAGCCTAACTTTAACAAAACTGACCTTTCCGAAAAATACCAGACTCTAGATGCATCATTTAATCCAGAAACTCATTTGTTCAACTTCCAGAGTACCCCTTCTGTGTTAGCTGCTTCTTTAGGAGGACGGAGAAAAATGTCTCTCTGGAGCTGATGCCCCTGCAAAAAGGCAGCTTTTATATCTATAGATTTGCATTCCCATGCCTTTGTGGCTAATAGAGCCAAGAAGATCTTTAAAATAACCTTTCCTGCTGTAGGTGAATCTACCCTTAAATCCTGATCGTCTAAGTTTTCTTCAACTCCCCTTGCCACGAGCCTGGCCTTTGCCATAAAAGTACCATCCGGAAAAACCTTTTCCATGCAAATCCATCTGTGGGATAGAGCTCTTTGTCCCCTATCCGGTACTTCCGTGTATACCCCAAATTCACTCCAACCATGCAATTCTTGCTGTTTAGCTTCTTTAATAACTTTTTAATCTAATTTATTTGAAGCCACCAAAATCTCACGTGCATGTGGGCTTCTACTCCTATTAGAATTCGTAGTCTTACTCATGTTCCGAGATCTTGACAAACTACGTCCCCTCTCCCGCCTGGTATCTCGTTCTGTACTGCTACTGCTTGATTTTTCCCTTCTGCTGTAGGATGTCCTTTCAATAGTTCTCAAATTTTTCCTGCGGACCTGTTCACTATCCGATGTACTATCTGAACTGGCACTGCGGTTCTGTGCCCTCCATTTTTGAACTTCGTTTTCCCAATCCATTGTCATGACTCCTTTCCCTGAATGCTGTACATTCAACCAATGGTTATACTTTCCAGTGGCCTTCCCTGCTCTACTAATAACAGTTGCATTCTTCCATTGACTAGACCCTTCAGGCAAGTATGTCACTTTTGTACCAACTTTTGGCAATTGCCCTTTCGGAAAAATGGCCTGTTTTAATTCACCAGAAGTGTTGTGTTCCTCCACAGAAACCCTGTCTATATCAGTTAATTGATCCTCATAGTTCTGTAACACATGCGTACCAGATGACTCTGGTTCCTCGTCATGTCTGTCTGCTCTGTCTAAATTTGAAAATTTATAATCTGTACCCATTATCTTTGATGAATGTACCCTAACAGTTTGATAACCATGTTGCAAAATAATTGTTTTGCCATCTATGCCTATGATCTTCCCTGGGCCTTTCCATTCATTAGAATTGTCTCTCTTATAGTATACCATGCCTCCTTGCTGAAAAACGGCATCTGATGGCCGTACGTTATGTCTTAAAACTCTGCGAATTCATTCAGAGACTTCTGCTTCCAAAAAAGCTTTTCTACTGCTATGTAATGCATTTAAATGTTCAGCAAAACCAGAGCTAATTATAGTCCCCTCCCAAGCTGGAGGCTGGTCATCCAAAATGGTCGGAATTTTAGGATTTCTACCAAACACTAATTGATAAGGACTATAGCCCCCAACCATCTGCAATGAATTCTTTGCATGTACTGCCCATGCTAAAGCTGAATTTAGCCTGCAATTTGGTCGATCTGCCAAAATTTTCCGAAGTATGTCATCGATGACAGCACGATTTCTTTCACAGACACCATTACTAAATGGGCTTTCTGCAGCCGTATTCATAACTCTGATATTCATGTTTTCACACATATCCCTAAACGCATCATTAGCAAATTCTCCCCCATTGTCCGTAAGGAATTTTGCCGGTGGACCCATTCCTGTCCCTATCCACTTTTTCACGATTTGATCCAGAATTACTCTTTTCTTTACTTCCTACAATCGTTGATTGACTACATCTGGTTGCTAAATCTACAAAATGCAAAATAAATATATTATTTGCTTTATCCCAGATCTTAAGGTCCATGGCCACAATGTTGTTAAAATCCCTGGCCAAAGGTAGGGTTACTATCGGTCGTGCTGGTGTCCTTCTGTACTTCCTACAAACTTCACAGCGGTCACTAACCTGTTCTATCAGTTTAGTATAGTCGTCATCCCTTACCACTGCATCCTTTAATACATTTTTCAGCCTCCGAGGAGACGGATGTGCAAATTGCCAATGCAGTTTTAATACCACAAGTTTTTTTCAGCTAAAGTCCCATTTTCAACTGCCATTAACACATCTGTTTAGCTGTTTAGCACAGGGCTAAATCGCTGGCTTTGAAAGCAGACCAAGTCAGGCCAGCAGCACGGTTCAATTCCCGTAACAGCCTCCCCGAACAGGCGCCGGAATGTGGCGACTAGGGGCTTTTCACAGTAACTTCATTTGAAGCCTACTTGTGACAATAAGCGATTTTCATTTCACCCTTAACCACTCTACTTGAAAAATTATTTGTCAGTAATGGATACAATAGTGTCTCGACTGTGTAAATTGTAAGTCCACCGTCTTATCCTGTTCCATATCCAGTTTCACGTGTGCTTTCTTCATCGATGGTCTGCTCAGAAGCAAAGGTATCTCACTTGATACAACATCCGTGCTAATGAAATGATTCACTCCGGCAATATTGCAAGGGATCACCACTCTTTTCAGCGACTTCAGAGTATTATCATCCCCAAACCTGAAACTTGTGGAACTTTCAAATTCCTTAACCTTGTTACGATTTTCAGCATTCAAAGAGTCCAGGTAACATTTGAACCAGTCAATTCCACACACAGTAGATGTGCAGCCACTGTCCAATACAGCGCAGTTGAAGGATTCTGCAACCAACACCCTCATTACCGGCGTAAAACTGCTTGTCAATAGGACAATGCCTTCTTTCTGGTCACTATCTTTTTCCTCTTCTGACTCTTCCGTGTCATGTGTCACTTCAAACACTCTATCATAACGAGTTGGACAGTTGAAAGCATAATGGTATTGAGAGTCACATCGAAAACATCGATTTATCATGCCCCGTGCATTTCTGGGGTTCCCATTCCTATTGTAGGTTCTAACTGGGTTTCTGTCTTCATAATTTCCTTGCCTCAGTCTCCGTCTATAGGCTTGAGCCCTGTTCATAACCATACGATTTCGCCATCCTGTTACTAGTGTATCTTCCATATTCTACCTTATTGCAGGCTGACCTATTTGGGTCATCAGAGCCATCGGAATCAAATGTTTCCCCAGAAACCTTTGTAAAGCTTTTGTCATCTGTTCGAATAAGGTATCCTTATCAGTAAACTGAACTCCTGTCAAAACCAGGAGCCTATCCATGTTGCTCACTCTAGCACTGTCAAGTAATTTAAAGGCCAACACAGACTGTGGAAATTCCAGGTGGTGTTTCTGCAGCCTTTTATATAGTCTGCCAAATTCCATTATATAGTCTTCCATGGAGATATCCTCCATTTTCCGGAACTTATCAAAATCCGACCATGCTTCATACGCACTTAACAAGTCATCTTTCTTATAAGTCTTATCCATATAATGTAATGAAGTCTCCAGACCTTCTTCTGAGTCTAACTCTTCCAATTCCAGCTCAGAAAGCATTTTGTTTCAGATTTTACTGCCATATGGTAGAGAAAGAGCCAATGCCATACCTTGTTTTCTCTTTCCCAAAGCAGTTACTTTAGTCCACATAACTACTGCACTTCCCCATTGGTCGTACGCTTCCCTTTCAGAAAATAAAGGAGGATAGTCATATCCAGCCATCTTTATCCTGGGTTCAGCCATGTATCTTTTTTTTTGCCTTCTCACTCACTCCTTGGTTTGATCAGGAAAAGTTGTATCTTTCAACCCTTCACATTTACACAGCAACCATCCTCTGCTACCAATTGTTAAACGTTTTAGTTGCTGTGAAATGAAGAGTCTAAAGTTCTTGTTCCTTTTCACCAAACACCATTTATTTCACTTCCACAGCCTCTGCACAAAACTCTTAACAACACACCACCTGACAGAGGCCACCTGAAGCCCCTTTACATATCAGTGTCAATTAATGGATACTTAACATAAATGAGACCACTAATTGCAATGTCTCTTACCCCATTACCTAACAGACACCAGTGTCCAGCATTTTGCAGCAGTCAAACACTTTGTCCTCCAGCAAATTGTTACGATTGTTAAGGCACCGCTCTGAGACAGTGGCAGTCACTCCACAGAGCACAAATCTGCGGGATGGTTGTTTTCACCCTTTCGCCCCTGCCATTCCATCATTGCCCTTGATGTTGACAAGCCAGCCCAGACGACTATCACTCACATTGAAATGATTCAGCCTAAAGCTGAGCCTTCTCGATCCAGAGCTGCTCGAGGCATCCTGCAAAATCATCTGTAATCTCCCCCAGCAAATAATCAGCAATCTTCCACCAGCCATGTGGCAGACACTGAGCTGGCACTGTATAGGGGCAATAGACCAGGCAAAGGTACACATAAGTCAGGTACTAAGTGAGGTATTCTTTGTGATTCTTATTATCAGGATGGATGTTTCAGTGTTCCCAAAGACCACACAAGCTAAGTTCAATAACAAAGCTAACATTTATTACACTACTTATGAAAGCTCAACCACTTACTCCTATAGCAAGCAATAATCTAGTAATCTACACTCTACTAACACTAGTCTCTACACTCTATTACTGTACTCTGCACTCTCTGGACCTCTCCTCGGCACTCTCTCCAGCCCTCTCCCAGAAGCCTGAGAGGCAGTGCTTTATATAGTTCTGCATCTAGCTCCATCTACTGGTCAATTATGATATTACACTAACCCATTATATTCTAGTACGAAGTCTTACAACACCAGGTTAAAGTCCAACAGGTTTGTTTCGATGTCACTAGCTTTCGGAGCGCTGCTCCTTCCTCAGGTGAAGGAAGGAGCAGCGCTCCGAAAGCTAGTGACATCGAAACAAACCTGTTGGACTTTAACCTGGTGTTGTAAGACTTCGTACTGTGCTCACCCCAGTCCAACGCCGGCATCTCCACACCATTATATTCTCGACATTCTACATAATGTCACACTAAGGAAATACACAAGGGGGATTAATTGATGCTTGTGTGGCATATTGGAATCTTTGATTCTGATATTTAATGTTTGTTAAACATTAATGTCTTTTATTTCAACCTTGTGGCCAAGTGGACACTGTAGTAGTCAGTAACAGAGGGGAGGGAATGTGTGGGATTGTGGTTGAACAAAGAAGCTGAGTTTCATTCTCTGATACTGCATTAGGAAGAGTTGATCGGCAACAGATTAGCAAGACAGGGAACCTGTTGGTTTCTTCTCCTTTTCTCCTCTTCCACCTCCCTGAGCGGGTCACCATATGGCTGGTGCCTGGTGAAGACAAGGTTATGCAGCATGCAGCAGACCACCACAATCCTTGACAGCCACCTTGCTGAGTATGCAGAACTCCTCCAGAACGGTGTAAGCAGCAGAAGCATTTCAGCTAAGTGTTCTGTTGCATTGCTTTTGTTATATGCATGTTGTCCAGATGTGTGTAAGCACACCAGAGCTATGTTGTTAAAAGTTAGCCCTTGTTCAGTATTGGCGCCATCAAATTTGTAACGGTGGCTCAAATTCAAATGCAGTGGACCACTCCAAATGAAGGCATCATTACTTGTGAGGATACCGGACATTGATGTACATGACGCGGTGCCTCTGGGCATACATCAGCATCCCGTTGATGAAGCAAAATCCCTTTTGATTGCGGTCCATCTCAAAGTTGTTCTCTGGCACACATAAAGTAACATATATACAATCAACAGCACTGTGCATCACGGGGAGACCTGCAATCCTCACAAAGCTGCATACTCCCTGCTCAGCCTGATTTGCCAAAAGAGAATGGAATATATTTAGCTTCTTTTGCATCGAGAGTCTCGATGGCATTCCTGATTCAAAAATTGCCTGCTCCACCTTGGAAAGAGCCTAATGCATAATGTTTCATGGCAATGCTCACCTTCACAGCCATTAATAATGCTATCCTTGTCCGTCTTGAAAGCTGCAGCTTTGGATGCAGCAAGTGACAGATTCCATTGAGTTTGGAAGCTGTGAAAAGGTGGTGGGGTAGTTCTGTTAATTACGAATCTCATTGGTACAGCAGTGAAAGATGACCTTGGCTCAAAAAAAGCAAGATTCAGAATCAGTTTAGGTAGAGATTTCAAAAAAAGTGAAGGTAAGAGGTCTGTTTCGGGAGTTGCTTCAGGTCCCCTAACAATAGTTACACAGTAGGACGAGGCATACAGGAGAAATAAATAGGGTGTGTAAGAAAGGAACCGCAAAGGTGACTTTAGTCTACACGTAGCTTGGGTGAATCAGGTTGGCAAAGGTAACTTGGAACATGAGTTCATAGATTGTGTTCAGGGCATTTTCTTAGAGCAACATATTCCATCGCCAACCAGGGAGCAGGCGATTTTAGACTTGGTCATGAGCAATGAGATAGGATTCACCAATAACCTCATAAAAAAGGAACCTCTCGGCAACAGCGGTCAGAACATGATAAAATTCCACGGTCAGTTTGAAGGGGAAAAGCATGAGTCTTAGACAAGTGTTTTAAACCAGAAAAGAGGTAGTTATAAAGATATGAAGGCAGGTCCAGCTAAAATCAATTGGGAAACTAGGCTATAGTTGGACCAGCAGACATACTTTTAATGAGATATTTAATAACTCTCAGCAAAGATTTATCCCAGTGAGAACGAAAGATCCTTTGAGAAAGATGAATAATCAATGGCTGAATAAGGATATTAAGGATAGTATCAAATTCAAAGAAACACCCCACAATTCTGCAAAGATGAATGAAAAGTCAGAATATTGCTGAAATTTTAAGAACCAGCAAATAATGACTAAGAAAAAAATAAAGAACGAGAATGAAGAGTATGAGAGAACGTTAACTGGTGATATAAAAACAAATAGTAAGAGTTTCTACAAGTATGTAAATAGGAAAAGAGTAACTAAGCTAGTGTTGGTCCTCTAGAGAGTGAGTCTGGGGCCAAAAAAGAAAATGCTGGAAAAGCTCATCAGATTTGGCAGCTTCTGTAGGGAGAGAAAAGAGTGTCTGTTTCGAGTCCAATTACTCTTTGTCAAAGCTGGGGTGCATGAGTCTGGGGAATTGATTATGGAAAGGATTGGCAATGGCATTGAACAGATATTGGTTGTCTGTCTTCACTGGAGAAGACTTAGAAAACTTACACAGATACTTGAAATTTAAGAGCTGAACGGGTGGGAGGAACTTAAATCAATCACAATCACTAGGGAAAAGGTGGTGTAAAAACTATCAGACATAAAAGTGTTCAGTACCCTGACCAGATTGCTTACACCCTGGGGCCTTAAATGAAGTGGCTGCACAGATAGTAGATACATCGATTATAATCTGGTTTAGCACACTGGGTTAAATCGCTGGCTTTGAAAGCAGGCATAGGCAGGCCAGCAGCACGGTTCAATTCCCGTACCAGCCTCCCCAAACAGGTGCCGGAATGTGGCGACTAGGGGCTTTTCACAGTAACTTCATTTGAAACCTACTTGTGACAATAAGCGGTTTTATTTATTTTTTATTTATTTAATCATCCAGAATGCCTTAAATTCTGGACGGGTACCAGAGGATTGGAAAATAGTTAATGTAACATGAATATTGAAGAACGAAGAGGCTCAGAAATCAGAAAACTCTAGTCCAGTCAGCCTCATATCCATCAGAGGGAAATTGCTAGAATCCATCATTATGCAGGTTACAGCAGGATACTTAGTAAATCATAATTAGATTGCGTCAACATGGGTTTATGAAAGGGAAATCATGCTTAATAAATTTATTGGAGTTTTTCGAGGAAGTATCAAGGAAGATGGATGAAGGGGAACCTGGAGATGTTGTTATTAACAATTTGTCCTGCAGAGCATGCTAGAAAGAGCAGGTGTGCAGTCTGAGTGCTGGCCCCGCACCTGCTCTTTTTGGAAAGCACTTCAGAACAAAGAGACAGCCTCTTTTAAAAAACTACAGCTAGAAATAACGTCTGCTCAAAAGAGGATGTATATCAGAGTTAGTGGACCCTTTCAGAGATATATAAACAAACAATGGTTATCCTTCCTTTGAAATTGTCTGGACCTGCCAATCAAGAGATTGTAAATGGTAATGCACCATGAAATTGAATGTAAACAATGCAGTTCGAAGCTTTTATGCTTCTAAGCTTACAGAGAGGCCTGTAAAAGTTAAAGGGCAATGAAACCAACTGTGAAAAAAGTACTTCAAAGGTTCCCACCACATTAAAGGAAAGACTTTTACCTTCACCTCACAGGTCTTTGAACTGAAAGACAGTTCAAAGGTTTTAAGACTACGGAGAGAAGACATTCGCTTTCATCTTACATATCTTTGATGTTGACAAGCTGAAAAAGAGTTCAATTATTTGACCCCCATCCTGGGAAAGAGCCCCAACCTGAGCCCCTCCAGCCCAGGCCAAGCCCCTGCCCCCCCCTCCATACCCATCTCTCCTGAGGGACCCACCTCGGCATCTTGGAGGCAAATATAGGGTGGGTTCTCAGCCTCTTGCTCTCCCATGGAGTTGAAGGCGTCAAGTTGTAACTGTCAAAGGGCGAGGCCTGAAGGGAGGCCTGAAGTGAGGGACTGAGTGTGAGTGCCTGAAGGGGGGGATTAAGGGAGGCAGTGCTAAAGGGGTTAGTGGGGAAGGGGCCGAGGGGGGGAGTGTGGAATTTGGTGAACCCATAATGGGGTGTCCCACATTGGGAGGGGTTGACCTTGCGAACAATTTGGATGGGGCTGCTACAATATTGTGAGATCAAGATACCCTTTAAAACGGGTGCCCCGATCTCTGAGGAGTGAGATCTCACAGGGAGTTTAGGCCCACCTTTCTCAGGTCCAACATAAAGCCCGGTCCTGTGAAAAACACTTTCTAAGTGCCATTGAATGGCATGCTGGCATCTCTCCTAGCACCAGCGGGAAACAGTCCTGATCCCCCATTGGTAGGAGCACTTAGGCTGAATACAGATGAATTGCACCCACTATGTACAATTTTGGTCTCCTTATTTCAGAAAAGTAGTGCAGAAAAGGTGACACAGTGGTTAGCACTGCTGCCTCACAGTTCCAGGAACGCGGGTTCAATTCTGTCCTCGGGTGACTGTCTGTGTGGAGATGCACAGTCTAAAGTTGTGCAGGTTAGGTGGATTGGCAATACTGAATTGCCCCTTCATGCCCAAAAGGTGAGGTGGGGTTACTGGATTGCAGGAATAGGGTGCTCTTTCCAAGGGCCGATGCAGACTTGATGGTCTGAATTGCCTCCTTCTGCACTGTGAATTCTATCATTCTATGATTCTCTTATTCCTGGGATGAGGGTTTTTCTGATGAAGGAAGGTTGAACAGATTGGGCCTATATCCATTATTAGACCTTTGAAGAATGAGAGGTGATTTTATTGAAATGTATAAGATACTGGGGGATTTGATGGGATGGATGTCGGGCTGATGTTTCCACATGTGGGCGAGACTAGACCCAGGGGACACAGTTTAAGAATAAGAGGCCTAATAGGCCAAATAGTGATCAGGATTTTATTTTCTCTCAAAGGGTTGCTGGTATGTGGAATTGCCCTTCCCAGAGAGAAATGGAGGCTTTATCGTTTAATTTATTCAAGCCGATTTAGAATTTTGGAAGACAAGGGAGTCAAGGGTTTTGGGGAGCAGATGGCAAAGTGGAGTTGAGACCACAGTCAGATCCGCCATGATCTTATTGAATGGTGAGCAGGCTGTAAAGGTTGAATGGCCTGCTCTTGCTCCTCAGTCCTATGTTCCAAGGTGATCTTGGTGAAGCTGAGACTCCTGAATCACTTCCATGCTGAGATTAAGATGGCAGAATTATTCTCCATTCCAGGAACCCGGGTTCAATTCCGTCCCCGGGTGACTGTCTGTGTGGAGATGCACAGTCTAAAGTTGTACAGGTTAGGTGGATTGGCAATACTGAATTGCACCTTCATGCCCAAACGGTGAGGTGGGGCTACTGGATTGCAGGAATAGGGTGCTCTTTCCAAGGGCCGATGCTTTCCCGGAGCGGAGAAACTACGACATCTTCTTCACAGCCTTCAACACGTCATCGATGAAGATGAACATCCTGCCAAGGTCATCCCCACACCCCCACTACTTGCCTTCAAACAACCGCGCAACCTCAAACAAACCATTGTTTGCAGCAAACTACCCAGCCTTCAGAACAGTGACACCACACAACCCTGCCATGGCAATCTCTGCAAGACGTGCCAGATCATCGACATGGATACCACCATTACACGTGAGAACACCACCCACCAGGTATGCGATACATACTCGTGCGACTCGGCCAACGTTGTCTACCTCATACGCTGCAGGAAAGGATGTCCCGAAGCGTGGTACATTGGCGAAACCATGCAGACGCTGCGACAACGAATGAACGGACATCGTGCGACAATCACCAGGCAGGAATGTTCCCTTCCAGTCGGGGAACACTTCAGCAGTCAAGGGCATTCAGCCTCTGATCTCCGGGTAAGCGTTCTCCAAGGCGGCCTTCAGGGCGCGCGACAACGCAGAATCGCCGAGCAGAAGCTTATAAGACCATAAGACCAAAGACATAGGAGCGGAAGTAAGGCCATTCGGCCCATCGAGTCCACTCCACCATTCAATCATGGCTGATTTCAACTCCATTTACCCGCTCTCTCTCCATAGCCCTTAATTCCTCGAGAAATCAAGAATTCATCAACTTCTGTCTTAAAGACACTCAACGTCCCGGCCTCCACCACCCTCTGTGGCAATGAATTCCACAGACCCACCACTCTCTGGCTGAAGAAATTTCTCCTCATCTCTGTTCTAAAGTGACTCCCTTTTATTCTAAGGCTGTGCCCCCGGGTCCTAGTCTCCCCTGCTAATGGAAACAACTTCCCTACATCCACCCTATCTAAGCCATTCATTATCTTGTAAGTTTCTATTAGATCTCCACTCAACCTCCTAAACTCCAATGAATATAATCCCAGGATCCTCAGACGTTATAGCCAAGTTCCGCACACATGAGTGCGGCCTCAACCGGGACCTAGGATTCATGTCGCATTACATTCATCCCCCACCATCTGGCCTGCGAAATCCTACCAACTGTCCTGGCTTGACACAATTCACACCTCTTTAACCTGGGGTTACCCCATCTCTGGATCTGTAAAGATTTAATCACCTGCTAATGCTCGCATTCCAAGCATTGTCTGGCATCTTTGAATTTGTCTATATCTGTGTTTCTGGAACATACCTCTTCATTCACCTGAGGAAGGAGCAGTGCTCCGAAAGCTAGTGACATCGAAACAAACCTGTTGGACTTTAACCTGGTGTTGTAAAACTTCTTACTGTGCTCACCCCAGTCCAACGCCGGCATCTCCACATCAGAATTGTTCTTGATCAACCTGGGACATATGCTCCTGCAGAGAACCCTACTCATTCCATCTCTTCTAGCAACTTCTCCTGCTCTGTGTTGCTTCTGATCATTTTTCTTTTTGAAGTATTGCAGCTATAACTATGGAATCATAAGACTTTTTTCAAGTGATTCTCCAGTGAAGTATGGATTAAAAATTAAAAGCAGAGTTCATCTGCTGGACAAAGGTTCAGAAGTTCATAAACATGTCTAGGCTTGTTGTGTGCTCATCATTCTCAGGCACAGGATATTGTCATGTGAGAGTACCTTTAAGAAATGGGTGTTTACAAATAGGTTTGTATAAATATCTGTAGTGAGAGTACCTTTAAGAAATGGGTGTTTATAAATGGGTGTGTATATAAGTATCTGTAGTGAGAGTACCTTTAAGAAATGGGTGTTTATTACTGCAGTGATGTCAGAGAGTGGGTGGAGCTGGGCTGTCTGTCAGCTTTTTACTTTTGTTTTAGGCTGTTTGCTGCAGGGTGTGTTTTAGTTTCGTTTTCAGTGTGGGAGCTGAAGCCAGACAGTGCAGCTGTACTGTTGATCTCTCCCATGAAAAGACTATCTCTTGATCATTTGGTAAATTCAGAATTATAAATGTTTTCAATAGTGACTTTAACCTGATGTGCTTCTGTTAAAAGGTGTTTCTTTTGTAAGTGTTCTGGATGTTCAAAGGACAGTGTAAGCATTACTTAGTGTTGTATTCTTTGGGGATTGTATTTGAATTAATGGTTGCTAAGATGTTCACTGTATGTTTTAAAAAGGTTAACTTGAGTTCATAGAATAAACATTGTTTTGCTTTTAAAACATACTTTTCCATTTCTGCTGTACCACACCTGTAAATTGCTTGTGTGCTCCCCATACCACAATCTATTAAAAGTTGTGGGTGAGGTGAACTCCATGATACACTTTGGGGTTCTCTAAACCCTGGCCCATAACAAATTGGGGGCTCGACAGTCACAAATGTCTATCTATTGGATTGGCTTAGTGAACGTAAAGACAGTGAGGGGTGAACATATTGTGGTTGCTTTTCAGGTGTTGTCTTTCAGTTTCAGTAGGGAGTGTGTTGTGGACAATGGCTCTTTCAGAGACTCTGAAGTTTTTGGAGGTGGAGACGGTCACACACAGTACCTTACGGACAGAGACTAAAAGCAGACTGTTAGATTTGTCAAAAACATTGCAGTTAACATTACCTGACAAAATGAGAAAAGATGAGATAATAATGGCGGTGGCTAAGCATTTAAAGTTGCCTGAGATACAGTTTGACTCATTGGAAATGGCAAAAATTCAGTTACGAATTAATCAAATGGAACATGAGAAAGAATTAAAGCAGCTTGAATACGAAAGAGAGAGAGGAAAAAGAAAGAGAAAGAGAAAGAGAGAGAGAGGAAAAAGAGAGAGAAGAAAGGAAAACAGAAAGAATAGCCCAAGCAGAACAAAAAGAAAGAGAAATGGAGATACAGATCAGGGAAAAAGATAAAGAAAGAGAGATTGAATTTCAGAAAATGGCCATGAACCATGACAGTCAGTTAAATTTGGCAGACGTAAAGGGAAATATATAGTTGGATGATAGTGATGGGGATAGTGAGAAAGAGCGTCAACGTCGAAGGCTTGGTGGGAATCTATTCACAAAGCTGGTAGGTAGGGCTAGTGAAGTGTTTGCATCACTACCGGAGGAGGTATCTGAGACATATGAGGAGGTGAAAAAATCCATCTTAGGTGCACATGAACTAGTGCCTGAAGCCGACAGACAAAGGTTTAGATATTTAAGGAAAGAATTTGGTCAAACATACAGGGAGTTTGAAAGGATCAAACAGAGTAATTTTCATAGGTGGATCAGGGCTTTGAAAATAGACCAAACGTATGAAGCTCTCAGAGAAATTATACTTTTGGAGGAGTTTAAAACTTCAATTCCTGATATCGTGAGAACTCACGTGGAAGAGCAGAGGGTTAAAACTGCGAGATTAGCAGCAGAAATGGCAGATG
Organism: Scyliorhinus torazame; assembly: GCF_047496885.1. Classification (NCBI taxonomy): domain Eukaryota; kingdom Metazoa; phylum Chordata; class Chondrichthyes; order Carcharhiniformes; family Scyliorhinidae; genus Scyliorhinus; species Scyliorhinus torazame. The sequence goes on from NC_092708.1 coordinate 349,734,647, forward strand.
ATTATGAATTAGTTCATAAATCAAAGATTGGTTTCCGACATCAGTTTCAGCCTGTGAGGGATAGAAACTGTGGACATGAGAAATACTCAAGTGATACAGGTAAAGGTGATCTGATGGGAGATAATAAGGAGAGTGTATCTCAGGTTAAAAAAGAAATCCAGGAGGGTGGAAAAGAAATGAAAAGTTTCAAATGTTTTCACTGCAATAAACTAGGCCATGTAAAGTCACAGTGTTGGTGGTTGAAGAAAAGCACTGGGAAGGCTGATGTGGTAAAACAGGATAAGACAGTAGGATTTGTTAAAGTGGTAAAGGAAAGTCCAAGTGAATAGAAGGAGGTGCAAAAGATTATACAGCCTGATCAAGAGGTGATTGATAAGAAGGTGCCAGATCTCTTTAAAGAATTTACTTGTGTGGGTAAAGATTACTCATGTGTATCAGGAGGAGCAGGTAAAGAAGTCACAATTTTAAGAGATACAGGGGCGAGTCAATCTTTAATGGTAAGAGATGAGGAGTTATGTAGTTTGGGAAGAATGTTGTCAGAAAAGGTGGTAATATGTGGAATTCAGGGTGAGAGGAGTAGCGTTCCATTATAAAAGGTAAAGTTGGAAAGTCCAGTGAAGCGTGGTGAAGGGGTAGTAGGAGCAATAGAGAAACTATCTTGTCCAGTGCTGTGGGCCAGGGTTTAGAGAACCCCAAAGTGTAGCATGGAGTTCACCTGACACACAACGTTTAATAGAATCTGGAATGTGGAGCACACGGCCCACTCTACAGGTACGGTACAGCAGAAATGGAAAAGTACTTTTTAAAAGAAAAACAATGTTTATTCCACAAACTCAAGTTAACCTTTTTAAAACATACAGTGAACATCTTTGCAACCCTTAATTCAAATACAACCCCCAAAGAATACAACACTAAGTAATCCTTTAAGCTTTCCTTTTAACACCAATAAGACTTAAAACACCTTTCAACAGAAGCACATTAGGTTTACATTCACTACTGAGAACATTTATAATTCTGAATTCACCAAATGATCAAGAGATAGTCTTTTAATGGCAGAGAGAACAACAGTACACCTGCTCTGTCTGGCTTCAGCTCCAAAACAGAAAACGACACTAAAACACACCCTGCAGCCTGCTCAAAAACAAAAGTAAAAAGCTGACACACAACCCAGCTCCATCCACTCTCTGGCATCACTGCAATAGTAAACACCCATTTCTTAAAAGAACTCTCACTGCAGATATCTATATACACACCCATTTATAAACACCCATTTCTTAAAGGTACTCTCACATGACATCTCCCCCAAAGAAAAAAAAAACCATCAACTTCAAGATGGTTTAATTTTTCACCTTTTCACTATCCTTTAAGAAATGCACACAGTAAATACACTTTTTTGTTTAAATAAAAACAACTCACGCAAACAGGTACAATAATATAGTCCATTTTTGTTGTTCTTCCACTAACTGAAATCCTTCTTGATTGACAGTCTCTTTGAACAAGAAGGTCTCTGCACGATCCATCCATTTCTCTACGCCTCGGCATTTCTCTTTAAAGTCAGATACTTTAGTTCAATCTGATCGCAGAGTCCCTTGTAATTAAGCATTGGTTATCACAGCTTTCAGGCAGTCAAATGCCTGTTGAAATTCCGCTGTCCATTGAAATTTTTAACGCTTCTTCAGCAAGTCCATCAGTGGAGCAATCACGCTACAAAACGTTTGCACAGATATTCGATCAAATCCACACATGTCAGGAAATCGCATTATTTCTCTTCATCTTGAGCGTATCGGAAACTCCTCAATAACTGTTGTCTTTACATCCCGTGTGACCACTCGACCCTGTCCGTTTGTATGGCCAAGGATTGTGACTTGAGCCTTTCCAAATTCACTTTTGGCTAGGTTTATCACCAAACCCGCCTCCTGAAGTCGATCGAATAACTCCATCAGATGTTTTACATGTTCTGTCCATGTCTGGCTGAAAATTACCAGATCGTCGATGTGTACCGCACAATTGGGTAATCCTGAAACAAATTTGTTAGTTAACCGTTGAAATGTGGATGGGGCGTTTTTCATGCCAAATGGCATAACTTTGAATTGGTTTATGCCATCTGGAGTCACAAAAGCTGAAATCTCCTTCGCCCTTTCGGATAAAAGTACCTGCCAGTAACATTTCAGTAAATCCAGTTTGGAAATAAAAGCTGATTGTCCCACTTTCTCAATGCAATCCTCCAAACGTGGGATAGGATAAGAGTCCATTCTTGTAACTGCATTAACCTTTCTATAGTCCACACTTTCGGGTACCATCAGGTTTAGGTACCATCACTATAGGTGAGCTCCATTGGCTGCAACCCACTTCAATTATGCCATTTTTAAGCATACTCTCAATCTCTTTGTCAACCTGTGCCAATTTTAAAGGGTTAAGTCTGTATGGATGTTGTTTGATTGGAACAGCATTTCCCACATCTACATCATGTATAGCCATTTTAGTACTTCCCAATTTATCTCCACAAATATGCCCATGTGATATCAATAACTCTTTCGGGACAGTCTGTTTTTCTTCTGGAAGGTAACTCAACAATTTATCCCAATTTTTACGAACATCCTCATTTTCCAATTTAATTTGACGTATGTCAAATTCACAGTCATCTGGATTTGTTTTGTCACTTTGAGTTAAAATCATTAAAACCTCCTCCTGTTCCTCTCCTTCCCTTTCAAAGTACCTTTTAAGCATATTCACATGACACACCCGGCTAGTTTTCCTTCTATCCGCTGTTTTTACCACATCATTCACCTCACTTAATTTCCTTTCAATCTGGTAAGGTCCACAAAACCTTGCTTGTCAAGGTACACCTACCACTGGTAACAACACTAAAACTTTATCTCCACTGGCAAAACTACGAACTTTGGATTTCTTGTCCGCTACCCTTTTCATCACATTTTGTGCAACTTTTAAATGTTGTCTAGCCAATTTACCTGCTCTATTTATTTATTCCCTAAAATTTGTCAAGTAATTCAATAATGTAATTTTCCGATTTTACACTCACCAATTTTTCCTTAGTAAATTTAAGTGGTCCTCTTTCCTCATTACCAAACATTAGTTCAAAAGGACTGAATTTGGTTGACCCACTAGGTGCACCCCTAATTGCAAACAGTATGAATGGAATTCCTTTATCCCAATCCTCTGAATAATCTTGATACTAAGCCCTCAACATTGTCTTTAATGTCTGATGCCACCTTTCGAATAGTCTCTGCGATTCTAGACGGTAGGCAGTTGATTTAAATTGTTTTATTCCTAAGCTATCCATAACTTCTTTGAATAACCTTGAAGTAAAATTTGATCCTTGATCCGATTGTATTTCTGTGGGTAGTCCATATCTGATAAAGAATTTAAGTAACTCCTCCACAATCTTTTTAGCTGTAATAGGAACTAGGAGCAGGAGTGGGCCATCTGGCCCCTCGAGCCTGCTCCACCAATCAATGAGATCATGGTTGATCTTTTGTGGACTCAGCTCCACTTTCCGGCCCGAACACCATAACCCTTAATCCCTTTATTCTTCAACAAACTATCTATCTTTATCTTAAAAACATTTAATGACGGAGCCTCTACTGCTTCACTGGGCAAGGAATTCCATAGATTCACAACCCTTTGGGTGAAGAAGTTCCTCCTAAACTCAGTCCTAAATCTACTTCCCCTTATTTTGAGGCTATGCCCCCTAGTTCTGCTTTCACCCGCCAGTGGAAACAACCTGCCCGCATCTATCCTATCTATTCCCTTCATAATCTTATATGTTTCTATAAGATCTCCCCTCATCCTTCTAAATTCCAACGAGTACGGTCCCAGTCTACTCAACCTCTCCTCGTAATCCAACCCCTTCAGCTCTGGGATTAACCTAGTGAATCTCCTCTGCACACCCTCCAGTGCCAGTACGCCCTTTCTCAAGTAAGGAGACCAAAACTGAACACAATACTCCAGGTGTGGCCTCACTAACACCTTATACAATTGCAGCAGAACCTCCCTAGTCTTAAACTCCATCCCTCTAGCAATGAAGGACAAAATTCCATTTGCCTTCTTAATCACCTGTTGCACCTGTAAACCAACTTTTTGCGACTCATGCACTAGCACACCCAGGTCTCTCTGCACAGCAGCATGTTTTAATATTTTATCATTTAAATAATAATCCCTTTTGCTGTTATTCCTACCAAAATGGAAACCTCACATTTGTCAACATTGTATTCCATCTGCCAGACCCTAGCCCATTGACTTAGCCTATCCAAATCCCTCTGCAGACTTCCAGTATCCTCTGCACTTTTTGTTTTACCACTTCTCTTAGTGTCGTCTGCAAACATGGACACATTGCCCTTGGTCCCCAACTCCAAATCATCTATGTAAATTGTGAACAGTTGTGGGCCCAACACTGATCCCTGAGGGACACCACTAGCTACTGATTGCCGACCAGAGAAACACCCATTAATCCCCACTCTTTGCTTTCTATTAATTAACCAATCCTCTATCCATAGAACATAGAACATAGAACGATACAGCGCAGTACAGGCCCTTCGGCCCACGATGTTGCACCGAAACAAAAGCCATCTAACCTACACTATGCCATTATCATCCATATGCTTATCCAATAAACTTTTAAATGCCCTCAATGTTGGCGAGTTCACTACTGTTGCAGGTAGGGCATTCCACGGCCTCACCACTCTTTGCGTAAAGAATCTACCTCCGACCTCTGTCCTATATCTATTACCCCTCAGTTTAAAGCTATGTCCCCACGTGCCAGCCATTTCCATCCGCGGGAGGAGGCTCTCACTGTCCACCCTATCTAACCTCCTGATCATTTTGTATGCCTCTATTAAGTCTCCTCTTAACCTTCTTCTCTCCAACGAAAACAACCTCAAGTCCATCATCCTTTCCTCATAAGATTTTCCCTCCATACCAGGCAACATCCTAGTAAATCTCCTCTGCACCCGCTCCAAAGCCTCCACGTCCTTCCTATAATGCGGTGACCAGAACTGTACGCAATACTCCAAATGCGGCCGTACCAGAGTTTTGTACAGCTGCAACATGACCTCCTGACTCCGGAACTCAATCCCTCTACTAATAAAGGCCAACACGCCATAGGCCTTCTTCACAACCCTATCAACCTGGGTGGCAACTTTCAGGGATCTATGTACATGGACACCTAGATCCCTCTGCTCATCCACACTTCCAAGAACTTTACCATTAGCCAAACATTCCACATTCCTGGTATTCCTTCCAAAGTGAATCACCTCACACTTCTCCACATTAAACTCCATTTGCCACCTCTCAGCCCAGCTCTGCAGCTTATCTATCTCCCTCTGTAACCTGCTACATCCTTCCACACTGTCGACAACACCACCGACTTTAGTGTCGTCTGCAAATTTACTCACCCACCCTTCTGCGCCTTCCTCTAGGTCATTGATAAAAATGACAAACAGCAACGGCCCCAGAACAGATCCTTGTGGTACGCCACTTGTAACTGAACTCCATTCTGAACATTTCCCATCAACCACCACCCTCTGTCTTCTTTCAGCTAACCAATTTCTGATCCAAATCTCTAAATCACCCTCAATCCCCAGCCTCCGTATTTTCTGCAATAGCCTACCGTGCTACTACTTTCCCTTTAATGCCATGCATCTTTATCTTTTGCAACAACCTTTTGTGTGGCACCTTGTCAAAGGCTTTCTGGAAATCCAGATATACCACATCCATTGGCTCCCCGTTATCTACCGCACTGTTAATGTCCTCAAAAAACTCCACTCAATTAGTTAGGCACGACCTGCCCTTTATTAACCCATGCTGCGTCTGCCCAATGGGACAATTTCCATCCAGATGCCTCGCTATTTCTTCCTTGATGATAGATTCCAGCATCTTCCCTACTACCGAAGTTAAGCTCACTGGCCTATAATTACCCGCTTTCTGCCTATCTCCTTTTTTAAACAGTGGTGTCACGTTTGCTAATTTCCAATCCGCCGGGACCACCCCAGAGTCTAGTGAATTTTGGTAAATTATCACTAGTGCATTTGCAATTTCCCTAGCCATCTCTTTTAGCACTCTGGGATGCATTATCAGGTCCAGGAGACTTGTCTACCTTTAGCCCCATTAGCTTGCCCATCACTACCTCCTTGGTGATAACAATCCTCTCAAGGTCCTCACCTGTCATAGCCTCATTTCCATCAGTCACTGGCATGTTATTTGTGTCTTCCACTGTGAAGACCGACCCAAAAAACCTGTTCAGTTCCTCAGCCATTTCCTCATCTCCCATTATTAAATCTCCCTTTTCATCCTCTAAAGGACCAATATTTACCTTAGCCACTCTTTTTTGTTTTATGTATTTGTAGAAACTTTTACTATCTGTTTTTATATTCTGAGCAAGTTTACTCTCATAATCTATCTTACTCTTCTTTATAGCTTTTTTAGTAGCTTTCTGTTGCCCCCTAAAGATTTCCCAGTCCTCTAGTCTCCCACTGATCTTTGCTACTTTGTATGTTTTTTCCTTCAATTTGATACTCTCCCTTATTTCCTTAGATATCCACGGTCGATTTTCCCTCTTTTTACCGTCCTTCCTTTTTGTTGGTATAAACCTTTGCTGAGCACTGTGAAAAATCACTTGGAAGGTTCTCCACTGTTCCTCAACTGTTTCATTATAAAGTCTTTGCTCCCCGTCTACCTTAGTTAGTTCTTCTCTCATCCCATTGTAATCTCCTTTGTCATATTATTCCTAATATTGCATACTGGAATGGCCTCTGGAAACCTAGTAGACACATCCATTATCGTCAAAAGATATTGATTCCCACTTTTTGTTTTCAGAAGCGGTCCTACGCAATCAATTAGGACCCTTGTCAAAGGTTCCTCAAATGCTGGAATGGGTATTAAGGGCGCTGGTTTTATCACTGCTTGAGGTTTCCCTATCCATTGACATGTGTGACATGATTGACAAAATTTAACTACATCTTTATGTAGTCCAGGCCAATAAAAATGTTTTTGGATTTTAGCTTGAGTTTTCCTTATCCCCAAATGACCTCCCACTGGTACCTCATGTGCAACTCGCAACACCTCCTTTCTATCCCCTACCAGCAATACTACTTGATGAACGTCTGCCCACTTTTTAGCCGCCTGCATATGTAAAGGTCTCCATTTTCCCGTCAAGACATCATTTTTACTCTGGTATACATTCAGATTCCTCTTCCGTGTATGCTTTCTGATACATCCGGTTTATTTCTATATCTTTTTGTTGTAACTCCGCCAATTTTCCTGAACTAAAAATATCCGCCTCATCCTCCACCTGTTGTTGTTCTTTTTCAACCATTTGATCAAAAATTGTTTCTGATAATTGAACTTCAACTTCATCCTCACTCTTTGATTTCTTCTCTTGTCTTAACGTGTGACTTTGCAACCTTGTTACTATACAATACGGAAAAATCCCAGGTTATTCATCCTTTAACACTTCAGTTGTCTGATTTTCCACTAGCTTATCAACCACAGTAGGCATCACTCCCACCTGTGATCCAGCTACATCATTACCCAAGATAAACTGTATTCCTGGACCAGATAGTTTCTCTATTACTCCTACTACCACTTCACCGCTCTGCACTGGACTTTCCAACCTTACCTTATAAAATGGAACACTACTCCTCTCCCCCTGAATTCCACATATTACCACCTTTTCTGGCAGCATTCTTCCCAGACTACATAACTCCTCATCTCTTACCGTTAAAGATTGACTTCTTTACCTGCTCCTCCTGATACACATGAGTAAATTTTACCCACACAAGTAGATTTTTTAAAGAGATCTGGCACCTTCTTATCAATCACCTCTTGATCAGGCTGTACAATCTTTTGCACCTCCATCACTTCTCTTGGGCTTTCCTTTACCACTTTAACAAACCCCACTGTCTTATCCTGTTTTACCACATCAGACTTCCCAGTGCTTTTCTTCAACCACCAACACTGTTACTTTACATGGCCTACTTTATAATAGTGAAAACATTTGAAACTTTTCATTTCTTTTCCACCCTCCTGGATTTATTTTTTAGTCTGAGGTACACTCTTCTTATTATCTCCCATCAGACCACCTTTACTTTTACCACTTGAGTATTTCTCATGTCCCCAGTTTCTATCCCTCACAGGCTGAAACTGATGTTGGAAACCAAACTTTGATTTATGAACTAATTCATAATCATCTGCCATTTCCGCTGCTAATCTCGCAGTTTTAACCCTCTGCGCTTCCACATGAATTCTCACTACATCAGGAATTGAATTTTTAAACTCCTCCAAAAGTATAATTTCTCTGAGAGCTGCATACTATTCTATTTTTAAAGCCCTTATCCACCTATCAAAATTACTCTGTTTGATCCTTTCAAACTCCATGTGTGTTTGACCAAATTGTTTCCCTGACTTTCTAAACATTTGTCTGTAGGCTTCAGGCACTAGCTCATAAGCACCTAAGATGGATTTTTTCACCTCCTTGAAAGTCCCAGATACCTCCTCCGGTAGTGATGCAAACACTTCACTATCCCTACCTATCAGTCTGTGGCCATTTCATTTGTTGGGCCACCTTCTCAAATGAAATTAAAATGGCTTCTACCCCCTTCTCATCAAACCTTGGCAATGCTTGGACATATTTAAATAGATCCCCTCCAAGCCTCCGACTGTGATGCTCTTTCTCACTATCCTCATCTCTATCATCCAACTGTACGTTTCCCTTCATGCCTGCCAATTTTAACTGACTGTCATATTTCATGGCCATTTTCTGAAGTTCAAACTCTCTCTTTTTATCTTTTTCCCTGCTGTGTATCTCCCCTTCTCTTTCTTTTCCTCTCTCTCTCTTTCGAATTCAATCTGCTTTAATTCTTTCTCAGGTTCCATTTGTTTAATTTGCAACTGAATTTTTGCCATTTCCAATGAGTCAAACTGTATCTCAGGCAACTTTAAATGCTTAGCCACTGCCATAATTATCCCATCTTTTTGCATTTTGTCAGGTAATGTTCACTGCAATGTTTGTGCCAAATCTAAGTCTGCTTTTAGTCTCTGTCCGTAAGGTGCTACCTGTGACATTCTCCACCCCCAAAAACTTCTGAGCCTCTGAAGAGCCATTGTATACAACACACTCCCTACTTAAACTAAAATACCACACCTGAAAAGCAACCACAATATGCTCACCCCTCACTGTCTTTAAGTTCACTTCCCAATCCAATAGATAGACTTTTATCCCGGACAAACCCCCAATTTGTTTTGGGCCAGGGTTTAGAGAACGCCAAAGTGTATCATGGAGTTCATCGGACCCACAACGTTTATTAGAATGTGGTATGGGGAGCACACGGCCCACTGTACATGTGTGGTACATTAGTAATAGAAAAGTATGTTTTAAAAGCAAAACAATGTTTATTCTATGAACTCAAGTTAACCTTTTTAAAACATACAGTGAACATCTTAGCAACCATTCATTCAAATACAACCCCCAAAGAATACAACACTAAGTAATCCTTTAAGCTTTCCTTTTAACATCCATAAGACTTAAAACACCTTTCAACAGAAGCACATTAGGTTTGCATTCACTACTGAGAACATTTATAATTCTGAATTCACCAAATGATCAAGTGATAGTCTTTTGATGGCAGCGAGAATAACAGTACACCTGCTCTGGCTGGCTTCAGCTCCAAAACTGAAAATGAAACTAAAACACACCCTGCAGCCTGCTCAAAAACGAAAGTAAAAAGCTGACGGACAGCCCAGCTCCACCTACTCTCTGATAGCACTGCAGTAGTAAACACCCATTTCTTAAAGATACTCTCACTACAGATATTTATATACACGCCCATTTATAAACATCATTTCTTAAAGATACTCTCACATGACACCAGGAATACAGTTTATCTTGGGGTAATGATACAGCTGGATCGCAGGTGGGAGTGATGCCTACTGTGGTTGATAAGCCAGTGGAAAATCAGACAACTGAAGTGTTGAAGGACAAATATCGTGGGATTTTTCCGGATTGTGAAGTAACAAGGCCGCAAAGTCACAGGTTAATTCTTTACTATATATGGACTGCCCACAGAAATACAATCGGATCAAGGATCAAATTTTACCTCGAGGTTATTCAAAGAAGTTATGGATAGCTTAGGAATAAAACAATTTAAATCAACTGCGTATGATCCAGAATCGCAGGGAGCTTTAGAAAGGTGGCATCAGATATTAAAGACAATGTTGACGGCTTATTGTCACGATTATCCAGAGGATTGAGAAAAGGAATTCCATTCATACTGTTTGCAATCAGGGATGCACCGAATGAGTCATCCAAATTCAGTCCTTTTGAACTAATCTTTGGTCATGAGGTAAGAGGACCACTTCAATTGATTAAGGAAAAATTGGTGAGTGAGAAATCAGAACTTACATTATTGGATTACGTGTCAAATTTGAGGGAAGGATTAAATAGAGCAGGTGAATTGGCTAGCCAACATTTAAAAGTTGCACAAAATGTGATAAAATGTGTACCGGACAAGAAATCAAAAGTTCATAGTTTTGCCTGTGGAGATAAAGTTTCAGTGTTGTTACCAGTGGTTGGTGAACCTTTAAAAGCTAGGTTTTGTGGACCTTATCAGATTGAAAGGAAATTAAGTGAGGTGAATTGTGTGGTAAAAACACCAGATAGAAGGAAGACTCACCGAGTGTGTCATGTGAATATGCTTAAAAGGTACTTTGAAAGGGAAGGAGAGAAAAGGGAGGAGGTGTTAATGATTCTAACTCAAAGTGATGAACCAAATCCAGATGACTGTGAATTTGACATACCTCAAATTAAATTGGAAAATGAGGATGTTCTTAAAAATTGGGATAAATTGTTGAGTTATCTTCCAGAGGAAAAACAGACTGACCTGAAAGAGTTATTGATATCACGTGGGCATATTTGTGGAGATAAATTGGGAAGTACTAAAATGGCTATACATGATGTAGATGTGGGAAATGCTGTTCCAATCAAACAACATCCATACAGACTTAACCCTTTAAAATTGGCACAGGTTAACAAAGAGATTGAGAGTATGCTTAAAAATGGCATATTTGAAGTGGGTTGCAGCCAATGGAGCTCACCCATAGTGATGGTACCAAAAGCAGATGGTACCCAATGGTTGTGTGTGGACTATAGAAAGGTCAATGCAGTTACAAGAACGGACTCTTATCCTATCCCACATTTGGAGGATTGCATTGAGAAAGTGGGACAATCGCCTTTTATTTCCAAACTGGATTTACTTAAAGGTTACTGGCAGGTACCTTTTTCCGAAAGGGCGAAGGAGATTTCAGCTTTTGTGACTCCAGATGGTATATACCAATTCAAAGTTATGCCATTTGGCATGAAAAACGCCCCAGCCACATTTCAACGGTTAACTAACAAAGTCGTTTCAGGATTACACAATTGTGCGGTATACATCGACAATCTGGTAATTTTCAGCCAGACATGGAAAGAATATTTAAAACATCTGATGGAGTTATTCGATCCACTTCAGGAGGCGGGTTTGGTGATAAATCTAGCCAAAAGTGAATTTGGAAAAGCCCAAGTCACTTTTCTTGGGCATACAATCGGACAGGGTCAAATGGGCACACGGGTTGTGAAACCAACAGTGATTGAGGAGTTTACAGTACCCTCAAGACGAAGGGAAATAATGTGATTTCTTGGCATGAGTGGATTTGCTGGAACATTGGTGAAAATTCTTTGTAGCGTGATTGCTCCACTGACGGATTTGCTCAAGAAGCGTAACAAATTCCAGTGGACAGCGGAGTTTCAACAGGCATTTGAGGGCCTGAAAGCTGTGATTACCAATGCTCACGTGTTGGAGAATTCCAAGGGACGCTGTGATCAGATTGAACTAAAGTATCTGACTTTAAAGAGTAATGCTGAGGCGTAGAGAAATGGACGGAACGTGCAGAGACCTTCTTGTTCAAAGAGACTGTCAAACAGGAAGGATTTCAGTTGGAGGAAGAAGAACAAAAATGGACTATATTATTGTATCTGTTTGCGTGTGTTGTTGTTTTTTAAACAAAAAAGTATATTTACTGTGTGCATTTCTTAAAGGATAGTGAAAAGGGAAAAAATGAAACCATCTTGAAGTTGATGGTTTTTTTTCTGGGGGGAGGTGTCATGTGAGAGTACCTTTAAGAAATGGGTGTTTATAAATGGGTGTGCATAAATATCTGTAGTGAGAGTACCTTTAAGAAATGGGTGTTTATTACTGCAGTGATGACAGAGAGTGGGTGGAGCTGGGCTGTCTGTCAGCTTTTTACTGGCCCATAACAATATGATATATCCTCTAACACAAGACAGTTCCTGAAAAACAAGAACTCATCTCTTCATCACCTCAGCAAGACATCAATAAATTGTTAGATACCACAATCTAACAGCAGATAACCTTAAGACCCCTCAATTATTTTTCATCTGAATCCTGGTACTGAGTGTCATAAGAAAGTGGCCACAAACTGCAGCTCACAGAATCCTCTTTGCTCAAAGGATATTGACTAAAGCAAAGGATGTGGTCCAGCAAGTGTGCTCATATATTTCCCACTGATATAAATATTGGAACCACACAGTAGGACTTTTAGCTTTGTTAGATTCATTCCAGTGTCTCACTCGGTAAAGGTATAATGTAATGTAGTGATGTTAGTTCTCCCCTTAATTGGGATAGAGGTATCTCGATAGACTGTAAATTTCTACAAGGGGATTTAACGTAAAACTACTTTCAATATATTTTTTTAAAAATGTTTTTCTAGAAGTTTTTCATTTTATACACTGCACAGTGAAGGATCAGATACAATTTACAGGAGCTCGGTATTGGAATTACCCCCCATACACCCATCTCCTTAGCCCTTCCCCGCCTCCCTCCTTTTTTTGTAAGATATTTTATTGAAATACATATTTGACAAAATATTGGTGGATATCTTAAATATCTCTCTGTCACCTTATTTAGACTTAAGATTTGGGTTCTCTAATAGAAACATGATTAAACTTTTTTTCCTCAAAGTATTAATGTTGTGATTGACATTCAATGTGAATTGCAAGTTCGGTTCTTTAATAAACAATGACATGATTTAGAAAACCTATTGTTTCATACAGTCTCCTCTACCCAAACTCAGACCAATATCTTCGTGGGGAGGTTCACCATTGTGCTTGAGGCTTTAAACTCAATTGGCAGGGAGGTGGGCTCCAGCACATAGATGTCGAAAAGAAGAATATTGTGCGTAAAGTGAGAAAGTTGGACAGTACTAGAGAAGGAAGTAGTGCTGCGTTAGATAGAGGTGGACTAAGAAGGACCACGAGGAATGCAAGGTCAGGATGCATTTACATAAACGCAAAAGTGTAGTGAATAAGGTTGGTGAGCTACAAGCACAAAAGGATGTGTGGGAATATGTTGTGGAGGCAACAATAAAGGTGGCCTAAAAATGGTGAGGAATTGTTGCTTAATATACAGGGATATGAAGGCTTCAAAAATGACAGGGGGAAAAGAAGGGGGGCGTCATTCTCCGACCCCCCGCCGGGTCGGAGAATGGCCGTTGGCCGCCGTGAATCCCGCCCCCGCCCCCGCCGAAGTCTCCGAAGGGAGAAAAGTCGGCGGGGCGTTAATGGCGCCGCTGCCGCGGAGAATGTCACGGGTCTGCGCAAGGCAGCCGATTTTCGGCCTGCCGATATTCTCCCTTCCGGATGGGCCGAAGTCCCGTCGACGTGATGACCGTTCACGTCGACGTCAATCAAACCTCCTTTTCATCGGCGTGACCCGGTGCTCCAGGCTCACGCCGACCAGCGAGGAGGTGAGTGACGGCCTGGGGGGTTGGCTCTGGGCAGGAAATGGCGTGGCCGCAGACTGATTGCCTGAGGAGAGGTGTGTCTCGGCTTGTGTGTGTGTGCGGCGGGGGGGGGGGGGGGGGGTGGTTAGAGTAGGCTGGGCTCCGGGGGAGTGCCGGGAGGGGGTCCGTGCCGGGGTGGAGGTTGGGGGTTGTGGAGGGGGTCCGTGCCGGGGTGGAGGTTGGGGGGGGGGGGCCGTGCCGGGGTGGAGGTTGGGGGTTGGGGAGGGGTTCCGTGCCGGGGTGGAGGTTGGGGGGGGTCCGTGCCGGGGTGGAGGTTGGGGGGGGTCCGTGCTGGGGTGGAGGTTGGGTGTTGGAGAGGGGGTCCGTGCCGGGGTGGAGGTTGGGGAGGGGGTCCGTGCCGGGGTGGAGGTTGGGAGGGGGTCCGTGCCAGGGTGGAGGTTGAGGGTTGTGGAGGGGGTCCGTGCCGGGGTGGAGGTTGGGGGGGGGGGCCGTGCCGGGGTGGAGGTTGGGGGTTGGAGAGGGGTTCCGTGCCGGGGTGGAGGTTGGGGGGGGGTCCGTGCTGGGGTGGAGGTTGGGGGGGTCCGTGCTGGGGTGGAGGTTGGGGGTTGTGGAGGGGGTCCGTGCCGGGGTGGAGGTTGGGGAGGGGGTCCGTGCCGGGGTGGAGGTTGGGGGGGGTCCGTGCCGGGGTGGAGGTTGGGGGGGGGTCCGTGCTGGGGTGGAGGTTGGGTGTTGGAGAGGGGGTCCGTGCCGGGGTGGAGGTTGGGGAGGGGGTCCGTGCCGGGGTGGAGGTTGGGGAGGGGGTCCGTGCCGGGGTGGAGGTTGGGGGTTGTGGAGGGGGTCCGTGCCGGGGTGGAGGTTGGGGGGGGGGGCCGTGCCGGGGTGGAGGTTGGGGGTTGGGGAGGGGTTCCGTGCCGGGGTGGAGGTTGGGGGGGGGTCCGTGCTGGGGTGGAGGTTGGGGGGGTCCGTGCTGGGGTGGAGGTTGGGGGTTGTGGAGGGGGTCCGTGCCGGGGTGGAGGTTGGGGAGGGGGTCCGTGCCGGGGTGGAGGTTGGGGGTTGTGGAGGGGGTCCGTGCCGGGGTGGAGGTTGGGGGGGGGGGCCGTGCCGGGGTGGAGGTTGGGGGTTGGGGAGGGGTTCCGTGCCGGGGTGGAGGTTGGGGGGGGGTCCGTGCTGGGGTGGAGGTTGGGGGGGTCCGTGCTGGGGTGGAGGTTGGGGGTTGTGGAGGGGGTCCGTGCCGGGGTGGAGGTTGGGGAGGGGGTCCGTGCCGGGGTGGAGGTTGGGGGTTGTGGAGGGGGTCCGTGCCGGGGTGGAGGTTGGAGGGGGGGGCCGTGCCGGGGTGGAGGTTGGGGGTTGGGGAGGGGTTCCGTGCCGGGGTGGAGGTTGGGGGGGGGTCCGTGCTGGGGTGGAGGTTGGGGGGGTCCGTGCTGGGGTGGAGGTTGGGGGTTGTGGAGGGGATCCGTGCCGGGGTGGAGGTTGGGGAGGGGGTCCGTGCCGGGGTGGAGGTTGGGGGTTGTGGAGGGGGTCCGTGCCGGGGTGGAGGTTGGGGGGGGGGGCCGTGCCGGGGTGGAGGTTGGGGGTTGGGGAGGGGGTCCGTGCCGGGGTGGTGGTTGGGGGGGGGGCCGTGCCGGGGTGGAGGTTGGGGATTGGGGAGGGGTTCCGTGCCGGGGTGGAGGTTGGGGAGGGGGTCCGTGCCGGGGTGGAGGTTGGGGGTTGTGGAGGGGGTCCGTGCCGGGGTGGAGGTTGGGGGGGGGGGCCGTGCCGGGGTGGAGGTTGGGGGTTGGGGAGGGGGTCCGTGCCGGGGTGGAGGTTGGGGGGGGGGGCCGTGCCGGGGTGGAGGTTGGGGATTGGGGAGGGGTTCCGTGCCGGGGTGGAGGTTGGGGGGGGGTCCGTGCTGGGGTGGAGGTTGGGGGTTGGGGAGGGGGTCGGTGCCGGGGTGGAGGTTGGGGGTTGGGGAGGGGGTCCGTGCCGGGGTGGGTGATGGGAGGGCAAGTGAGTTGGTCCACCTGGCCAGGTGCCAGCCTCCAACAGTTGGACCCATGCGGTCCATGCCACCTGGCTGGGGGGAGGAGGGGATATGGGCAATGATGACATGTCGTCGTTCCCCTCCCCCCCACCAGGTCGTCATGTTTTCAGATCATCCAGCGATGTTGGCCGCCGTGGTGGCAGCCGCTCATGTCTATGTTGCCCTGGATGAGGAGGAGGAGGAGGAGGAGCGTGCCAGAGAGGCGGCGCAGGCTGCCGCAGAGGGGCAGGCGGCAGCCGCCCAGGCTGGAGGGACACCTGACCGACAGGACGAGGAGGGGGAGGAGGACGTCGCGGCCCCACGGCAACGGAGGCACCCGAGGGCGCCCCGTGTGTACCGGCCCCGGCAGTCATACCAGGACCTCACGGACCGGGAATGCAGGAGGAGACTCCGGATGAGCCGGGAAACCGTGGCACACATCTGCCACCTGCTGGCACACCTGTCACCGCGTGGCACTGGCGGGGGACACCCTCTCCCCGTGTCCGTCAAGGTTACGGTGGCCCTGAACTTTTATGCAACGGGGTCATTCCAGGCACCGAGTGGGGACCTGTCCGGCATATCGCAGACATCGGTGCATCGGTGCATCCGGGCAGTGACAGATGCCCTTTATGCCATGGCGCACCGCTACATCCGCTTCCCCGTGGACCGGGCCAGCCAAGATGCCCGGGCCGTGGGCTTCTCTGCCATTGCCGGGTTCCCCATGGTCCAGGGCGCGATCGATGGGATGCACGTCGCCGTGCGGCCACCTGCAGATAACAGGGCCGTGTTCACTAATAGGAAGGGGACCTATTCGATGAACGTACAGGTGGTCTGCGACCACCGCATGATGATCCTGCACGTCTGCGCCCGTTACCCAGGCAGTGTACACGACTCATTCGTGTTGTCGCGGTCATCCATCCCCGGCATGTACGAGGGACGCCATCCCCGGCTGAGGGGCTGGTTGCTGGGCGACAGGGGCTACCCATTGCGATCGTGGCTGATGACGCCTATACGGAGGCCACGCAATGAGGCGGAGAACCGCTACAATGATGCCCATGTAGCGACAAGGGGAGTGATCGAGAGGTGCTTTGGCGTGCTGAAGATGCGTTTCAGGTGCCTGGACCTCTCTGGGGGCGCCCTCCAGTATCGGTCAGATAGGGTCGGCCGCATCATTGTGGTGTGCTGCGTCCTGCACAACATAGCCCAGCAGAGGGGCGATGTGCCGCAAGCAGAGGAGGGCGGAGTGGAGGAGCAGCAGGAAGAGGCCCAGTCCTCCCCAGATGAGGGGGATGGGGGCAATGGTCAGGGCAGACGGGGTAGACACAGACGGGTGGCTGTCCACCGTTACCGGCTGGCCCAGCGGGCACGGGACAGACTGATAGACGCCCGCTTCACTGACTAGATGGGCGTGGGAATCGGGTAGTATGGCCACAGACCGCACACCATGACAACAGCCGACGACCCACACCCCCCACCCATCCATCCACCCAGCACCATCACCCCCCTCCCCAACCCCACACACCCCACCCGCATGCACACCACCCCCCCACTCCCAATTGCCGATCCACCGGCGGCACAACGGGCCGGGCTCACCCAGTTGCGGGTGGACGCGTGTCTATCGCAGGCCATGGAGAATGATGACAACCCGCCTCCGATGAGCTCCTGGCTCTACATCGTTGGACTATGTCTGACCCATGGCCACAGTACCACCATCCACCCGGACCATCCCTGCATGCGGCTGTGACACTGCAGCGCACGGTCCCGTCCTCTGCCCGGGGGATGTTGATGGCGGCCCAGGGGGAAGGGGGCAGACTCACCTGGGGCTGAGGTAAGACCACCCCTCACACACACACTTGCGCTCAACGTACATGACACCCCCGCACACTTTGGACAGAGCACAAAGGCAGCTTCGGTAGGTGTAACATTGACTTTAATAACCAAAGGAGTTCATGCACGTGCCCTAGCGCCTAAAACTCATCTGTGCCCTGCACCCGTGCCAACTTACTCAGTGTCTAATTGTTTGGCCTTACGGGCCCTTTGACTACGTCTACGTGGTTCCCCAGACGGTACAGCAGAACTGGAGGTGGACTCCTGTGATTCCTGCCCTCTGACACTGGATCCCTTTGGCGGCCGTTTCCTGGGGCGTCCTGGCCTAGATGGGCCAGGCTGCGGCCCGGGCGACTGGGATGGCGAGCTGCCAGCCTGTCCTGCCCGTTGCCCACCCGATGCACCTGGGACGGAAGGGGGGGAGTCCGAGGTGTCGCGGTGTACCGGGACCTCCCCTACGGAGGGAGCCGGGACGGACCACACCACCTCCTCCTCCCTCGGGGTGCCCGATGGCCCCCAGGCCTCTACATGGGTGGGGGATGCGAACGGACTGGCCATCCGACGCGCCCCCGACATCTGGCGCTGCCAGTCCTGGAGGCCCGTGCTGGTATCGACAGGGGTCTGCAGGTTTGCAGCCATGGAGCCCAGGGGGTTGTCGAACCCTGTCTGCGACAGTGCGACGCCAGCTCGCACATGGCCACTGGCGCCGATGCCCGCAGCGATGGCCTGCTGAGACTGGGCCATGGCCTGCAGAGACTGGGCCATGGCCTGCAGAGACTGGGCTATGGCCTGCTGAGACTGGGCCATGGCCTGCTGAGACTGGGCTATGGCGTTGAGCGCCTCTGCCATCTGGCGCTGGCACTGGCTCATGGCCTCCTGTGAGAGGGCAGCCATTTCCTGGGCCACAGACGCCGCCTGCACGGAAGGCCCCAGGCCTCGCAAACCGTTCCCCATGTCTGACACCGTCGCACCCATTGCCTCCACCGCGGACGCCACCCGTGCGGTGTCAGCCTGGGTGGCACGCATGACCGGGACCACTCCCAGCTCCTGGACGCGGGTGGACTCCTCCACCTGCGACCGCAGCCGCCGCAAGCCACCCGTCACCCTATTCGCTCGTCTCCGTGTCGGTGGTTGCATCGGATCTATGTGTGGGTGTGGTAACTGCAGGAACCCGGGATCCATCTGGGCGGCAGATGTTCGCTTGGCCTGGGCTGCCCTCCGACCGCCCGGTCCCTCTGCTGCTCCTACCTCCACCTGCTGTACCGGGACGGCTGTGTTGTGCGCACCAGTGAGTGTACCAGACGCCTCATCACTAAAGTGCCCAACCGTGGTGAGTGTTTCTGCGATGGTGGAGGGTGTTGGTGACAGCAGTGGCGTTGTGTCGTGCTCTTCGTCCCACTCTGAGTCCATGGCACTTTGGGGTGGGGGTTCGTCTCCACCCATCCACTCTGAGTCACTGTCCGGTCTTTCGTCTTCCCGGGTAGGGGTGTCCTGGGTAGTGCTGTCCCGGGTAGTGCTGTCCCGGGTAGTGCTGTCCCGGGTAGGGGTGTCCTGGGTAGTGGTGTCCCGGGTAGGGGTGTCCTGGATAGTGGTGTCCTGGGTAGTGGTGTCCTGGCTCGGATGTGACGGGGGCCTGTGGCTGCCCCCCTCATCGCTGGGTGGTCGCTCCCGCACGTGACGGGGGTGTCGTCTCCCTGTTGCTCCAGGTCTCTCCGTCTCCCGTGGTCTCCGAGGGGCATCCTGCGGGCGTCGCATGCTGGAGGGTCCGGGTCTCTCCGTCTCCCGTGGTCTCCGAGGGGCATCCTGCGGGTGGTCTGCATCTGCGGGGATGGGTGCCTGGACGTTTGGTCCTGCGATACACAATGAAGCATGCATGGTTAGACATCAGGCAGTGATCAGGTGATACGGGAGAGGGGGATATAGGGGAGGGGTGATATGGGGACGGGCTGTTGGTGGCTCACTTGCTCGTGGGGCCCCGACCTCTGCATCAGCAACCTCCCGGTCCTCAGGTCCGCCAGCCAGTTCCAGGGCCCTTTCCTCGTGTACGGTCAGTGGCCTCTGATCAGCGGGCCCTCCTCCAGTCCTCACATGCTCCCTATTGTTGTGTGCGCGCTTCTCCTGGGGGGGGGGGGGGGTGGTGGCAGGGGTAAAAGGCAACAGTGTTAGGCAGGTATATGAATGCACGCCATCGGTTGCGCGTGCATTGCAGAGGTTAAGGTTAGGGCTGGATTCACTTGGGGATATGGGGGATATGGGGAGGGGGGAATATGGGGGATATGGTGGAGGGGGGATATGGGGGAGGGGGGGATATGGGGAATATGGGGGAGGGGGGATATGGGGGAGGGGGGATATGGGGGATATGGGGGAGGGGGGATATGGGGGAGGGGGGATATGGGGGAGGGGGGGATATGGGGGAGGGGGGGATATGGGGGATATGGGGGATATGGGGGATATGGGGGAGGGGGGATATGGGGGAGGGGGGAATATGGGGGAGGGGGGATATGGGGGATATGGGGGAGGGGGGATATGGGGGATATGGGGGAGGGGGGATATGGGGGAGGGGGGATATGGGTGATATGGGGGATATGGGGGAGGGGGGATATGGAGGAGGGGGGATATGGGGGATATGGGGGAGGGGGGATATGGGGGATATGGGGGAGGGGGGATATGGGGGATATGGGGGAGGGGGGATATGGGGGAGGGGGGATATGGGGATATGGGGGAGGGGGGAATATGGGGGATATGGGGGAGGGGGGATATGGGGGATATGGGGGAGGGGGGGATATGGGGGAGGGGGGATATGGGGGATATGGGGGATATGGGGGAGGGGGGGATATGGGGGAGGGGGGATATGGGGAGGGGGGATATGGGGGAGGGGGGATATGGGGGATATGGGGGAGGGGGAATATGGGGGATATGGGGGAGGGGGGATATGGGGGATATGGGGGAGGGGGGGATATGGGGGAGGGGGGATATGGGGGATATGGGGGATATGGGGGATGGGGGGATATGGGGGAGGGGGGATATGGGGAGGGGGGATATGGGGGATATGGGGGATATGGGGGACGCTCACCCTGCCTGCTCTGACGAGGTCGTTCACCTTCTTGTGGCACTGGGTGCCTGTCCGTGGTGTTAGGGCCACAGCGGTGACGGCCTCTGCCACCTCCCTCCACAGACGCCGGCTGTGGCGTGGGGCAACTCTGCGGCCGTGCCCGGGATACAGGGCGTCCCTCCTCTGCTCCACCGCATCCAGGAGCGCCTCCACATCGCGTGACTCGAACCTCGGGGCTGAGCGACGGCCAGCCATCAAGTCGGGTGTTGCGGTCGGCTGTTCCGGTCGGGTGGGGGGGAGCTGCGCGGCCTTATGAGCCGTCACGCCGTGCAGCGCGTATGACGCTGCACGGCGTGAACCACAGCGCAAGCGCGGATCCCGTTACGTCGCTGCTAGCCCATTTCGGGCCGCAGACTATCGGCCCATTTTTATGACGTGACGCAAGTGGGATTTGCGCCGTTTTTTGCGCCGATCGGCGGAGTTTCCGCCGATAACGGAGAATTTCGCCCGGGAGGTCAGGTGTCAGCAATGATTAGGGAAGCCACTGTAGTTTTGGAAAGAGAGGATTTCCTTGAAGGGTTAAAAAGAGATTTCATTTGGTTAGAGTTAAGAAGCAAAAAGATAAGATCACACAGCTTGGGGTATTCTGTAGGCCCCCAAATAGTGAGAGAAAGATATAGATTGGGATTTTCCGGTCCCACCATTGGCGTGCACCATCGTGGGCGGGACAGGAAAATCCCGCCCACAGAAACAAATCTGCAGGGAAATCACCGAAATGTGGAAGAGCTACAGATTTTGGAAATTTAATGACCAAATATTGACTGGGATCATGTATGAGTAAATGCTAAGGAAGAGAAGAATTTCTGAACTGTGTTCAAAGAACTTCCTTGATCAGTATGTTCTCAGGGAAACTAGAATGGAGGCACTTCTTGACAGGTGCTGGGAAATAAAGTGGATCAAGCATCTATAAGGAATATTTGGGTAAGAGGGATCATTGTATCATAAGATTTAGATTAGTAATGGCGAAGAGCTAGGAGCAAACTAATTTAGACATTACCTTAGACTTGGCGGCATGGTGGCAAAATGGTTAGGACTGCTGCATCAAAGCATCAGGGACCCGGATTTGATTTTGACCGTGGGTGACTGTGTGGAATTTGTCCGTTCTCCCCGTGTCTGTGTGGGTTTTCTCCGGATGCTCCGGTTTCCTCCCACTGTCCAAAGGTGTGCAGGTTAGGTGGGATTGTCAGGATAGGCTGGGGGATTGGACCAAGGTAGGGTGCTCTTTCAGAGGGTCGGTGCAGACTCAACGGGCAGAATGGCTTCCTTCTGCGCTGTAGTGATTCTATGGATTCTATGTAAATTGGAAGAGAGCTAATTTTAATGTGATGAGAAGGGATCTAGCCTGGATAAAATGGAACCAGAGATTGACAGGGAAAAACTGTAATGAAGCAATGGGTCATCTTTAAGGAAGAGTTCCTTTAGGTACAGGTTAGTTACATCCCAATAAAGACCAAAGGTAAGGGAGCCAAAAACAGGGCCCTTGGATGATGCAGGAAAAAGAGTTATGACAATTAAAAAGATGAAGATATGAGGCATGTCAAGCGAGTTTTTCAAGTAAAAGCCAGGTCAAATACAATAGGTTGAGAGGGGAGGAAAATAAGGCTGACAAAGGGAGAGTACGAGAATAGAATGGCAGACAACATAAGACAGAACCCAAAAATATTCTATCAGCATGTAAATAGGAAGTGGACAGAAAGAAGTAGAGACAAAAAGGGTATCACATATTTGGAGAAGCAATGCAAGGTGTAAATACTTGAGTTATTTGTTTCAGTGTTTACTAAGGAAGAGGAACCTGACTAAATAGCTGTAGAAGTAGAGAGCTTCGAAGCGTGAAAATTGAAAGCAAGGAAATATTAGAAAAGCTGGCTATGCTTAGCAGAGATAATTCACCAGGTCCAGATGGTTGGCATTCCAGGTTGCTAAAGGAAGTGGGAGTGGAGGCAATTATCTTGCTTTAATTTTTCAAGGTTCTCTAGATATGGGAGAGAAGATTACACAGTGGGGAATGCGGTACCCTTATTCAAGGGAGGATGCAAGGGCAGATCGAGCAACTGTAGGCCAGTTGGCCGAACACAGTGGTAGGTAAGGTTTTGGAATCCTTAATCAGAGCAAAAATTAACAGGCACTTGGAAAGGTTTGAGTTCATTAATGAGAGCCAGCATGGATTTGTAAAATAAAACAAGAAAATGCTGGATACATTTTCTGATTTTACTTCAAATTTCCAGCACCCAGGTTATTTTGCTTGGATTTATAATAGGCAGATTGTGCTTGATTAATTGAATTGAGTTATTTTATGAAGCAACAGAGAAGATTTATGAAAAGAATGTGGTGGATGTTGTCTGTATGAATTTTGACAAAACATTTGACAAGATACCACAGAAGGCAGATTAACAAAACTGAGGCTAATGGAATTGGAGGGTGTGTGGCCAATGGCCAAAAAGTGGCTCAAGGATAGAAAGCAGTGTGTCGTGGTAGATGGTTGTTGTTCAGATTGGAGGATGGTAGACAATGGTGCTCCTGAAGGTATTGCTGGGGCCGCTGCCTTTTTCGCTATACATCAATTATTTGGATCTGGATATTTGGAGTCAAATTTGAGTAACTCGGAAATGCCCTAACTGCAATGTTTATAAACATCAATCTTTGATTGTCTGGTCCTGGCCCACTTCAAACAGAGTTAAGTGCTGTCAATTTTCAGCTAAGCACTTCAAAATCACTCCGGCGTGAAGAGGGGTGATTGGAATGCCACTGCACTTAACTCTCTTTGAAGTGATTGATGATTGCAAATATTGCGGTTAGGACACTTCAGAATTACTCAACCATGAAGGAAGATGAATGAAGCAAGGCTGACAGCTGTGTGTGTGTGTGTGGTAGCTATCAATCACAGCCCAGTGTGGGAAATTAATTAATGGCTTACAGATCAAGGATCTCAGGGGTTTAAATGCGGGTCACTGATTTTTCTTTCCAGGAATTGACACATGGTGCTTCCTATGTCTGAGCCAGAAGGTATATTGCCCAGATGAGTGTTACAACAGTAATTTTTTTCACTGCCTCTGTCTGTACTGTTCTCCAGCTTCCAGCCAGGGGTCTATTTTTGGGGTGGGGGGGGGGGCAATCCCTACAGGTTTTTCTTTTCTGGGGGACTTCTTGACATGAGTTTCGGTTCTGGGGAGTGTCGGTGGTGGGTCTTCCTATTTAGTAGGTCTCGGAGGGTCTTTTCTTATTTAGGGGTCTCGAGGAGGGGTCTCTTTATGTAGCGGGTCCCTGGGAGGGTCTGTTTATTCAGGGGATCTCTGGGGATGGTGGTGGGAGGGGTCTGGTGTGGGTGGTTGTAGGCAGGTCTTGCATTGTGGTGGCCCTCGGATGGATTTTGGGGGCAATTCCCTTATGGAGTTACCTTCTTGGCTCACCGCAAGGTCCACTACGTCAGGGCCACACTGGGAAATACCTGTAGTAAATCCCGCCCATGTGATTCCCAGCCCAGAAAACCAGAGAATCACGCGGGCTCGGAGAATATGATGCCCGACCTGCCCGCCCGGCCTACGCGCGAACCTCGGTCCCGCAGCCAGTGGGGGGGGGGGGGTCGGAGTGTCGGAAAAGGGCGCCAATCCCGTTTTCTTCACAACGCCCAATTCCCTCCCCCGCATCAGGAACCCCACGACCGGTGGCGGGTGGCGGTGAATCCAGCCCCTCGTTAGGCTGCGGTTAGAGTACTGCATCTAATCCTGGTCATCACACTTCAGGAAAGATGTGAAGATCCTTAGAAGGGTGCACAGAAGATTTACCAGAATGGTTCCAGGTATGGTGACAGTGGTGTTGTGGGGCTGGTGGTGGTGGTGGTGGGAGGGGGAGGGGGGGGGGGGCGCGGGGGGGGGGGGGGGGGGGTTCTTTAGTTGCAAGGTTAAGTTGCAACGTTTGGGGTTATTCCCCTTGGAGCAAAGAAGATTGAAGGGAGATTTGACAGAGCTGTGAAAGACAATGACAGGCTTAGATCAAGGATGAACTCTTCTTCTTAGCTTAGTACAAGGACACACGGATTTAAGATTTTGGGTAAGAGATGCAGGGCAAATGTTAGAAAGAACGTTCTTATCCACTGGGTGGTGATGACCTGGAACTCACTGCCCATTAGGAGGATGGATGCAGAAACAATCAAATGATTTCAAAAGCGAATTGAGTAGGTGTTTGGAAGAAATAAACGTCCAGGGCTATGGGAACCCAACAAGGGACTGGAACTGACTGGGTTGCCCCCATGGCAGTTTGACATGGACTTGATGGGGCGAATGTCCTCATATTTCCTAAAGGACTCTATGGAGCCTATTATACGCCCAGTGATGAATAAAGCCCTTTGTATTTTTGGCTTACAGGTAGTCTGAGGCAGTCTATTTAATGTAAAGTGTATAAATACTTTAATAAAGTGTGCATGCATATATAAAAATATATATAATCTTTGTTTAACAGTATTCCATGTAGAACTAAATGCAATAAAAAAATATTGCTGCACTTTGTTGTGCTTTTCTGCAAAGGGCAAGATCGTAAAATGACAACACATGATCTATCCTAAATTTGCAATTTGCCCTCAGGCCCCAAACACTTTACACTTCAGCAATCTGTTATTGTGGCATAGGACTGTAGGACTGACAAGTAATAAACTGAATGTGTGCCCAGAAGACCTTCGATTATAAGTACGGTCACTGTAACACAAGAGGCTGTAATTTCTTGGAAAAGAAAACACTGAGAAGCACATGAAGGATTGGTCCATTTGGCCATTTGTATTCTATTGGAAAATTTTGAACCACAAATAGATTTTAAATCAATAAATAGATAATGATGTGTAGTGCTGAATGGCTAATCTTTCTCCTGAACCACACACGTATTCCTTTATTTACATTGGATTATCTGTGGTACCACAATC
This sequence comes from Scyliorhinus torazame, assembly GCF_047496885.1. Taxonomy (NCBI): domain Eukaryota; kingdom Metazoa; phylum Chordata; class Chondrichthyes; order Carcharhiniformes; family Scyliorhinidae; genus Scyliorhinus; species Scyliorhinus torazame. The sequence goes on from NC_092708.1 coordinate 349,760,303, forward strand.
ATTCTGTGCCCAACGTACTTCAATGGTTCATTGATTAATATATTGTCAAGTCACTTTGCATATTCTCTTTTGCCTGAGGACAGAAAGACTCACTTAGCTGGAGTTAAGTGCCCCATTCATTCAATGCATGGACAGTCCTCATCACATGTACAGTACACCATTACCAACATTGACCTCTGCACTAACTTAACCTGACCTGTGATTTGCTTCAGTCCCCGTGCCACTCCTACATGCAATGGCAATCCTTTCAGTTACAAAATAGAACAAAGACCTGTTGTGTTCTGTGATCTTGTCTTGCAATGATTCTACAGAACTGCTGGTGAATAACCAGAATGGTGTTTTATTGATGTACACATGGTAAGGTAATGATCAGAATGCTATACAGACCAAGCTATCACCGAGTTACATTCGACTCTCCTGAACTACCCTTTTGTGCGACTGTCCTCATGTACGCTTTACAACCTTCTGATGGTAGCCGGATGTCACCGGACTGATGTCTGACGCCACCTGATGCTGGGAGGTCGCACTGCTGAGTCCACGTGATATTATCTACAGGCATATCACCACGAGACCCATTAAAATAGACCCCACCCCCAAATCCCTTGCAGTAGGCAGCTGCCCAAAAAATAAAATTCAAGGCCTTCATTTGCTACTACACAATGGCAAGGAGTGAACTCTAATTGCAGCAGTAACACTCTCACAATGATTTAACTGTGGATGATCAATTTTGACTCCAGAATTTGAGCTGCAATCTTTGCTTACGTTCCTCAAGTTTTTCTTCCGTCTTGAGATTCTACTCTTGTCTTGAACTGTGCAGTTCAATGAATCTGTTGCAAACAACCCGCAAAAATCTAAATGATAGACATGAGGTGATGGTTCCAGTCTCAAATGCATTGGCTGAGAGAATGGACGCAGGAGATTCAATCGCGGCTTCCAAATTGAATGCGCGCCTTGAGGGAAAAGGTTTGCAGGTGGCAGAAAAGGAGCGGGGGGGGGGGGGGGGGGGGTGAAGATTGAGACTTGCTGGACTGCTCTTGCAGGGAATTGGCACAGACTTGACGGGCCAAATGCCCTCCCTCCTGTGCTGTGATTTTTCAAAGCATGAAGGATTTAACTCCGCAAAACACTGAGAACCATTTTACATTGACTTTAAAGACAGCCAGTCCAGATGCAAGCTGTGATGTGCTATCAGAATCCCTGTTTTCTTTTTGTTTTGTAAATTTAGCGTACCCAATTCTTTTTTTTCCAAGGGCAATTTAGCGTGGCCAATCCACCTACCCCGCACATCTTTTGGGGGACGAGACCCAAGCAGACATGGGGCGAATGTGCAAACTCCACAAGGACAGTGATTCGAGGCCGGGCTCAAACCCAGATCCTCGGCGCCGTGAGGCAGCAGTGCTAACCACTGCGCAACCGTGCTGCCCAGAATCCCAATTATCAACAATAATTGCAAAGCCCGAAAGCATTGGAGTTCCCACTCATGACATTATTGTTTTCATTAATACTTTCTATGTTAATGCCCTTCTCTTCAGTTTTTCGAAGGAGATATACCATCCTTTATTCATAAAGTGATTCTTTCACCCAGCTTCATAATCCTTTGCAAAATATGCCACACCCTCTCAGCTCCATCTACTGCTCTGACTAAGATTCCTTGATCCCAATAATATCTTTAATAGTAGCTGTGTTTATCTCTGCTTCTGATAGATTTTCCCTTATGCTTCTTATGTTAAAATGAAAGAACTGTGGCACGATTCTCCGGCCCCCCACCGGGTCAGAGAATCGCCGTGTCCCGAATTCTCCGCCACAGAGATTCGGCGGGGGCTGGAATCGCGCCGAGCCGGTTGGCGGGCCCACCCCCGGCGATTCTCTGGCCCGCGATGGGCCAAAGTCCTGCCGCTGTCAACCCTCTCCCGCCGGCGTGGATTGAACCACCTTTTGAACGGCGGGACAAGGCGGCGCGGGCAGGCTCCGGGGTGCTGGGGGGGGGGGGCGCGGGGTGATCTGGCCCCGGGGGGTGCCCCCACGTGGCCTGGCCCGCGATCGGGGCCCACCGATCCGCGGGCGGGCCTGGGCATTGGGGCACTCTTTTTCTTCCGCCTTCGCCATGGTCTTCACTATGGCAGAGGCGGAAGAGACCCCCTCCCCTGCGCATGCGCGGGGATGACTTCAGCAGCCGCTGACGCTCCTGCGCATGCGGCGCCCGGCGAAGACCTTTTGGCGCCGGCTGGTGTGGCGCAAAAGGCCTTTCCCGCCAGCCGGCGGAGCAGAAACCACTCCGGCGCGGGCTTAGCCGCTCAAGGTGAAGGCTTGGTCCCTAAAGGTGCGGAGACTTCCCGACGCCGGAGTAGTTCCCGCCACTCCATTACGCTGGAACCCCCCGCCCCGCTGGGTAGGGGAGAATCCCGCCCCTGAAATTTATTTTTGAACCTTTCTTTAGCCAAATATGAGACATTAATTATATTTGTAATCCATTTAAGACAGAGATGAGGAGGAATTTCTTCTCACAGAGCATATTGAATCTGTAGAATACTTTACCGCAGGAAGCTATAGAGGCTGGATCGTTAAGTATGTTCAAGGTGGAGATGGACAGATTTGTAATCGGTAAGGCAATCCAGGGTTATGGGGAGAAGGTGGGAAATTGGAGTTGAGGATTTTCCTATCAGATCAATCAGGATTTCATTGAATGACAGAGCAGACTTGATGGACTGAATGGCCTACTTCTGCTCCTACGTCCTGTGGCCTTTTGGTCTTAATCCACCCTCTCCAAAGCAGTAAACATGTTGTCATAATGTACACCAGTACATCATGATGCAGACACACACACTGATGGACACAGAGCGGGACCAATCAACACACACAACACCGCAGCCAATCACCAGTTAGAGCACACTCACTATAACGACAGGGGACATCAGAGTTCCCGCTCATTCGGGATGCAGCCTCCTAGAAGGACAGAGCTTACAGCTTACAGCACAGATCTTCACCATGTGCTGAGTGCATAGACTGGTTAGGACAGGCATAGGTCTTTAGTTTAATCTAACATCGCGTTAACCCGCAGTGAAAGTATGTTCAACAGTATCTAACTTAATAAAATAGTGTTGTACTATCTTAAGTGTTGGTGGCCTGTATGTGTTCCACGGATCCAGAGCACCCAACACATCATGATATCAGGAGTTGAGGGTTGTTAGAACTTCTTAGACCGACCTGCAAGTGATCTGCCTTCCACCAGCATACAGTCATCCTGCAAAATGGACAGCGTCCGCCCTCCGCCGCCGCTTTGCATCACCGGTAACCTAGGGGGCAACTGGAAGATATTCAAACAACGCTTCCAGCTCTACCTTAAAGCCACAGACCAGGAAGATGCCTCAGACACCAGGAAGATCGCTCTCTTCCTATCCACGACCGGGGAACATGCCATCCACAGTTTCAATTCTCTCACCTTTGCTGATGATGAAGATAAATCAAAGTTCAAGACGGTCCTCCTCAAGTTTGACAGTCACTGCAGTGTAGAGGTGAATGAAAGTTTTGAGCGCTATGTATTCCAACAGCGTTTGCAGGGAAAGGATGAACCTTTCCAGTCCTTTCTCACCCACCCCCACATCCTTGCGCAGTCTTGTAATTACGGGCCCACCTCCGACTCCATGATATGCGACCAGATCTTTTTCGGTGTTCAGTCGGACCCCCTACGCCAGCAGCTGCTCAGGGTAAAGCAGCTCACCCTAGCAACCGCCATCGAGACCTGCGTGCTATATGAACATGACACTAGTCGGTATTCCCACATCCAAGCGGCTGAAACGGCGCGGCAAGGTCCCCACGAGGCAGAACGGGTCCAAGCAATCGAGCAACTCCAGGGCCTCAGCCTGGATGAGGGCGGCCATTTTGCACGCTTTTCGCGGGCTCCCGTGCTTGTGCGCACCGAACGAGGGGACGGCGACATCGACGAACGAACTGCGCAAGTGCGCACCACGTACGACCGCACCGCGCATGCGCGGTGGTGCAGCGAACATACTGACGCTACAATGTGCGGCAACTGTGGCTCCGCCCACTTAAAGTGGCAATGCCCTGCCAAATCCCGACAATGCCTGAGATGTGGCAAACTTGGCCACTATGCTACTTTATGCAGATCAACTCAGCCTGCCAACTCATATCGCTCAAGCCAGCTTCGCTGGAATGTCCGGGCCATTCAACCCACGGACACCGAGTCCGATGCGGACCTACTACCCAATATTGACACCGAGGACCCGAAGGCGCCTTTTCGAGTCGGTATCGTTACAAAACACAGGGTGCCCCGAAGCAAAGAATCCAGCCTCAATCGGTATACAGCATCGATCCAGACGATGAGTGGTGTGCCACCCTGATGGTCAACCGGTCCCAAATACAATTCCGCCTGGACACTGAAGCCTCCGCCAATCTCATTGCGCGGTCTGACCTCCAAAGCCTTTGTGTCAAACCAGCCATCCTCCCATCAGCCTGCCAGCTATTAGATTATAATGGCAATGCCATTTCTGCCAGCGGCTCGTGCCAATTTGAAGTGACGCAGAGGTGACGCAAAGCCATCCTTCCCTTTGAAATCGTGGGCTCCTCGAAAGCCTTCCTGCTTGGCGTGCAGGCATGCAAGCTGTTGAACCTAGTTCAGAGAGTTCACTCTCTCTCTCCTGCTGACCCGTCTGCCTTTCAGGACACTGACTTCAGGGCGCAGCTCGACGCCATTATCAACTAGTACCACAACGTCTTCGAGGGCTTGGGCACGCTCCCGTACACCTACAAGATTTTATTAAAACCGAATGCCATGCCTGTGGTGCACGCACTTCGCAGGGTCCCAGAACCCCTTAAGGACCGCCTCAAGCAGCAGCTGCAGGACCTCCAGAACCAAGGAGTGATTTCCAAAGACACAGAACCAACTGACTGGGTCAGTTCCATGGTATGTGTAAAAAAGCCTTCCGGCGAATGGAGAATTTGCATTGATCCCAAGGATCTAAATCGCATTATCATGAGGGGGCATTATCCAATTCCCAAGCGCGAAGAGCTCACATGTGAGATGGCTCGCGCCAAGCTCTTCACCAAACTCGACACCCCAAAAGGATTCTGGCACATCCAGCTCGATAAATCCAGCAGGAAACTTTGCACATTTAATACCCCCTTTGGCAGATATTGTGACAACAGGATGCCGTTTGGGATCATATCTGCATCAGAAGTGTTCCATAGGATTATGGAACAAATGATGGAAGGCATTGAAGGTGTTCGCGTTTATGTCGATGACATAATCATTTGGTCCACCACCCCGCAGGAGCATGTTAGTTGCCTCCAGCGCGTATTCAGACGTATACCTGAGCATGGCCTCTGTCTCAACAGGGCCAAATGCTCTTTTGGCCAGATAGAACTTAAGTTCCTCGGTGACCACATCTCCCAATTGGGTGTGCAGCCGGATGTGGACAAGGTCGCTGCCATCACAGCTATGAAAACACCAGAGGCCAAGAAGGCGGTCCTCCGATTCCTGGGCATGGTCAATTTTTTAGGGAAATTTATCCCTAACCTCGCCTCTCATACCACGGCTCTCAGGAACCTGGTCAGGAAGACGACAGACTTCCAATGGCCCCCTGCCCACGAGCGCGAATGGAGAGAACTCAAAACAAAACTGACCACGGCCCCGGTCTAAGCTTTCTTCAATCCAGCAAAGGAGACCAAAATTTCAACCGATGTCAGTCAATCCGGCATTGGGGCAGCGCTCCGTCAACATGATGAAGCCTCATCATGGGCCCCGTTGCATATGCGTCACGTGCAATGACCCCCATGGAGCAGCACTACGCGCAGATAGAAAAGGAGTGCCTGGGCCTTCTGGCCGGTGTGGTTAAGTTTCACGATTATGTCTACGGACTTCCTCAATTCACCGTCGAGACCGACCATCGCCCGCTGGTAAATATAATGCAGAAAGACTTGAACAACATGACGCCTTGCCTCCAGCATACTCTTCTCAAGCTCCGGCGATATGACTTCCAGCTGGTATATACCCCAGGCAAAGACCTCATCATTGCTGACGCTCTCTCCAGGGCAGTCAACACTCCATGAGACCCAGCGGGATTTGTCTGCCAGGTTGACACCCATGTGGCATTCGCGGCCTCCAAACTACCTGTCACGGATGAATGCCTCGTCCAAATTCGCCGCGAGATGGCGGTTGACCCCTTGCTACAGCGTGTCATGCGCCGCCTAATGGACGGTGGCTCAAGGGCTAATGCCCTCAGTTCTATAATGTCAGAGATGATCTGGCGGTAGTAGACGGGGTTCTTCTAAAACTGGACCGCATTGTCATCCCGCATAGCATGCGCCTGCTCGTCCTGGAACAACTACACGAGGGCCACCTTGGCGTGGAAAAGTGCCGCCGACGAGCCTGAGAGGCAGTGTACTGGCCCAGCATTAATGAGGACATAGCCAACACATTGCTCAACTGCCCCACTTGTCAGCGCTTCCAGCCGGCACAACCACGTGAGACTCTGCAGCCCCATGAGTTGGTCACGCCATCATGGACCAAGGTCGGCATCAACCTGTTCCTCGCGCTGGGTAGAGACTATGTCCTGATCATGGACTACTTTTCGAATTACCCGTGGGTGATACGGTTGCACGACATCACCTCGTCTGCAGTCATTCATGCATGTAAAGAAACCTTTGCTCGACACGGCATCCCACTCACGGCAAAACGGCCCCTGCTTTGCCAGCCAGGAATGGTCCAACTTTGCCAGGTGGTACAATTTTGCCCATGTGACATCCAGTCCCCTGTACCCCCAATCCAACGGCAAAGCGGAGAAGGGAGTACATATAGCCAAACGGCTCCTATGCAAGGCTGCCGATGCTGGGTCTGATTTCTACCTTGCCTTGCTGGCCTATCGCTCCGCCCCACTGTCCACTGGCCTGTCGCCAGCCCAGTTACTCATGGGTCGTACCCTGAGGGTGACAGTGCCGTCCATCCATGTCCCAGACCTCGACCATGTTCCGGTCCTTCGCCGGATGCAGCTGTCTCGTGCACAGCACAAGGCGGCTCATGACTCCCGTGCAGCTGATCTCCCTGCTCTGGCTCCAGATGACAACGTCCGCATCCATCTTCCGGATGGTGGCTGGTCTGCAACCGCTGTTGTCCTTTGGCAGGTGGCCCCCCGCTCGTTCCTGGTTCGTCTACCTGATGGCTCTATTCTGCGCCGCAATCGACGCGCCCTTCGACTCGTTCCACGCCCGCCACGTGATCCTCCACTGTCGCCTCGCCCTCCTGCTGACCCTGCCACGGACTATGCAGAGCTCCCTGTCACTCTGCATCCCCCTGACTCTGTGGCAATGGTGTTCCATGTCTGGCCACCCCGACCCCACAGCCTACCTTCAGGCCACCCCCCGCTACTCCCCCGGCCTGGCAGAAGCCCCCGGCCAGCGTCACAACTGTCAGAAAGCTATGGTGATGTTGGACTCTTTCCGTACTCCCTCTCTCTCCCTCAGCAGCAATGACCCCGGTTTTACGATTTTTAAAAGCTCAAGTTGACCGTGCCATTGGGAACTCCGCCCAGCGGAGGCGAAGCATCGTGGTGGCCCCGGAGAAAACCAGGTTGGGCCCGCTTATGCCATGCAAACGGTGTTTACTGTAAGTGCGTTCCGGACCGCATTGACACCGCTGTCGAGGTGACTGAGAATTGCGATTTGGCATCAAATCAGTGCCTGCCGCGATTTTAAAGTCAGAACCTATTCGCCGCCCAATCGTGTTTCGCGATTTCAGCATCAGCCAACGGAGAATGCCGACCTCTTTGTGTGTTCAGTTGCAGACAGAATTCTACTGTGCTCGATAGATTGTGGAGATTATGCTATGAGGAGAGAATTGTTCCTCAGCTCTGATGAGGATTAGAAATCTGTCTAGTTCTCTACTCTGATGTTATGGGGCCAGATGTTGAGGTGAGGTTCTCTCAGTTAGACTGCGAATAGAGGCTGGATTTTCTGTTTCGCGACACAGGATGCACGATTCGCTATCGGGCAGAAAATCCAGCCTCGGGCAAAAAACTGGATCAAAGCCAGGTGTTTTCCTCTACAGAAAGCACGTAGCTGTCTTGATGAGGACCAGGAGCTGTCAATCATAGCTAGATGTCTATAAATATTGCAGTTAGTTTCATAGCTGGGCACTTGAAAGCCACTCAAGCGTGAAGGGAGATGAATTAAATAATACAGATAGCTGGGTGTGTATGGATGCTGTCAATTACAGCCTAGTAATAGCAATTTCACAGAGCTATGAATGAAAGGCTTGCAGATCAATGATTGGAGGAGGCTTAAACACAGCTGACTGGTTTTCTCTTTCCAGGAATTGACAGGTGTTGCTTCCTCTGCCTGAGCCAACAGGTATATTGCCCAGGTGAGTGTCAAAGCATGAATGTTTTTCACTGTCTCTGTCTGTACAGCTTTCTATCTTCCAGGCAGGGTTCTCTCTTCTGGGGGGAGGTCTAGGCAGAGGTCTCTCTTAAGGGAGGCTTCCATACTAGGGCTGCAATTCTCCGGAAAACGTTTCAAATGCTGTAGCGAGCGGGAATTGGCGCAGGTTCTCCAGCGCTTGGCCTGGCAAGGCCGACAACGCTATTCAACATTAATTGGTCCACTTGACGAGGCCTCACGGGCTTCCCGCCCTACTGCTGGCTTACCAGCTGATTCGCCGGGACTGCTCTCTTTGGGTTGTGGGGGCGAAACCGACGCAAACATGGGTAGAATGTGCAAACTCCACGTGGACAGTGACCCAGAGCCAGGATCGAACCTCGGACCTCAGCGGTTGATGCATTGCTAAGCAGAGTGGAGACTAGCGGTCTCGTGACCTAGATCATAGCCACGCCCAGTTACAAAGTCGAGCTCTCTCTCAAAAGCAGATGGTGTGCAGGAAAGCAAAGCAGCAAAAGACTGCCTATGTAATTATTTGCTGGATTTGGCTCATTGAGTTAAAACCTATAGGGTATTGCTTTGTGGAAAGTGTATTCCCAGAGTTTAGAGAAGTAGATAGATAAGGATTGGGGGTTAATTTAAGTATACTGTCTGTGCAATCATCATTATAGTTCATTGTAAATGTTGTTATTTACTATTGTCTTGTTTGTTTTAAAGTTTAATAAGTGTTTTATGATTTGAATAATTTACGACAAGACTGATCCCTTTCCTCACCGAATGTTATTTCTTTACTCACATTTCTTCCAAATTGCAAAAATAAATTGTTAAGAACCGGCGGTCCAGGTTTCCCTTCTGGGATTTAGGATGCCCTTGCACTGAACAGGGTTCATTAATAGTATCCGCCAACATTCTGGCAGCAGGGAAGCAAATTGACCTCTGTCTGAACTTCTACTGCAACATCCAACTGGTGAGTGACAGAGACATCAGCCATCAGAACCTGCATCATTGTGGGGCTATCAGTGCGTTGATGGAATTGACCCCCACTTGCATCTGGAAAGGATGGTTTGCAAGCTCTGTGTAAAGCCCTGTGCAAAGTTAATGTCAGGCCTCTCGAAGCTCCCTGAAATTGACTGTAGGCTTTCCGACAGGCCTGTCAATGCACTAAGCATTTAATTGTGCAGATCCATCAGGCTTCCTCTGTAGACCACCCAAAAACATACTCATTTGAGTCTTCTGCAGTAGAATATACATGTGCTCTTGCCCTCCAGTGGGCTGGCACCTGCACTACCCTTGCACTACCCTTGCCCCCGCCCAAATTGTTGCTCACTCATGCCCGGCCGCTTAACCACATTCAAATCCTACCTCTAAAGTAACCTGTTGTTAGTATCTAAGATAGTGTCTGCAAGTGAGTAATAATGTTTCTTCTTCATCACTTTCCTCCTTCGCTTCAATCTCTTGTTCTTCTGCCTGGCCGGGCTGTCGTTCTTAGATATCTGCAAGGAGAAAGATGCAAGGATAGATAGGGTTGTAGTGAGGGAAGTGGGGCAAGGAAAGAGGTGCTTGCTTATACCATCTGCAGCTTGCAAATTAAAAGAGATTGTGTAATGAGCAGAAAATGGGATGTGAGGAGGATTTGGTGGTGAATACCGTCACCGTCAATGGTTTCCGCCCTGCTGCTCACCATAGTCTTAGTCATGGTTGCATAAATGGCAGTCATCACTCTTTCCTCCATTAGGATAGGGACATGTAGTGCCACCTGTTCCCCATCAATTTAGCCCCTGCTGCGTCCAGTTGTGCATCACCTTTTCCTGCAGCAGCTCTGGTGACATCTGTTTTGCTGATGTGGTTTTCATGGTTGAATATCTGACAGTCGGTGAAATCTATGAGATCTGGATGCAGGTTTGCCCGAGGATGAGATGAGGCAATAGATATTAGATATTGGTTCTGATTGATAGATTGTTGGTTGGTGAGTAATGGGGTTGTGCTGCATTGAACAGTGTGACAATAATGGTGCAGTTGGTGGGATATGACATTTGAAGATACATTCACGGGCCTGAACCGCTGGTGCATGATCATTAACTTTCTGCAACCAGGCCTGACTTCTGGCTTTTTTCACCATGGCTATTCAGTCTCATTGCTGTTGCAAAGTTTGTCTGGAGAGCCTCTTAGCCCTCTGTGAATCAACAAAGCTTTCCTCCCCTCCTCCAGCGCTGCATTGGAAAGCCTTGGAGCTGTTCTCTGTCATGATGTGGCATCATTAACTGTTCCCCATGGTCAAAATCACTTTTAAACCATGCACTTCCAGTCATTGTTCCCTCCACGATGCATCTCCCCTTCAAGTCGGTGCAGGCTGCCTTTAGGTATTGCGTAAGACTAGCTTGAGCTTGCGTTAGCCCCTCCTGATTCTCCTCCCGTCTCTCAGGCATGCAGCCACTTAGTGGTGTGTTTAACACTGGCAGGACACTGGTTTAGGGTGTGGGTAATTGCCATTGCAATGCCTGTTTTCAGGCTTTGTTGAATTTTATGACCCAGGCCTCCAAGTCCATCAAATCTTGTGTAAAGATGAATGTTGCCTTATTTAGTTTGCTTACGGTTAATGAGCTTCACCATATGGCAAATTAACAAAGAATGAATTGCGTCTGAAATATTAGCCAGAGATCTAATTAATGTGTTCAATGTTCTATCTAAATAGAGTATGAAATTGGAAAATTAAATATATTTTAAAATCTCAGGTAGGATGCGCTCCTAAATTCTCTTCTGTCATTTTAAATGCCTGTTAATTAGATTAATAACCATGTATCGTACAAAATGCAAATTAAGGTTCATTTATAAGAATTCTCCTTTACATCGTATTTAACATTCTTTATTACAATTCAGGGTATTTAATGACATACTGTAATTAAGCAAAAAAAATCTATTAAAGTATCTGAATATCCCTGCAGGGAATAGCTCATATTGCACGGGTTTAGCACATCTTGAAATACAGACTATAACTGCTGTAATTATATTTCTGCGCAATGTACTGTCACCAAGTCCCAAATACAATATTATCCCTGTGGATCATCAACACTCCCCTCAGCCCCAACGTTATCTCCATAAAAGTGTCTCACCTGTTATGCGCACTCTATGTGGTCTTATTCTAAAGCTGTGTAATCCTCACTCGAAATGGATCAAAACAGCAGTCCGAGGAATTTAGTGCAACATTTTTAGGCATTGAACAATAACTTTGTAGCTGCCTAAAATATCTGTGAAGGCGAAGGGCAATCAGTATTGATCAGCACAAATTACGACTTGGAGCTGCTCCTGACGGCCACTGTCCATGCTGATTTAGTGTGTTGCCATCACAATGATAGCAGCATGTCACTGTTGTTGAGTAATAATTGGCTGAGGCACTGCAATTACGAAGACTTATTAATCAATAATCATCATTAATAATTGATTAATGAATTTGATTAATCAAAAGATATTGCTGCTTGGGCGAACTCTGCCATGTTTGCACCGCTGAATCATTAACCTTTGAGCATGTTTACAAATCCCATTAAATGTGTGACACTGTGATTTCCAAATGCCGTTTCCCTCATTTCACAGTTCTCGTGTACCGAACCGATGGCTTAATTCTACCCTTTTAATGTAAGCAATTTTAGTATAATTGAACTGTTTATTCATAGCGGTCTTTTTTATATAGCCTGTGTGTCAGGTTCAGAGCTCCTTAGTGTTACTCATTGTTCATCATGAGGCTGAAAGGACTAACATGGAAACTAGAATGACTGATACCAATAATCATAGTACTAGCTGACATATTCAGTTATATGTTTGCATCCAAAATAACAGCTTTGCCTCCTGTATGCCAATGACAGCTTCTTTCAATGCCAGTCTCATTGTGTCTATATCAAAGACACTGACATGTTGGATCCCCAGTTTTGTTCACAATGTCCTGGAGGGTCTCAACTTCAAATATAAATATTTCATAGAACCATAAAGTTTTACAGCACCCAGAGAAACCACTTGCTTCATAGCTGACTCTTAGCTGGAATAATCTGAAATTAACACCATTACTTTGTACTCCCAGTGTATCTTCTTCCAATTCATCGCCATTCAAACTTTCCTGTGTAGAAGCTTTTAATCTTTAGACAACAATCCAGCCTGTCAAAACTCTGGACTGAATTTCAGGTTCCCCTACCCAATGAAAATGGAATGCTAACATCTTAAAAATAGTGTAGCCAAAACAATCACCCCAGTCCCAGTGTCACTGTGGCCACCTCTATTTGGTTGGCATCCACCAAACAGATAGTTCTGAAGAATGCCTCAAGAGGGCACAGCGCACATTCAGATGTTTAAATCTGAGTCCCACAATATAATTAGTACCCCAGTGTTTTTTTTAAGACTGCATTGCTCATGCTCCATCAAATAGCAGCTGCCAGTTGGATCAAAGAGGTACCAACAATGTTAATTTCCGGAGTTCAGAGGAACATGAATCCAATTGAAGGCTTCATAAGATCCACCTGGGCCACTTACACTCTAACTTCCCAGTTTCATCCCCCCACTGACTATTTCCTTCTGGCCTGGAAGCCAGCCAAGTCATCCAATATTGATTTGGCCCTGAGCTGTTGGGCTCTCAAAATCCACCTTTACCCCACCAGCTCAAAATTCATTGTGCTCAGTACTGTCATTGTAACAATTCTAGCAAGTTGCTGAGTGTCCTCACAAAATAAATTAACCACAACCCTGGCAGAGTGGATCATATCATGCCATATTGTGCCATGCAGGTAAGAATGGTTTGCCTTCTGTGTGTGAGAAAGTCATATTCTTACTTCTACCAGGATTCTTATTTATAGGGGCCAGATTTGTTTTCAAACCTTTTGAAATGGCAAACAGGCCCAGGAACCAGAAGCCAGGGCCATTTAAAATTATTGCAGAGGAAAAACAGAATCCACTTTCACTCTAGGAATGACCTTAACCCACAGTATGTGTTCCATGACTTTATCATGGTTAGCACTGGAACGACAGCGCTGAGGACCCAGGTTCGAATCCGGGCCCTGGGTCACTGTCCGTGTGGAGTTTGCACATTCTCCCCGTGTCTGCATGGGTTTCACCTCCACAACCCAAAAGATGTGCAGGTTAGGTGGATTGCCCATGCTAAATTGCTCCTTAATTGAATTTTTAAAAAAATAATTGGGTACTCTAAATTAAAACAAAAAATAAAAATAACTGGAAAGAAGTCCCATAGAACCAAGGTTGGTGTTTTAACTCACCCACCTTGGCACTCAGAAGCCCCTGTGGCCGCCTCCAAACTGCATCCAGGGATGGTGGGCCAACAACTCCACCCTGGACCAAACCCACTATCCATTCACCACACATCCCCCTTTCTGCCGTCTCAGAATTTCTATCCAGTAAATGTTGCTGACAAATAGGCATCTCTCTGGCATCAGATGAAGTTAGGTTCAGGGATATATAGTTAGAGTTGCTTCAATGGGAGTAAAGGAGAACTCAGTGAAGAAAACACTTTCTATGGACCATTTTTATGGGGATTAAGGCTCAATCTTCCCCAGCTAATGCAGCCGAAAGAACAACGGAAATTTCAGGAAAATAGGACGATGAGTCGTCCCACCCTCACCTTGGTTTTCTTCAATCTAGCCCTCACCAATTTACATTGTAGGCTGAGATCTGTGCTGAAACTTACAACACCCGCACTCCTGTTGTATTTGGAACTTGTGTGTTTGGTGTTGTTGTTTCCCATACCATCATTTCACCATAGAAATCTTGTTGGGTTCCCATTATGTGCCAGAAATTAACCAAAAAATGGATAAGGATTAAAGCAGAAATCTTACCCAGATTCAAAGCAAAGGACAAACAACCAAGTACATCAAACTGGGGACAAATGCAACATGTGCAGTAGGTTTAAGTTAATCCAGCCCATAATTTTGTGCAGAATAACTTTACCCATTTATTCATGGAGCTTGGGTCGTAAATTCCGAATTCTCCAGAGTCAGATTTGGGGAGGGGGTAGGGGATACTCCAAAGATGCGCTGGAGAATCCGACAGTCGTAACTTTACAGGTAAGGGTTTATACGGCAATTGTCCAGTAGTGCTAACTTCCTTTGGGCAATTATCCTGTGCCAGGAACCATCCTAAAATGCAACTTAAATCGTTAACTTTGAATGGTTCTTCCAGGATTACAGCTTCCATAAATTAGGTTTTTGTATGTCTGTAGCTATTGCATGAAAACAATCATTTTTTTTGTGGTTTAGGTCTTCAACACAGTAATAATGTTTCTCAGGCATTCCTTCAATACTCTTGGGAGGTCAAATGGTTCCACGGCTGAAAGGCTTAGGAAACCCTGCTTTAAACAATTACCTTTCCTCTGGCCTGTCAGCCTGCGTGGCCTCCTTGAGCCCAACGGAGCCGGACTGCACATGGTATCTGCCAGGAGGCTTTTGATGCAGGCCCCAAGCATCTCTGGCCACTGGAGGTTTCAGCACTGTTTTCAAGGGCAGGGAAGTGCGCTTTAAATTCTTCTGATTCCTGCAGGCCATCTCTTTCCAACGCTAGTTGGAAGTTATGGCCCATTTCATATTTGAAAGAACAAGGAGGACGCTCACCCATAAATGTGGCCATGAAATTTGCTCAAGGAAAGCTAGCGCCAGGTGTTTGTGACAAATCACTTGTGCCCCTTGTCTGGACATGACAGATAGCACCGACTATGAAAATGGAAAATGAGCCACTCTTACTGGTTCGGGCTGACACCTAAAGCTGAGGGAGAAAACCTGAAATGTGCTCAAAAGAGGGAAGACTAATTGCAGAGAACTGGCAATCTTCTGCAAATTGTGGTTGAAAGACAGAAATATGGCAGGTTGTGTTCAGAGGTCATTTCTAGAACGGTTAACAATGATTGCTTTGTCAGGAGTGAACCGCTCTGAGTCCACTGGGTAAGTGACGCTGCTCATTTTGTTACCTTGACCCCCCGGCCCCCCACCACCACCACCACCACCCCATGTCAACAAACCTGTGGGTAATCTTCTGAAGCTGATGAAAACAAATTGCTGCAGATGTCGGTACCTGAAACTAAAGAGAAAACGCTGGAAAATCTCAGCAGGTCTAGCAGCATCTGTAGGGAGAGAAAAGAGCTAACGTTTCGGTCCAGGTGACCCTTTGTCAAAGCCAAAGACAGAGAAAGTGGGAAATATTTATACGGTGGAGTGAGAATGAAAGATGAGTCATCGCCACAGAAACCCAGGGAATCCGGGTGCTAATTCCAACAGAAAGCACGGGGAAAGAGTGCTAATGGCAGTCCCCAGAGAGAACAAAAGGTGTGAAATCCAAGCGGCAGAGAAACTAACATCAGAGGGCAAACTGTGACAGATGTAGATGTGAGGGAAGGGGAAGGGGGAGGCAAAGGGGAGAAAGGGTAAGGAAAGTTGGATAAGGTGGGGGGGGGGGGGTAAATATATATAGAGAGAAAGACAAGAAAGAAAGCAATGGTAAAAGACAGTTAAAATGAAATTGGATGAAAACAAATGGATTGAGGTGGGGTAGAGCTAATCATCTGAAGTTGTTGAATTCGATGTCGACTCGAAACGTTAGTTCTTTTCTCTCCCTACAGATGCTGCCAGACCTGCTGAGATTTTCCAGCATTTTCTCTTTGGATTCTGAAGCTGATGATCAGCCTGCACTCAGCAAGCATGCGCCAGCCCAACCAAGAGAAAGATGGTTCAAAGGTGCTTCACTATTAACAGTGCAATAAAATGGGGCTCAAAGAGTTTGAAAGAAACTTGATGACCTAATTACGAAGGCTGATTGCATCTGTGAGTTATGAGCCCGCTGGATGTTCAGTCACCTGGCAACATTCTTATACCCGGGTACAGTGAACGGGTGGCCGACAGGAAGTTTGCCTGATGGAGGGCGTAGTCTGACACTACTATATCGATATGTCTCATGTATTGATTGGTTGTGATGAAGGAAGCGGGAGACAGTCTGTGTGAAGAATAAGTACTGGCAGTGATCTGATGGGCTGATTAGACTGTTTCTGTGCCATTTAATTCAAGCTAATTCTGTTCCTTGCAGTAGAGCTGTATCTGATGTGGAGACATAAGTTTACTGAGGTCAGGATTACACACTTTCGTGGCTACTGGAGAAATTAAACAGACCCTCGACCAAAATATGGCTGCCAACCCAGGGCTAGAAATAGGAGCCTCAGCGTTTGTGCCATTTAGAGTTTTGCTCAGGAAAGATTTGAATGATGACTACCAATCTGAATAGGACAAGTAAGGGTTGGGTTAAAGAGACTGTGCTCTTTAAAACCCCATTCACTGAGCTGTGGTTATTGCTGGTGGTGCATTGTTTCTGTCCAAACCCAGTCAGATGGTCCAGCTGTCCTTCCATATGGAAGCTGCTATTTTAATCAAGCACTGTAAAATCATGTGGAGTGCCAGCACATCACCTGTAAGTGCGAATCAGTATATTACAGGCACAGCGGTAGGGTGGCATGGTGGCACAGTGCTTAGCACTGCTGCCTCACAGCGCCAAGGACCTTAGTTTAATTTGGGGCCTTAGGTGACTGCCTGTGTGGAGTTTACACTTTTTCACCGTGTCTGCGGGGGTTTCCTCCGGGTGCTCAGGTTTCCCCCCCCCCAGTCCAAAGATGTGTAGGTTAGGTGGATTGGCCAGACTAAAATTGCCCTTTTGTGACCCGCGCTCTGGGGTGTCCTGAGTCTCGGGTGGAAGACTGGTTTCCGAGCAGCTCCCATCCATGCTCAGCTCAGGGGGAGGTTCCGGCTGTGGCACTGGCTGGGGGTGAGTGGGGCCAGATGGACCCGCCCCATCTCTTGCAAGACACAAGACAAGACGTATTATTAGACTGCAGGCCGGGAATGGTGGGGGTGGGGGATGGTGGTGTGGGGGGGGGGGGGGGGGGGGGGCGTAAGGTGAAGGTGGGGCTGGGGGTGAGGGTATGTGGGGGTGGTGAAGGGCGAGGGTGTGGGTGGGGGTGAGGGTGTGTGGGGGTGGTGAGGAATGAGGGTGTGGGTGGAGGTGAAGGTCGTGTGGGGGTGGTGTTGAATGAGTTGACACACATGTCACAGGGTACCGCAGCTAAGCGAGGTCTCACTTCCTCTCCCACGGCCGAGCTCCACCTCGACGACCTCCCTTACGCCAGCCATGTACAGGAACCTCTGCTCTGCCACGCTGAGGGGCCGCAAGTCTGGCGATGTCCCTCCTGTCTTCTCCATTTCCCGGCGGTTGTGCGCTGCCTTCTCCTAGGGGGATAACACATAGAACAACAGTGTTAGACAATCGGACACATGCAGCTCAGGGGTTGGTAGGTGATGGCCTCAGTGGCCAAGTCACCTGGCCATGGCAGGCGGTATGTGTACCCATATGTGGTGCAAGGTGGAGCTTCGGCTGTCCTCCAGGGGGGTGGGGGCTAGGGTTATGGGTATGTGGGATGGGGATCGTGCCACGGGAACACCGCTGCCTACTCACCCTGGCCAATCTGCTGGCTGGTCCGACGGTATTGCTGGTGGCGCTCACGGCCTCTGCCACCTGCGCCCAGGCACGATGAACGGTGGCAGCTGGCAGCCTCCTTCCCGGGCCGGGGTACAGGGTCATCCGCCACTCCTCCACTGCGTCCAGGAGGGTCTCCAGCTTGGTGAAGCGTGGAGCTGTTCTCCTCACTGCCATCTTGTTGGCTCGGATGGTGTGTGTGGAGGGAGAGTTGTTTATATGCGGCTGCAGCTTGTCAGCCTCCTGAGTGTCACTCACGAAACTGGTGAACCAGGCCCCGTTTCGCATTAGCATCGATTGTGTTCCATATGGCGCTGGTGCGACCCCCTTAATGGTAGCGGAATCGGTGCAGCTGCAACAATGGTTTTTCTGTCGTAAAAGTCCACGGATTCTGCGTTGGCGTCAGCATTTAATCTCAGAAACGGACAATCCCGCCCAACATCTTCACCTCTGATCCCATTCCCTTGATAAAAAGGGGTAATCATTTTTGGTGCTCTGTTATCATCATTGTGGGTCTCAGTTCACAATGCCAGAGCCATGGCTGTTAGTAAACATTTGTGGGTCCCCCAAAGATGCACTGGGGAGTCCCCCTGGGAGGTTCCCAGGTAAGAGTTTATCCAGAAATTGCTCAGAATCACTCATTTCCCCTGGACAATTGCACTGCTCTGGGAACCAACCAACAAAATGATGGTTTTGGATGGTTGTGCCAGCTTTACCCTCATTATTACTTTGCAAAGGTTAGAAGGAAAAAAACCACATCTAATTTCAGAGCAACTATTTTAAAGACTCAGACCGACCCCCTCAACCTCCTCAAATAAGCACCCCACCCACATGGCATTCCCACCAAATCCGACTCCCCCTACTTAAATAGACCTGAACCCACACTGGTCCGGCCACCCACCAATCTGAGCTTTCCCCCCTCGACCCAACCCCCTCCTTGACCTGGTCCCAACCCACACACCACGTCCCACCCCATGTTGTCCGACCCCCCTCCCCCCCTAAATATCCCCCCCCCCCCCCCTCCCCACCGCCGATGTCCAGATCCCCTCCCATCGATGTCTGAACCCAATCTACCTGACCCCCCTGCCCCATGTCTGGATCCCCCGACCTCCATGGCTAGGACCCCTCCTCCCGCCGATGTCCAGATGCGCCCCACCCATGTCTGTAACCACACCCCCACTCAGTCAACGTCCAAACTCCCAAGCCCACAGCCCACCATCTCTCTTTCAATGGACCTTTAACGCACCTGCTGTACAGCAACTACTGTTGGGTCCTCCATCGCTCCATTCCTTTTGCACTTCGCCGATGGAGCTGTGGATGTACTTCACTTCTTCAGTCTCATTCGGCCTGAGTCAATAAGATCGGGCGCGAGAGACACTTTAATATTTAAGCACAGATATTCGGTGCAGATCAACATCAATTGGTAATTGCCACTCCGAGAACGTTACGGGCCTATGGGTTGAATGGCCTTCTTCTGCATTGTAGGGATTCTATGTTCTATGTAATGTAGAGGGGGACAGGTACGAGCATTATGTTTTTCTACTTGATTCACCTCCCACATATCTGGAACTGAACACTGAATGGGTGTTCAAAGGGTGCCCCAACCTCTAAGTGTGCTTGAGGGTCCCCCACACCCCACACCCATGGGCAATACCACCCGCACAGACATGGGCATTACACCATCCCAAGTCAGGACACTCTACTATGGAGTCGTTGTGGGACCCCCTTTTCAGGCAACCCCCCCCCCTTTACTCCCCCCATTTCAGGAACCCCCTTGAACCCTCCCCCCCAATGTTTATGGGCCCCTTTTATCCACTCACTCTTCATACCACTCTCACCCCCCCCCCCTTTCATGGGCGTGGCCCCCCTCCTCAGGCCCCTACCCTGGGCAGTGCAAACCTGGCACCTGGGCTCCTTGGCACTGACATCCTGACACCCTGGCAGTGCCCTGGCCCCCATGCCAGCCTGTGTGTCACTGCCAAGGTGGCAGGTGACAGTGCCAAGGTGCCATGCTGGCAATGCCAGGGTGCCGTGCTGCCCAATGACCAACAACCCGAGGGTCTCTATTGGTCTAGGAGACCCTCCCCCAGGTGCTGTTACGGCTGGCCCATTAACAGAGTCTCTCAGGCACCACCAGTGAATCCCGGGTCCTGGGGCAATACAACAAATGCATATTTAAATAAGTCTAATGGTCACAGTTGGTCACTGCTTACTGAGAGCAGCCTTTCACAGGAAGTGGCAAATCCATATTTGTAGCTCGTATACAATGTTACTTCAAAGTGACTTGGCAGATCCGCTCACCATGCAGTGCAATAGATCACGCCATCAAAGTTGCCTTGTGACCATTGCAGGAGTGTTGCTTTGTTCTACATCTATTGGAAATTGAATTAATAAAACAATTGGGCTGTTCCTAAGCCTTTAGATTCAATTTGCCTGCAAAATACTGTTTCAATACTGTTTCAGGGATAGATGAAAGTCTGTTATATTTAGTCTTCAGTATGACTGTTCAGAAATTGGACTCCAATTTTCACACGCCCCACCCCCACCCCGATCAGATCATGGGAAATATATTTGTTTCCTGCTTTCATTCTTTTGATTATTGGATTAGTAATTTAACAATAAGCGAATAATGATATCAGAAATAATCTTCTCAATTATTCTTATTTGCAGTTTTATTAAGGTGAAGAATAATAAATCCAAGGAATTAGCTACTGCTTCATCAAATTTTAATTTTGTGGTTTTAATCATTTTAAATTAAAAACGGTTGCAATGCTGGAGAAGTCAGTTTTAATTTGAAAGACTGTGTAAAATATTGCTGAGAACACCGTATTTAATTTTAACACAGCCCTGAACAGTGCTGTATTTTTAATTATGTCAAATGACCCATTGGAACAGGTGGTCGAGCAGCTGCCTCCTATCCAGATGGTTGAAGACTCAGTCCCGCCAGATTACCACTTGCACCTCACTTGGTAAGTTTAGTCAATGTTCCACTGGGGCTCCAGTCAGATTTGACAGCCTGCTCAATCTTGGAGACCTGACAAGCTAAACGTTTTGGCTTTCCCCACTTTTAAGTGCTCTGCTCATCAGCTAACTGCACATCTCCCTTGTGGGGCTGTGGAAAATGAACAGCCCATCTTCCTAACTGAGGGATGGGATGTTTTTCTCCTTTATTCTCAAAGTCGCAATTGGCCATATTCTCGTTAGTTATAGCGTAGGTCGCAAATCCACAGGTAGTGCCCCGGTCAAAGGGCAAAAGCAGTATAGCATGCTGCTTCTGCCTTAAGAGTTCTTCTTTTCCCCCTCTAGTGGTCAACTGACTGAAAATCAATCTTCACAAATTGTGCTTGCTTCATATTGAGGTAGAGACCTGGATGAGCCGCAGTATGGACAGGAATGCATGGCTTCTACCCTTCAAATACATCATTGTGTCCCCACCACTCTCATGCTGGGCCCCACACGAACTCTCCACCAGCAACACTTGAGGTGTAGGCGTCAGCACAAGTGAAACTGTGGCAACATTTTTATTTTACTGTGTGTGGAAAAATTAAATTCAATTTTTCCCACCAATTTCGTTGAAATGAATGGAGTCACTGGAGCTGCAATAGTAGTCTGCATTTATATAGAAACTTTAACAATGTAAAATGTCCCAAGACGCTTCACAAATGTAGTCAGACCAAGGTTGATCAAATGACACCTGGGAAGGTATGGGGATAGTCCAAAAGCTGAAACATGAGGTGAAAATTGGTAATGTCCATGTTTTGGTCCATAACGAAAAGCATTCGCCAACCACGGCACTCAAGATCTGCCCAAAATTGATTCCCAGGCATCACTTCAATAACTTAAGCAAGTTGACAATGCCTATTTGAAGCAGGTAAATTTCAGGCCATTGCCTTACAGGCAGTTGGCCTCAAGTAAATTCCATAGAGCATGGGAGGGGAGGGGGGAAGAGAAGTAGGAATTACGAGAAGAAAACCTGCTCCTTGTAGCTCGATAGCAGCTTCTCCTTCTGGTGATCTTCTTTTGCTGGGCCCAATCCATGCTCAGAAATCCTGAACAGAGCAGTCTCAATGCATGACCCACTCAGGGAAGCTCAACGTCTAGGAGCAGATCTAAAACAGGCATTACACCTTTCATTAAAATGGCTCTTCCTCCCCCCCCTAGCCCCACATCCGCTCTCTTATCTCAATGAGCACGAGGAAGCAATCATCCTCAATTGGATGTGTCATGTGCCGGTTATTACATCTTCCTTCTCATCCTCTCCACCACCTGCTTCCTATTCCAATCCTTCCTCTGCTCCCCCCCCCCCCCCAACATCTCTACATCTCTAACTGCTGCACCCTCTCCTTCTCCTCACCTCCCGCCTCTCCGTTCCTCCTTATCACCTGCCTCCACACCTCTCTCTCACCTTCTTGCCTCTTCTCCCCCTCCTCCCCCTCATTAGTCCAATTCAATTGTTCTTTCCCCCTATTCTGCTGGACCTGAACTATGCATTTAGTCTTCGTGCCGCACGAGCAATTCCACAGAAGATCAAGCAGTTGCGTGAAAAGTGTTCAACATTTTGAATGGCCATGCTGATGATAGCGGATATCATCCTCGCCTCATGAGGGTGTGGATAGAGTGATGAGGGGATTGGCAGCTTAACAGTAATGTTACTGGACAAATATTGCAGAGATCTGAAATGATGCTTCAAGATTTTAATTATTTTCCAGCAGCTGAAAGAATTTCAATGTAATGGCTAAACCTAAACTAAAATGTTGATTATTAATGAGCTGTAAACACCCACCCGGTTCACTAATGGCATTACAATTTGTCTGCTTCTATATCAGCCAGTCCAGTTTTTAGCTGGTCAGTCCACTGTCCGGTTCTGCTTTCTTCCAGGTAGTTTGTGCCTTACACTGAATGACACTGTCAATGTGAAGCATGGGGAGGAGCTTGTTCCCATTCCTTTTCCCAACTGCAGCAACCTTAGACCAAACGCTTCTTCCTGACTCCTGCTCAGTCGGTCAAAGATCGACAACCTAAAAAGGTTAATCAAGGGGAGAATGCGAGCCATGTTTATGATAGCCACTTCATATCTGGGGGTGGTCACCCCATGCGGCACATATACTTTATGGTAGTGTCTGGGTTGAGAATGGAGAGAAAGGGCTTCGAGGGACACCACTCGGAAATAAAAGTAAAATATTGTGGCTGCTGGAAAACAGAAAGTGCTGGACAGACTCAGCGGTTGTGTCCATGCTGCTGGATCTGATTTGACCTTGGTTATGCCTCACCTTTGCTCCTTTGTGCGTGAAGACTTATCTTTTTCTTTATTCTTTCGTGGGATATGGGCATTGCTGGCAAAGCCTGCATTTGTTGCCCATCACTAATTGACCTTGAACTGACCTTGCTTGCGTCATTTCAAAGGGCAGTTAAGAGTCAACCACATTGCTGTGGGTCTGGTGTCACATGTAGGCCAGACCAGGTAAGGATGGCAGATTTCCTTCCCTAAAGGGCATTAATGAATCAGATGGGTTTTTGCAACAACTGGTGATAGTTTCATGGTCACCATTACTGAGACTAGCTCTCAATTCCAGATTTATTAACTGAATTTCAAATTCAAACAGCTGTCATGATGGGATTTGAACCCATGACCTCTGAGCATTAGCCTGGGTTTCTGGATTATTAATCTTGTGACATTACCACTCAGTCGCCATCTCCCCATTCATAGGATCTTGGTTCCAAACATACCCTGGTCACCTCGGCTTGTTACCATGTACCTTCTGTGGGATCCTGGATGCAGACTTGTCCCAACTGTAAACTAAGCAATTCCGTATCTGCATTTTATTGAGCATGTCGGTCACCTTTTCTTGCAGTTAAAAGTTTCTGTCTGGTTGTTGAGAAGGTAGAATGGATAAGGGTAGGTAGATTGGCACTCCCTTGTCCACCAAACATGAGCTCTGCCGTGATGGAAGAGTTGCACGTAAAGGTGTCGCTCTCAGATGTAACATTGCAATGTGTCGATCTTGCTTGCTTTGTCTACATGTGAGAATGAGAAATGTCATCATGCTAACCATTCATTCAGCTGGGTTGTTAGATCAAGTGTAATGAGGAGAAGAAGTAGTGTGATCGATATTCCACTGCTCACACATATCCTGAAATTGCTTATATATTTCTGAACCATTATGCGTAATCGCCTCTCGAGGCACAACAAATATACTGAAAATAGCACTTTGAGTGTACATGACAATTGTGATTGATGTATTGTGCAATTGTCAAATAATGAAGCCTTTGATAAAATACTTCCATAGAATCCCTCCAGTGCAGGCGGAGGCCATTTGGCCCATCTCGTCTGCACTGTCCCTCTGAAAGAGCACCCTATCTGTGCCCACTGCCCCATGCCAACCCCCTAATCCCACCTAACTGGCACATCTATGGACACAAAGGGACAATTTAATTTGGCCAATTCATCTAACCTGCACATCTTTGGACTGTGGGAGGAAACTGGAGTACCAGGAGGAAACCCACGCACACACGGTGAGGATGTGCAGACTCCGCTCAGACAGTGACCCAAGCCGGAATCGAACCTGGGACCCTGGAGCTGTGAAGCAATTGTGCTATCCACAATGCTACCGTGCTGCCCTCCACAATGCTACCGTGCTGCCGTGCTAGGGAGAATGTGCAAACTCCACACTGACTCCCCAAGGCTGGAAGCGAACCCGGGTCCCTGGCACCGGTGCTAACCTTGTGACTCAGCCATTCTCTGCAATGCGTCAGCGATGTCCATCTGTGTCTGAGACACATCCCTCACCAACTGGGACATACTCTGGAGTGCTTTGGCAATGTCCACCTGTGTCTGGCACATTTCCCTCATCGACTGCGACATGGTGTTGAGGCCCTCAGCCATGATTGTCATGGAGTGAGCCAGGACTTGTGCACCATAACTCATGATTCTGACATCATGCTGCAGGCCTTCCACTGCGGTCGCCAACCTTGCAGTATTATCGTTGTCATTGATGGTGACAATGAAGTTAGTGCTGAAACAGTGGTTCTTTGTGATGACTTTGCATATGCTCTTAACGTGCCTTGCACTTCTTGACGCCAACGTCAATGTAATTTTTTATACCCAGCCAAAAAACTGTCTCTCTTGCAAGTCTTCTTGTCTGATGTGTGCCCATGTGTGGGTGATGAAGTTATTGAAGAATATCAAGTTGCAAAGATTTCAATATGAAGACATGCCTGTCTTTAAAAATACTACCCAGGAGACCCCTAGCACATCCCAGAAAGGTCAAAATCAACTCATGTGATCGTACACAGAAATGAATCAGGTCAGCCTTCAATGATTGCTTTCCACAATTTGTGTAATGTGAATTGCCGTATTCCACCCTCCGAGGATCTGTGAACATCACCCAGGATGATGGGCCTGTGTTGGCGCTGTCGACAGTTCATTATACAAGGTAGGAGAGTGATGATCACTCGCTGTGAGGAAAGCTCTGGTGCTTCTCAGTTTATTCCAAACTCTGGCTCCTGCCTCTCTGCTGACAGCGCGCTCACACCCATCCTCTGAACGGGGTCTGCATCGGGAGCATTTGATCTTGGACTACAATGTTCAGGAGGCAGGGGGTGGGAGCATTGGCGATCAACAGAAGGTGGGGTGCAAGCAGGTCCGTTGTGAATCTTAATGTGACAGATGCTTCACATGTATTAGGTGAACCATGTTTAATAGTGATCATTTGACATTTCCAATCCCCCTAGCTACAGATTGTCACCTCCCCCACCCAGTGCCCACTCGGTGATCCTCAATCTCCTTAATCTTATGTGATCTACTGCTATGTCTAGCTGTGTCCACAGGATGCACATCAGAGGTGGAGGCGGCCTGCTGCCCTGTGGTCTTTGATACTCTTGGCAGATGTCCTCTGGAGGGCCTGGAGCTGGAGGGCCTGGAGCTGGAGGGCCCCAGACGACTTTCTGATGTCACTGGCGCTATCATGCCACCCTGTTCTGCCCGCTGCCCTTGAGATGCGCTGGTGTCAGGAAGGGGGGATTCGGAAGAACTGGAGACAGCCATCGTCTCTCTGGTGCAGGCTTGGTCCCCAGCCTCCCTCATTCCTGATAATGCCCGTAGGAGCCTGGGAGTTTCCTTGGGACAGAAAGGCAGCTGGAATGAGCTCCAGGGGCTTATGCGTTATCCGGCTCCGCTGGTCCTGGCGCCTCCCTATTGTCTGCACCATGGTGATGACGCCCCCGGTAATGCTCCTCTGTGACTCGGCCATTCTCTGCAGTGCGTCAGCAATGTCCATCTGTGTCTGAGACACATCCCTCACCAACTGGGACATACTCTGCAGTGCTTCGGCAATGACCACCTGTGTCTGAGACACATCCCTCACCAACTGGGACATACTCTGCAGTGCTTCGGCAATGTCCACCTGTGTCTGGCACATTTCCCTCATCGACTGGGACATGGTGTTGAGGCCCTCAGCCATGGTCATCATGGAGTGAGCCAGGCCTTGTGCACCACCACTCAAGATGCTGACATCGTGCTGCAGGCCTTCCACTGCGGTCGCCAACTTTGCAGTATTTGTCGCAGTGCTACGCATTGTCGACACCATCCCCTGACCCGTAGCCTTTGAGACTCCTCCAAACAGCTATGCACCCACCGAGTGTCACTGACATCCCCTCCTGAATCTCCCAGCCATGTCCTAGCATCTCAATTAGCTCTGGGATAACTTTGTCCGAAAGCTCGACATCTGACTGGGACCCAGCTGTCTTGAGATCCAGCAGACCTCCCACTGCTGACTCTCTTCGATGTTCCTGTCTCCATGTGCACCAGCAACTGTGCGGTGTTCACTAGATTGTTCCCCAGAAGCCTGTCCACTAATGTCACAAACGAGGGGGGGTGATAGTAGTGATGCCTCACTGGTCGTCTCATTGGGGCTCTCCTCCGAGGTGGTCTCTTGGGGGGAAGGGGGGGGAATCAGAAGGAAAGCTTACAAGAGAATGGACATGCGGTCAGTGAGAGGGTAGGAACATTTTGTCTGACGTGAACAATTCACTTGAGACAAGTCATCGTGTTGGAGGACCAATGAATCCTTACCTCTGAGGCGCAGGTCAACCTTGCTATTGGTGACAGCTCTCTTCCTGCGATCTCCATGGCCTGTTCCTCATAGTGGTTGAGGACACGGATCTCTGGTGCTCGACTGCCCATCTTGGTCCTTTCACGCCTATTATGGTCCAACTCATCCTGCGGGGACAAAGAGAGGGCAATGTGGGCCACACACTAGATGGATCAGGGGATCTGTAGCAATTATGGGCACCACAACTGGATATGAAGGGGTTTTGCTGGGAGGTCCCAGGGTTTCTGAGGAACAAGCACAAAGACTGGATGTAGGGAGGGTGCGAGGTGTCAGTCAGTGATTTGTTGTGGGGTGGGGGCTGGTTGGGAATTTGAGGACTGGCAGGCAGAACTGATGCCAGGGGAGATGTGATAACTTATCTTTGCAGCTCAGGGAGGTCGTTGTTCTTCTTCCGACATTGTACACTGACAGCCACTGCCACTGCCTCCCAGGCGGTACCGGTGGCCCTGCTGGTAGCTTTCCGTCCCCCTTGAGGGAACAGGATATCCCGTCTCCCATCCACTGCATCCAGAAGCTTGGCCAGGTCGGTATCGCCAAGGCGAGGAGCAGGTCTGTGCGCTGCCATGATTGTGTGTTGACTGGGAGTGAGTGGTGAGGGAGCGTTTAAAAGCAGCTCCCTCTTGTTCGTGGCAAGCTGCTGAGGTGTGAGTGGGGTGAATCAGATGGCAAGGCAGCCTGTAATGGCGTGAAGGTTGCGTCGGTTCATTTCCGGCACAAAGTGCCATTAAATACGGGCCGTGATCTCGCCACTGCGGCCATTGAGAAACAACCCGCCAATTGCACCCAAAATTACCTGTAGTCATTTTCCTGTTAAATCACGCCCATCATCTATGTTGCCAGTCTTGACTAACGTGCCAGCCTGCTCTTACTAGCCCAGACAACTGAAAATGTCAGTGCTTTAAGTGATTTTATCTGCTGCATTGCCTCTGTCAAAAAAGCCTGCTGATGACATTTCAGAAAGGTTTGGAATATTCAGTAAAGATGAAGAATTCCTTAAGATAGTTGCAATAGTTTCCAATTCGCCTCTGCAGGACACAGGAGAGAAATATTTCAACTTAAATGGCTGGAACTATGGCCTAATTAAGTGGCTGCAGGAATATCTTCCCAGATAACATTCTCAGATCCGGAGTTATATTTTTGTCATCAATTATCAGATTGCAGATGTGTTACTTTATTCAAGGATGTTGTGAATTAGCTTTTAAATCCTTTATTAAATAACTGACTGCAGATATTTACATTTTATTTTGCATCTAAATTGGAAAACTATATATATATTTATAACACATATATATAAAAAGACATTTGATAGGGAAGTGGTAAATTAGTGGTGCTATATCGCATGCTCTATCTCGACTCGTTTTTATCTCTGGTGATATGATTGTCTGATATGAATTCCACTTTCACAGCTGATTACATATTCTTTCTATTTTAAGCCCTACCTGTACAATTGCTTTTCTGCCAATGGAAGCCCTGTGTGATGCTGCATATGGCTGAGGCATACTGATGTACGGGTATGTTTGAGATGATTAAATGGATTGCTCAGTGAAGCTTCCTGTCAACTCTTGCAATCTCCTCAGCTTGTATCCAAAGATGTGCAAGCTCCGACAGAAATCTTAAGCTGAAATAACATTACAGGAAGATAGCAGCTTTGGTTCAAATCTTTGATATCCTAAGGCTCAGGGCTATTTTCCATAAGCATCGTAACAGTGGATGTGAAGCTTGTAGTGGCGTTTGAACTAAAAAGTTATGTGTCATGTGAGAGTACCTTTAAGAAATGGGTGTTTGTAAATGGGTGTGTATATAAATATCTGTAGTGAGAGTACCATTAAGAAATGGGTGTTTGTAAATGGGTGTGTATATAAATATCTGTAGTGAGAGTACCTTTAAGAAATGGGTGTTTGTAAATGGGTGTGTATATAAATATCTGTAGTGAGAGTACCTTTAAGAAATGGGTGTTTATTACTGCAGTGATGTCAGAGAGTGGGTGGAGCTGGGCTGTCTGTCAGCTTTTTACTTTCGTTTTAGGCTGTTTGCTGCAGGGTGTGTTTTAGTTTCGTTTTCAGAGCTGGATAGCTGCAGTCACAGCCAGTAGATGTATTAGAGTCTCTCTCTGTAATCTAAAAACTGTACAGTAAGAAACTGTAAATCAATCCTGGTGATTTAAAACTAATAACAGTAGTGACTTTAACCTGCTGTGCTTCTGGTAAAAGGTGTTTTAAGTCTTACGGATGTTAAAAGGAAAGCTTAAAGGATTACTTAGTGTTGTATTCTTTGGGGGTTGTATTTGAATTAATGGTTGCTAAGATGTTCACTGTATGTTTTAAAAAGGTTAACTTGAGTTCATAGAATAAACATTGTTTTGCTTTAAAAAATACTTTTCCATTTCTGCTCTACCACACTTGTAGAGTGACCGTGTGCTCCCCATACCACAATCTATTAAAAGTTGTGGGTCAGGTGAACTCCATGATACACTTTGGGGTTCTCTAAACCCTGGCCCATAACATATGCATGTAAGAGAGCAGCTGCAAAGCTTTAAGCTGGAGAATCATCTATTAGCCACAATTCTTCTTCCTCATTTTTCATAATATTTTCTTTACTCTCCATTGAGCTTTTGTTTTACACCATTATAACTTCAATGAGTACAAAATTACCTTTTTGGGAAATAAATGCTTTGGGTTTAATTATTACTCACTGAACACAGCAGTTCAGCAGGTTAATGCAAATGGTCTGAACCACATTCAGTTAGCTGCCTCCGTTGTTTTTTTCCCATTAATCCAGAGATCAGGGGCACGATCTTTAGGGGTGGTTTGCCACACTCTCAAATCCGGCTAAAACTCGCGAGAGGGTCATAATGGGATTTGTGTTGACGAGATCTCGGTTTCAGATCTTCTACGCAACCCCACCCTGCCCCCACCCCCCCTCCCCGCCCCGCCGTCGGTGATGCAATCTTTCTGGGTGTGAGCCTGATTTAGTGGGGGGGGGGGAATGTCCCCAGATACTTCCATGGTGGGGTCACCCCAAAGCTGGCGGGGCGGGGGGCATTGGGAGGGAGTTCAGTGTTCTCGCTGATCGTGGCACCTTTTCATCTCTGTGTAGCCGGGGTTGCCGTTCTGTCAGGATCCACCCACCAGAGTGACTGCACAAAACATGGCCACCAATTTTTATCTGACAATGGGCGTGATTCTCCGAGCCCCCCGGCCGGGTCAGAGAATCGCCAGGGGGGGGGGGGGCGCCGTGAATCCTGCCCCGCCACTCCAACGCCGCCCGCGATATTCTCCGTCAGCCAAAAGTTTGCGCCGACGGGAATCGCGCCATGCGCCTCGCAGAATAGCAAGGGCCAACGCGACGCTATGGGCCCCGGGGCTGCTCCAATTCTCCTGGCCGGATGGGCCAAAGTCCCACCAGCGTGACACGTGGCCGCGCTCGTTGATGCTGGCCAGCGCAGCGGTAGGGGTCGGCGTGGGGCGGCCACCGGAGAAGTGACGGCACGGCCGTAGGTGGGGGGGGGGGTCGCGGGTGCCGGTGGAGGGTGCATGCCGATGATTGTGGTCGGTGCCGGGAGGGGGGGGGGGGGGAGGGTGAGTGCAAGGGAGGGGGGCTGGGGAGGGTGAGTGTCGGGTAGGGGAGGGGGGATGGGCTAGGGGGAAAGGGGGGGTGGGGAGGGGGGAAGGGGATGGGTGAAAGGGGGGGTGGGGAAGGGGGGATGGGGGACGGGGAAGGTGGGCTGGGGGAAGGGGGGAAGGGGGATGGGGAAGGGGGGATGGGGATGGGGGAAGGGGGGAAGGGGGCAGGGGGAAGGTGGGAAGGGGGTGGGCGAAGGGAGAAGGGGGCAGGGGGTGAGGAAAGGGGGAAGGGGGAGGGGAGAAGGGAGGATGGGGAAGGGGGTGGGGAAGGAGGAATGGGGGATGGGGAAAGGGGGAATGGGGAGGGAGGAAGGGGGGATGGGGAAAGTAGGAAGGGGGAGGGGAGAAGGGGGGAATGGGGGAAGGGGGAAAGGGGCGCAGGCAGTGTGTGGTCTCACCTGGTGGTGCGCCCTGACGTCTGCATCGGCAACGTCCTGGTCCTCGGGCCTGCCTGCAAGATCCAGGGCCCTCTCTTCATGAACGGTGAGGGGGCGCAATTCAGGTGGCCCCCTCAGGTCCTCTCATGCTCCCGGTTGTTTTGAGCGTGTTTCTCTGTTTCTCCTGCTGGGGCGGGGGGCGGGGGGGGGGGGGGGGGGGGGTGTAGCGTCGCAGGGATAATGATAATGGGCAACAGTGTTAGGCAGACATATACATGCGGACCAGCGGTTGTGTGTATGTTGGCATAGGTTAACACCCCATCCTGCCAATGCAGCCTGCATGGGTGGGTGCAGCCATGTCGGTTTCAGCTAGGGCTGTCCCGCCCATCGGAGGTGGGGGGAGGGGTACTCACCCTGACTGCCCTGACTAGGTCATTGACCTTCTTGTGACACTGGACGCCTGTCCTGGCTGTCACGGCCACGGCGCTGACGGCCTCTGCCATCTCCCTCCACAGGCGCCGGCTGAGGTGTGGTGCGACCCTGCGGCCGTGTCCGGGGTACAGGGCCTCCTTCCTCTGCTCCACTGCGTCCAGGAGTGCCTCGATGTTGCGCTCCTGGAACCTCGGCGCTGCGTGGCGGCCATTTTGCCGAGTCTCCGGCGGGGGCGTTTTTCATGCTGCCATGCCGCGGAGCGTCAATGACGATGTGCACGTCGCGATTGGCATCACACCGCTGCTAACCCCGTCCGGGTCAGAGGTTTGTCCGACGTTCCGGTTGGCCTGACGCCGGAGTGGTCCGTGCCGTTTTTGACTCCGGTGTCGGGCCATTGTGCCGGCGTCAAACCACTGACCATGTTCATTGTTGCATTCCATTGCAACCTGCTCTACATAAACACCAGGCCCCTCAAGCTCACTCCTTAAACACAGTCACCACCTCAACTACAACCCCGCTTCCCCACCGAATACACAGACTCCAAGAATCGGACGCTCACCACAATGTTGGGGATTTCATCCCCTCAGGCTCGAACACACTTCCCAGGGCTGGGATCAGACACCCCTCTACATGGTCCCACACTGGGGGCGGGATTCTCCCCCGCCACGCCATATTTCTGCCCGTTACGCCAGTCGGTCAATGGGGTTCCCCATTGTGGGGCAGCCCCATGCCGTCGGGGACCCTCCGGGCGTCGGCAAAACGGAGAATCACACCAGCGGAGAATCCCGCCCCTGATCTATCAACCCCTGCAGTCAGCTCTAGGCCCAGCTCGAGATCTGCAGACATTGGTGGAAGGTTGTATCCCAGTTGGTTTTCTTCTGTGTGTCTCCTCTAATTCCGCTTCTATTATAAGAGTACTTATAACTATTCTTATCATGGACCCCAAGGTGAGGGTCCATTGCTGATGAGTGCGAAAGAGAATCTGCTGAAGGACAGTTTGCAGAATCCTAGCTCAGTAGAGAAAGAATTGTTCTTGTGGAATCAAGAAGTGCTAGTGACCAGGTGCCAGTACTACAGGAGGAGAATTATGGCGTCTCGCTTCCACTATGCAACTTGAAGGTCGTGAAGAACTACCTTTGAAGTGCTTTATCGTGCTGGTGATTGTTTACTGTTTCTGGTTTGGGAGCTGTGCAGATAGCTCTCCTCCGAGGTGGTGTCTTGGGTGGCGTGGGGGAAATGGAGATCCTGCGAGAGAATGGACATGTGGTCAGCGAGAGGGAAGGATCATTCTTTCTGACCTGAACAAACTCACTTGAGACTAGGTACCTGGGTGAAGGGGCAGTGGATCCTCACCTCTGCGGCGCAGGTCATCCTCGCTGTCGGTAACTGCTTTCTCCTCAGACAACCCCGTGATTTCCAAGGCCCCTTCCTCATAGGGGTTGAGAACTCGGATCTCTTGGCCCTTTCCCACTAATTATGGGCTAAGTTCTCCTGCGGGGACAAAGAGTAGGATTTGTGAACCGAATGCCTGATGGATCAGGGGCGT
This sequence comes from Scyliorhinus torazame, assembly GCF_047496885.1. Lineage (NCBI taxonomy): Eukaryota > Metazoa > Chordata > Chondrichthyes > Carcharhiniformes > Scyliorhinidae > Scyliorhinus > Scyliorhinus torazame. Next base: position 349,793,277 of record NC_092708.1, read on the forward strand.
CTATAGCATGTGGCATGTGTAGACACCGCAACTGGGCATGAAGGGTTTGTGTTGGTGAGTGCCAGGGGGTACTGAGGACCAAGCTTGAAGATTGGATGTTGGGAGAGTGGGAGGTGTCAGCCAGTGATTTGTGTGTGCGTGTGTGTGGGGGTGGGGCAGGGGCGAGAGGGTGCTGGAAATTTGAGGGGTGGCAGGAGAAACTGATGTCAGGGGGGTGGTGGTAACGTACCTTCGCAATTCGTTGGTTGTCTTCCGACATTGGACGCTGGTCCTCCTGGTCATGCTGCCCGCACTGAAAGCCGCTGCCACTGCCTCCGAGGCAGTGTTGGTGACCCAGCTGCTGCTGGGGGAACAGGATACCCTGTCTTGCATCTACAGCATCAAGAAGCCTGTACAGGTCGGCATCGCCAAAGCGAAGAGTAGGTCTTCGCTGCCATGCCTGTCTCTTGACTGGGTATGTTGACTGGTGGTGACTCTGTTTAAGGAGTGAGCTTGAGGGGCCTGGTGTTTATGTAGAGCAGGTTGCAATGGAATGCAACAATGAACATGGTCAGTGGTTTCTGAATGAAATGTGCAGGGAGATATGGAGGGTGGGATTCTCCGACCCATTGCCGGGTCGGAGAATCCCGGGGGGGATGCAAATCCCGCTCCGACTGCCGTATTCTCCGGCGCAGGTTTTCGGGCGGGGTCGGGGTTCACGCCACGCTGGTCGGGGGCCTTTGGCAGCGCCCCCCCCCCCCCGGCAATTCTCCGGGCCCCAATGGGCCGAGCGGCCGTCCGCCTTTGGCCAGTCCTGCTGGCTTGGGTTACGCATGGTCCCTGGCAGGTATGTCAGCTGGGGCAGTCCTCGGGAGGGCACAGGGAGATCTGACCCTGGGGGGGACCACCACAGTGGCCTGGCCCGCTATCGGGGCCCACCGATCTGCGGCGGGCCTGCGCCATGGGAGCACTCCTTCCTTCCGCGCTGGCCCCTGTAGGGTTCCGCCATGGCTGGTGCGGAGAAGACACCCTGCGCATGCGCCAAAATATGCCGGCCGGTCTGCGCATGCGCGGAACCACGCCAGCGGTTCTGCGCATGCGTGAGATCACGCCGGCCTTTTGCCGCATGCGCGAACTCGCACAGTCCCTTCGCTGCTGGTTGGAGTGGCGCCAACCCCTCCGGCGTCCACCTAGCCCCCGAAAGTGCAGAGAATTCCGCACTTTCGGGGGCTGTTGACGCCGGAGTTGTTGGTCCCCAGAAGGGAGAATCCCGCTGGGAGTCTTTAGAACCGGCACATACAAAACTGGGGGAAACAGTAATCACGTGAAGATCCAATTGAAATATATATCCCAGTTACAGCCCTTCAGTACAATTATTGTAGACCATTAAGGACAGTCGTGCAAAGAGCATTTCAGTAAACATGAACAAGCCAGGAGCAATGTCCGTAGAGTGCTTTGAAAATAATCAAGAAATCTAATTGAGTTGAGTAACCTGAATAGGTATTCAGATGTTATTAGGTTGCTATATTAAAGCATTTTTCTGTACCAATTGCAATGCTGATGCCCCAGAGAATGGAAGATATTAGGAACATTATAGGCCTCTACACCAAGACTGCTCTGCACATGATAGCCTATGGTTTATGAAGGTCATATGGTTAGATTCCATTAGGAACAATGCTGCCCTGGGTCACTGCCCCTTTCCAACAGTGTTTTCCATAATGGTTTTGGTTAGCCAAGCAGTAGATGAGACAGAGACCATCGCATCTGGCATGAAAGTAAGTAAATATTTGCATCAAGCATAGACATGAGATAGCAGGAAGTAAGCAAACAGCAGTGGGGTTAGTTTTAGATTGCTCCAGAAAAAAGTTAACACAAATGTGAGTGGTCAAAGGTCTTCTGCACTCTATCGTCTCATTTTCTATTGCTCCAAGACTCTTAGCTCCAGGATAATATTCAGAAATGGTACAATACCGCAAAATCCCCTGTATGCCATGGTCTCATGACGGAAATCAATGCTCTCATATTAGTTCACCACCACAAGTCTGCTTTGTAAGCTTATCACAGAATCCCTACAGTGCAGAAGGAAGCCATTCAGCCCATCATGTTTGCCCCAGCCCTCCGAAAGAACACCCCACCCACGTCCACCCCTCCCACCCCTGTAACCTGACCTGCACATCCCTGGACACTAGGGGGCAATTTTAGCATGGCCAATCCACCTAACCTGCACATCTTTGCACTGTGGGAGGCAGCACTGTGGTGCAGTGGTTAGCATTGCTGCCTCACAACATCAAGGTCCCAGGTTCGATCCTGGCTCTGGGTCACTGTCCGTGTGGAGTTTGCACATTCTCCCCGTGTCTGCGTGGGTCTCACCGCGACAACCCAAAAGACGTGCAGGGCAGGTAGATTGGACACACTAAATTGCCCCATAATTGGATTTCTTTTTTAACTTGTTTCTCCAAATCGGGATGAGTGCTCATAACTTACAGAAACGAACTGTGTAACCATGGAGTTTATCTTCCATCAAGATTGGTTGGCGGAACTCAAGTTCAATTAAAGGTTGATACTGAGGTATTGTATTAATGCACCAAAATTAAACTGACAAACCTGGATCTTCTCTGCTGGTGGGAAGGCAGTGTGCGGTGGGCGTGTGTGATGAACGGTTACTGTAACACTGTACCCTTGTCATCATGTAAGGTGATGTCCCCTTTAAGACCGGGCTTGGAACCCTGGGGAACTCCGCCTCCAGCTCCGCCCATCTGGGAGCCGTATATAAGGGGCCGCCTTGTGGGCGGCGTAGCTGTTAGCACACGTCTTGGCACCAGCCTAGTTCTTAGTTTATTAAAGCCTTCTTTACCGTTTACACTCTAAGCGTCGTTATTGAGGGTACCACAGCATGATTCAGCTTTCTGTGGCTGCCACTGTTCTGCTTAATTTAGAGTGGGACATTTCAGGAAAATCCCTGGCTGAGCCAACTTGGTTTCTTCCTGAGCTGACCGATTTTTCTCTTGATTTTTTTTGACAGGTTTACCATTTGTGAGTGTTTTAATTTAAAATTTGAGAAGCTAAAAAGAAAAAAGGAAAGTATTACTATTTCAATGTCTAAAGGAGTGCAGGTTCATTAAATCTGACATTGAAAGCAAATTTTTACTTTAAAACTGCCAAGGACAGTTGTGCTAGCCTGGCCTTTTGCTCACCCCTGGTTTCAAGCAACACGGTGTCCTACTGCCGCTGCTGAAATGGCCGCTGGCATTTAAGATGGCCACTGAAATTTAAGATGGCCGCATGCACACTGCACATGTGCAGAGCGAACACCAATGTCATTCCGAAGAATTCAAGGTGGAAAACTGCCAGTTTCGACTTGTGCAAATGATATCATTGAACACCACATCAGCATAGCATGAGTCTTATCTGTGATTTATGGCTCTGTGTATGGTCTAATGAATGAGGCATTTGGTACAAATCATGATGTTATCAAATGATATCAGATTTCTGGTCCTGTCATGGTCATTTTACACAAGTATCTGGTTCAGCTTCATAAAACCAAACTACGTTTCCACACATGAGCTGAAAGTGTTCATTTCCTTGCCGAACATTGATGGTCTCTTTATTAAAATTGTATTTTCTTGATGTTTTTAGGCATTTAGTTCTAAGTCATCTTTGCGCTTTGAGGGCAGCACGGTGGCGCAACGGTAGCACTGCAGTCTCACGGTGCTGAGGTCCCAGGTTCGATCCTGGCTCTGGGTCACTGTCTGTGTGGAGTTTGCACATTCTCCCCGCGTTTGCGTGGGTTTCGCCCCCACAATACAAAGGATGTGCAAGGTAGGTGGATTGAACACGCTAAATTGCCCCTTAATTGGAAAAAATTAATTGGGTACTCTTAAATTTTTAAAAAAATCTTTGTGCTTTGTTTCATTTTAATTAAACAGAATCTAATTCAGCCCAACAAATTATTACTGATCAGGGTGCCAGCCCTGCCTCAGTTGGCAACACTCTTGCCTTCACATCACATCACAAAAACAGGTTGCCTTATATGAACATAGTTATTTGTCTGTGAACAATTGAGCAGTGCCATCTTTGTTACTGGCAGTTGACGGAACTGTCACAGGCAGAGATGTTTCACTCGAATGCACAGCATTTGCACGTGTGAGCAGTGCTCCATCTAGCGGTGGTGTTTCACTGGCATCTGATGCAGCCTTTAATCATCCCACCACTGGTGGACGTGCCTTCAGCTATCGATGATCTAAGCTCTGGAATTCCTTCCCTACACCCCTCAGACCCTACCTCCCTCTCTCCTTTAAGACACTGCTTAAAAACTACTTCCATTATGAAGCATTCGCTCGATCTGCCTTATTATATCCTAACGTGTCTCAGTGTCAAATGTTGTTTGTGAAGCACCTTGGGAGGTTTACCTACGTTGGAGAGATGCTATATAAATGCAATTTGTTGTTGTGGCTGTTGAAGGTGACACTGGTGTTAAGTGCACTACTGCTGCATCTGGAGTACTGTGAGCAGTTTTGAGTCCTTATTTAAGGAATGATGTTGGATGGAATTCTCCATTCGTCGGGATTCTCTTTTCCTGCTGGCAGCACACCCCCCGCCCGCGGATTTCCAAGCAGCGTGGGGTGGCTTTGATGGGGAATCCCATTGACAAGCGGCGGGAGAATTGCGCTGCCAGTGAACGGCACACTGCCCAGAAACATGGGGCTGGGGGAAGGAAAAATCTTGCCCATTTCATTGGAAGCGGTTCAGAGAAGGTTCACTAGAATGATCCCTGGTATGGAGGGATTGTCTGATGGAGAAATGGTTAAACTGGTTGGGGCTCTATTCTTTGGAATTTAGAAGAGAGGTGATCTCATTGAAACATACAGGGACCGCTGCTGATAGTAGGGTTCCCGACGCAGCGGTGAATTTGGAATCGGAGTAAAAACCAGATCGGTGCCCTTGCTCCGGGCCCCCGATGGCGGTGAGATTGGGGTTCGTGCCTGCTCACCAGTGGGAGGTTGCAAATGGATGCAAACGGGTCTTAATAACCCATTTGCATCTGCTTAGCAGGCCAGGCACTGTATCTTCTGGGCCCTCGTTATTCGCCAAGAATCACTTGGGCACAGATTGCAACAGGTATGTATAAACGTGGCCCTGATGGGTTCCCTTAAACGGGTAGCCCCAAAGTCCACTCGGGGACCACCCTCTCTCCCCCACCCCAAAAATGCCAGACATGCCAGACAAGCATGGATGCCCAGTCTTGAGATGCTAGATCTGTTCAAAGTCTCTCCCATTTAGCGCAGTTGTAGTGCTACACAACGGAGGGTATCCTCAATGTGAAGACGGGACTTTGTCTCTCCACAAGGCCTGTGCGATGGGCACTTCTACCAATACTATCATGGACAGATGCATATGCAGCAGGCTCATTGGTGAGGTTGAGGTCAAGTACGTTTTTCCCTCTTGTTGGTTTCCTCACCACCTGCTGCAGTCCCAGTCTAACAGCTATGTCCTTTAGGACCCAGCCGGCTCGGTCTGTGGTGGTATTACCGAGCCTTGGTGATGGACATTAAAGTCCCCACCCAGAGCATATTCTGCACCCTTGCCACCCTCAATATTTCCTCCAAGTGGTGTTCAACATGGAGGAGAACTGATTCATCAGCTGATGGTGGCCAGTACGTGGTTTCATTACCCATGTTTAACCTGAAGACATGAGACTTTATGGGGTGCAGAGTGGATGTTAAGGACTCCCAGGACAACTCCCTCCCAACTGTATACATCTATGCCACTACCTCTGCTGGGTCTGTCCTGCCGGTGACACAGGACACACCCAGGAAGGGTGATTGGGGTGTTTGGGACATTCTCTGTAAGGTATGATTCAGTGAGTATGACTGTTGTTTAACTGGTCTGTGGGACAGCTCATTCATAGAATGAGCTCTCCCAATTTTGGCACAAGTCTCTGTGGGGATCTCCCTGCCTGGGGGTTTTCTTGCTGGATCTCCCTGTCTATGGGGTAACTGTGGCGTCTCCCTATCTAGGGGGTCTCTGTGGTAAGTCTCCCTATCTAGGGGGCCTCTGTGGCGAATCTACCTATCTCGGGGTAACTGGGAGGTCTCTCCCTATCTAATAATAAATAATCTTTATTTGTATCACAAGTAGGCTTTCATTAACACTGCAATGAAGTTACTGTGAAAATCCCCTAGTCGCCACAGTCCGACGCCTGCTCGGATACACAGAGGGATAATTCAAAATGTCCAATTCACCTAACAAGCACATCTTTCAGGACTTATGGGAGCACCCAGAGGAAATCCACGCAGACACGGGGAAAACGTGAAGATTCCACACAGACGGTGACCCAAGCTGGGAATCAAACCTTGGACTCTGGTACTGTGAAGCAACAGTGCTAACCACTGTTCTACAATCCCACCAATTAGGGTCTCTGTGGGGTCCTCCATATCTAGTGGGTCTCTGGGAGGGTCTCCCTATACAGGGGGTCTCGGTGAGGTGTCTCCCTATCTAAGGGGTCTCTGGGGGTGTCTCCCATTGTAGGGGGTTGGTGGGGGGCTGGCCCTCAGGTGGACTTTGGAGCAATTCCCTTAAGTGTTTACCCTCTTGGCCCTTGGCGAGGTCCACTATATCAGAACAATGCTGGTAAATAGTGATCCCTGCCCAGGTGATTCCCGGCACAGAGGACCAGAGAGTCGCGAGGGCCCGGAGATACTGGTGCCGGGCCCTCTCGGTGAATGCAAATGGCACATTCGGACCTACTTTTGTCCATTAGAATCCTCCCGCTGGTGGGCAGGCATGAACCCCAATCCCGCCGCCAGTGGGGACTAGAGCATAGCAGTCAGTTCAGCATCCGGCATGAATCTCAATTTTGGCCGGGGGCCCAATTCTTCGCCCGATCGCAATCCACGTTTCCACGTCTCGGGACAGAGAATCCATCTCATTGTTGATGCAGCGCTTCAGAGTTACTCATCCATGAAGGGAGATGAATGAAGCAAGGTTGGCAGCTGTGTGTGTGGAAACTGTTAATCACAGTCCACTAAGAGACATGAATGGATGGTTTGTAGCTCACTAATATGAGGGCTTTAAACACAGGTCACTGCTTTTGTTTTTCCAGGAATGGGCTTGTGGTGTTTCCTCTGTCTGAGGCAGCATGTATATGCCCAGGTGTGTGTTACAACAATAATTTGTTTCACTGTCCTGTCTGGACTGCTGGCAACCAGACTTGGCTCTCTTTCCTGGGGTGTCTGTGGAGGGGGGGGGGGGGGAGGGGGGAGTTCCCTTTAGTTAGGGGGTCTCTGGGGTGGTGGTCCATTTATTTAAGGGCTCCCTGGTGGTTGCCAGTCGGTCGTCCCCACAGGGGAGAACCCAGAAAATCCAGGAATGGGGGGCTGCTTTGCAATGCTGGGAGGGGGGGGGGTTCACGGGGGGCTGCTTTGCAATGCTGGGGGGGGAAGGTCATGGGGGGGCTGTTTTGTAACGCTGGGAGGGAAGGTCATGGGGGGCTGCTTTGCAATGCTGGGGGGGGAAGGTCATGGGGGCTGCTTTGCAATGCTTGGGGGGGAAGGTCATGGGGGGGCTGTTTTGTAACGCTGGGAGGGAAGGTCATGGGGGGCTGCTTTGCAATGCTGGGGGGGAAGGTCATGGGGGCTGCTTTGCAATGCTGGGGGGGGGAGGTCATGGGGGGGCTGCTTTGCAATGTTGGGGGGGGAAGGTCATGGGGGGGCTGTTTTGTAATGCTGGGAGGGAAGGTCATGGGGGGCTGCTTTGCAATGCTGGGGGCTAAGGTCATGGGGGGGGCTGTTTTGCATGTGTGGGGGGGGGGGCGGGGGGACAGCCGCGGGACATCTCTATCAGGCCATCCGCTCAAAATGCTGACCTGATTTCAGGATTCCCTCGGGAATCACTCGTCATGCATACATCTGTATGGTTGAGGATTGGCAAACGCTCCCTGATTTGAGCTCCCAGTGGATGCGCAAGTCAGTAGCAATTCAACTCCTGCGGGAGAGTCTCCCAAACAGAGAATGTCACCCAGGGTGCTTAAGGGCCTTGACAGGGTAAATGCTGAGAGGATGTTTCCCTAATGGGAGAGCCTAGTACCAGGGGCACGATTTAGCAGACTTAAGCTTCAGTCCACTGAACGGTGCATTTAGCGGTGTGCTCCTTGGCGTCGACAATGGCGAGAAAGATCCCGCTATTCAACGGCACTTTGCCAGTTTCCTTTGGCCTCGGTGAGGAAACTTCCACTGAGGCCGTATTTTAGTAATTTCCTGCACTGGCGAGCTGAGTGCAAGAAGACTACCCAGGGATTGGGGCGCATTTTAAAGGTCAGCCCCGATCAAGGGCTGGCTTAGCTCAGTGGGCTAGAGAGCTAGTTTGTGATGCAGAACAAGGCCAGCAGCGCGGGTTCAATTTCTGTACCAGCTTACCCAAACAGGCGCCGGAATGTGGCAACTAGGGGCTTTTCACAGTAGCTTCATACTTGTGACAATAAAAGGTTATTATTATTATCTTACAACCCCCACCCCTTCTCAGCGACCCCACCACAATCTCCGGACCATCCCGCTTCACCCATCTTACCTCTCCTGGGGTCCTCGATCTGCCTCACACCCCACCTCTTATGGGCAAAGCACTCCCGGGCCTAATACCTGGCATGGGCAACCTGGCACCCGGGCACCTTGGCACTGCCAGCCTGGCACTTCCAATCTGACATCTGGGCAGTGCCCCTGCCACCCTGCTAGTGCCACCCGTGCACCCTGGCAGTGCCTGGTGGAGCTGACAGGTTGTTAGGCTAGCAGTGCCAAGGTGCCCTGCTGACATACCAAGGTGTCTAGCTGCCAGTGGGAATGCCAGGCTGCCACCCTGCCCAATTTCCGATCACCCGGGGGGTCTCCAATGGACTGGGAGATAGGTACTGTTATGACTGGTTCACGTTTGTGTGGACCAATACTAAACGGAGTCCTGGTGAAGTCTCCCAGGAGCGGCCGGTGGATCCTGCTCCCCGCGTGAATCCACAGAACACTTATTAAAATTAACCTAATGGCTCATTCAAATATGCACGCCTAGATCTCATCCAGCGAGAGCGAGACCCAGGTCCAGCGGGAGCGCGATCCAGATTGCAATGCCCTTCGACATTCAACTGCCTTGTCCTGGCACTAAGTCAGGTGCGACGATGCAGCTGAATTGTGCTCATAGTCTCAGAATAAAGGGATGCCAATTTAAGACTGAGATGAGGAGGAATTTCTTCTCTTGTAAGTCTTTGGGCCTCCTTGCCACAGAAAGCTGTTGGGGTAGATTCCTTGGGCTGGATTCTCCGTCGGCGGGATCCCCCATTTCGCCGGCAGCGCACTCACGCCCGCAAATTTCCCAATGGTGTGGGATTGCCCACAATGGAAAACCCCGTGGCCGATTGACAGGACGGAGGATCCCGCTGCCGGTGGTACGCGCCGCACCAGAAAAGAGTGCGGCCGGATGGAGAATACCGCCCCTTGTGTATATTAAGACTGAGATAAATAGATTCTTGACCAGTGAGGGAATCACGGGTTACGGGGAAAGGGCAGGAAAGTGGATGTGAGGAATGTCAGTTCAGCCATGATCCTATTGAATGGTGGAGCAAGTTCGAGGGGCCGAACGACCTACTCCTGTTCCTATTTTTTATGGTCTTATGCATAACCCAGGGTAGAACTCACCAAGAAATGTCCAACGTTTAATCCCTGTCCTGACCTGAGTTGATTTAACTCAGCTATAAGGGCTCAGCATCCCCAAGTTAAGGAGATAACTGGTCTTTGTTTGACTGTGAGGCCTGGTCCGCCTCTCACATCAGAAGAGCTCTTACCAAGTTGAGGTATTGGAGCACTACTGCCACCTTGGAAACCCACTGTATCCAGTACTGATGGCCGAGGAGGAAAAAGAAGAGTACATCAGAACAAGACATAAATAATGGCAAAGGATAATTCTTGAATATGTCAAATGTAGTCATAAATTGTGAACCCTTTATATGGTGAAACAATGCCTTGAAAAAGCATGACTTTATACTTGGCTGGAGTTCCCACTGATTTTGTATTACAGTATTTCTGTCATACAGAGAATAGTAATTGAAGTACTCAAAGATTGTTTTGTCTGCTCCAGGCTGTGTGCCAGCCTCAGCATGCATGAGAAAACTGACAGTAAGATGCAGATGAAGTGGAAATGACTGAAGATGAAACCAGTACACCGTTGGGTTCTCATGATTCGTCTGCTGTAGGTCAACGGTTCAGTGAAGTGTGAAACTTGACACTGACCACAAGAAATGGAACGGGGCAGATTTTCATGCTTATTTCTCGGAGGGCATTGGGTAGGAGTAAAGGAAGAGAACTGTCCACTCTGTTGCCCTCTTCTTGCTGTTAACTCGCTTATCACAGCTTTCATCTGATCCTGTGGCTCTTGCCTGCTTCAGGCAAAATAGATTCCCATGATATGCATAGGTCCATGACGCAATTTTCAGATTCCAAAGGGTGCACCAAGCTCCATCCATGAATATTTGACATGAGGTCATCTAAACCAGCAGTCCTTAACAGACCACTAACCAAACAGTGGCCGGGATTATCGCCCAAATCGGGAACGGTGCCGGTTTGATGGCGGTTTTCTATTCTCCGCCCCCTCCGAAATGGCGTCATCGTGTCGCGTGCCGTTGGAATGACGTTGGCGCGTCATTGTAAGGCCCTCCCCAATGCTCTGCCCCCGATGGGCTGAGTTCCCGACTGCATGGGGGATGTGTAGTTTCGGCGATCGGGAACCCGGGAGTGGCAGCTGCGGACTGTGTCTTGCGCCACCACAGTCGGCCAGGAGCCATACTACTGGCTGGGGGAGCTTCCGCAAGGGCTGGAGGGACTGATGCGGGGTGGCCAGAATTATTTGGCAGGTCGGGTCCACGCACGGCTGGTGCTATGTTTTCCGGCGCAATTGCTGCTGGTCGTCACCGTGCGTATGCGCGGCCACGGACCCACCCATTCTCCTGCCATTTTTGGCGCAGGAGTCGGGGTTTTTACCCGGCGCGGCTGCTAGCCCCTCACCAGTCCCAATATTGGTGAGGGTTGGGTGCCAAATTTGGTGTCATAAAACGCCACAGTTCCCACGCCAGCGTCGGCACTTAGCTGCAAGATCGGAGAATCCAGCCCACTATTTAGCGTTTAAAAAAAATGATTTTTCCCGGTTCTCTCAGTACACTTTATTCAAATTCCTTCAATTGAGCTTCCATCTCGCGCAGAGCACCCCAACTGCCCTGGTCAAAGTTATCAACAAAATGATGCATTAGCCTGAGTGTGTGGTATGTTCTCTCATCCCATACTCCTTTAACAGCCTGTGACAAGGCTCATTAAGCCGTCCTCTTGAAATGAAAAATGAAAATGAAAATGGCTTATTGTCACAAGTAGGCTTCAATGAAGTTACTGTGAAAAGCCCCTAGTCGCCACATTCCAGCGCCTGTTCGGGGAGGCTGGTACGGGAATTGAACCGTGTTGCTGGCCTGCCTTGGTCTGCTTTAAAAGCCAGCGATTTAGCCCCGTGAGCTAAACCAGCCCCTCCTACTCTTCCACCGCACCTCTCAGCCGTGACTCAGTGGCCACGCTAAAAACACAGTATTGCGAAAGGCAACATTTTGAACATGCTGTCGGGCAGGAAATGTGGAAGCCAATTTTGCACACAGCAAAGTTCCACAAATAGCAATGAGATCATCACTAGGTAATCTGCTCCTTTTTTGCATGCCATGTTGGTTGAGGATCAATGAAGTCCAGTTTATCAGGCATCCACCTGTAAGGGCAGACAAGGCCTCTCTTTCATGTCCCATCTGAGAAATGGCACCTCTAATAATTCAGCATCCTAGGGTTCCGCACAAAAGTACCAGCCTATTATATATTCAAGTCTTTAATTTGATAATTGTACAGCATTCAAGACTGTTTCACTGAATGTGGTAAAATATCAACATTTCAGCACTAGCAAGGCCTATATCATGTTTGTTTAAATTGCTTGCATTTTTGAGTAAGTAGGCAATTATATCCAATATACAGCAAACAAGTGATTGTTAAATATTTCATCTCAAGATTCTAATTGAAAGACTGATGCAGAATGTAATGAGATGAGTTGTCAGTAGCATCTGAAGGTATCTTCATCAGATGGGCCATGTGGAGAGTCCACGTGCTCAGTGTGTTGAGTGGTTAGTTAAAGTTCTAACTCATTCACTTCACAAGGCAGCTTTCTATCAATTCAGGCTTGGGGCCAAAAAGAGTAAGGAGAGAATAATGTTACCAATCTTACATTGCAACTGCCTACCGAGTCCAGTAGAGTATTGACCAGCGCCCAGGGCAGCCAGTCACATTCCACTAAATCATTACAACAGGAGTACTGAAAGAGTCCAGCTCACTAAATCCTTCTCGTTTCAGAATATATGCATGCTTTCCATTGTTTATCATCTGTTTCACATCTTTTATTCATTCTTGGCATCGAAGCGAAAGGTTTATTTCTCATGCCTAGTTACCAAGAAAGCAATGGTAGTCTGCCTTCACACAGCATTTAGTTTGAAGGTTGAGTTGCATGCTAAGCCACATTTGAACATATTTAGAGTCAATTATATGAAATGGGACCACAGTTATATGTAAGTCAAACTCCACCTTGGTCATCGCACAAGGTCTCCACCATCACAGAGGTCTGATATCTTAAGCATGGTAGACATGGGTCTGGATTTACAGATCATGCTGGAAACTAGACAGTTGGTAAAGTTGATCTTTCCTTGCACTTTAGGCTAACTATGTACCATACAGATTCAGCACAAAGCTCTACATAGAGCGATCTCTCTCCAGGCTCTGTTGTCGTGTTATCTTATGTCACTGATGATGTAGACTATTGCCACAAATTTGCGTCCGTGTTCACCGTGAGCACAAATGGTGACATGAGCGCAAAACTCATGCGACGTAGAACATGAGAATCTCTCCTGTGAGATCGCATTTCCTGATTCTTCCTGCGCACTCCTCCCCTCCACCTCCCACCCCCTTCCCATCCAGGAAGGTCGGGAACCACATTTCAATCAATTTTGATATAATTAACGGGCTTCCCCACCATTTTATCTCCCCACATTTGGAACTCCCAGTTTACAAACATAGGAACCAGGCAAACAGAATACACGGGGACACAAGGTAAGTATAGCCACCCCCCCCCCCCCCCCGGCTGCGGAGGGGAGAGGGACATATCTGGGCAGTACCCTGGCACTGCCCCTGGCACCTGGCATGCCAGTTTCCTCGCTCAGCCAGCTGTCTGTGAAAATAATGGAAAATTCAGCCCTACATATTTACAAATTTAACAATACCCATTATACGACAAGAAGCAGTTCCACTATAACACCAACATTGTCAAAAATTACCCTAGTATGTCCTGTCTACAAAATGAAGAAGAAATTCAAAAAGGCCAATGCCACTCCAGCAGCCTATACTTAAACATCACTAAAGTGATGGAAGCTATTATAGGTAGTGCCTTTGCTTGTCACTTATTCAGCTACAACCTGGAGGGGCAGCACGGTAGCATGGTGGATAGCACAATTGCTTCACAGCTCCAGGGTCCCAGGTTCGATTCCCGGCTTGGGTCACTGTCTGTGCGGAGTCTGCACGTCCTCCCCGTGTGTGCGTGCGTTTCCTCCGGGTGCTCCGGTTTCCTCCCACAGTCCAAAGATGTGCGGGTTAGGTGGATTGGCTATGCTAAAATTGCCCATAGTGCCCAAAATTGGCTTTCGTATTGGGTGGGGTTACTGGGGTATGGGGATAGGGTGGAGGTGTGGACCTTGAGTAGGGTGCTCTTTCTAAGAGCCGGTGCAGACTCCATGGACCGAATGGCCTCCTTCTGCACTGTAAATTCTATGATTCTATCAACCTGTTCAGTGATTCCAAACACACCTGTTGGACTTTAACCTGGTGGTGTAAGACTTCTTACAGTGATATTCAGTTTGAGATCCAGCAATATCATTCAGCTTCTCACCTCATTACAGCCTTGAGTATGCCACTTTGGAGGGGGTGGAGCATCACAAAAGTGGCACTGCCCCGATTTTGGCGCCAACATGAATTCTCCAGCCAATCGCCGAACGTGATTTCGGCATCAGAGACCGGAGAATCCCACTCCAGGTATTCTGCAGTGAGTGACCTCCTTACTCCCCTGTGATAACCCTCATGAGGACCACGGGGGATTACTGATTGATGTCCCCATGGGCTTCCTATGGTGAGCAGGCAGAGGCCCAGCCAGCTGAGATGCATTAGTGGGACCTTTAAATGTCACACCCAGACTTGGACCGGCAGATCCCGATAGTTCTGGGCTGGGGTGCATTGTGTGCCCTGGTAGTGGCTTTATTTTCAGTTTGCAATAAGCCACTTCGGCCTTTCAGTCCGCGCCTCCTGGAATTGTTACATTGGCGACAAGACTCAAACATGGGATTCTGAACAGTCTTTTCAAAACTCCCTGGTGACAACATCTTTTAATGCAGACTTGGAGGATTGGCCCAGTATGCTGAACGGATGCGCTACTTCTTCTCTACCGACGGCATAGAAGAGGAAGGCAGACATAAAGACATTCTATTAACAGCATGCAGGGACCCGACTTTCAGCATTATTAAGAGTTTAACTTATCCTGCAGCCCCTGACACTAAAATATTCAACAAGCTTATGGATCGGGCCCCGGAGAACCCATGTCAGAATTCCTGGCTGGATGAAGGAAGCCGGTTTGATCCATCTCTGACCGATATGCTGCGTGATTGGCTAATGTGTGGAATTAATAATGTCGTGGTATAAAAATAATTGTTGGCAAATCCACCCTGGACCTCAAAAGAGCTATAGAGTTAGGACTAACCTTGGAGAATGCTGAGAGAAAGCCACAAGAACTCCAAGGGATGATGGACAATAGCGTTTTCAGGGTGGGAGAGGATGGGGTGGGAGGGGCCCTCATACAGAAAAGTCAACATTCCCAGTGAAGGTTCCCAGGTGCCTCACCGAGCACCATCTCATCATTCAACCCGGGGATTCTGGCCAAAGAGCACGACCCAGACAAGGCTGCCAGAACCAGCAGTACTCGTGCCACCCAGGCTGAGAGCCACAGCATTCACAGGAACAGACCTTGCAAGTCTATCAATCCATAGAGGGTGAAACGATGCAACTAAACTGTATCATCACCTCTTGCCCAGATAAAGATAACACTCTTGGTCAATGGCCATTCTATGGAAATGGAGGTTAATATGGGAACTGCCATCTCAATCATTGGGGGAATTTGATCCAGAGATGGATCAAACCGGCTTCCTTCATCCAGCCAGGAATTCTGGTCGCCACACTACCAGAAGGATGTGGAGGCTTTAGAGAGGGTGCAGAAGAGATTTACCAGAATGTTGCCTGGTATGGAGGGCATAAGCTATGAGGAGCGATTGAATAAACTCGGTTTGTTCTCTCTGGAACGAAGGAGGTTGAGGGGCGACCTGATAGAGGTCTACAAAATTATGAGGGGCATAGACAGAGTGGATAGTCAGAGGCTTTTCCCCAGGGTAGAGGGGTCAATTACTAGGGGGCATAGGTTTAAGGTGAGAGGGGCAAGGTTTAGAGTAGATGTACGAGGCAAGTTTTTTACGCAGAGGGTAGTGGGTGCCTGGAACTCGCTACCGGAGGAGGTAGTGGAAGCAGGGACGATAGGGACATTTAAGGGGCATCTTGACAAATATATGAATAGGATGGGAATAGAAGGATACGGACCCAGGAAGTGTAGAAGATTGTAGTTTAGTCGGGCAGTATGGTCGGCGCGGGCTTGGAGGGCCGAAGGGCCTGTTCCTGTGCTGTACATTTCTTTGTTCTTTGTTCTTTGTTCTTTGGGACAGATTGTCCAGCTTTTCCAGATGGGCATCTTGCCTCTTGGCCTGTGAGACACCAAGGCCTTCTTGGAGTACCTCCAGGTATTTGCCAATCTTGTACAGTTCACCGGTTCCTATTTTAAACATTTGTAGCCTGTCAGACAGATTATGTAGAACCAGTGTCTACCTAAGGTCCTGGTCCTTGTACAACTATGAATGGGAATCGGGCTGTCTGCTGCCCATTGGTAACCGGGGTCATAGTCGTCTCCATAACCTTCAAAGATTCCCCTGTATATGTGGCCAACCCGGTCTATAAGCTATTGGCTAATAAAGCCTCACGTTTAGATCGATACCCCATGCCATGCAGGGGGTCAAACTTTCAGCAAACTAGATATGAGTCATACCTCCCTCCAGCTGGAATAAGACGAGTCATCCAGGAAGCATGTGACCATTGACACCCATGAGGGTTCATATGAGTGTCCTTTGGAGTCTTGTCGGTATGTGCCATTTTCCAATGTGTGATAGAGGACATTTTCCTATGGATAGCTAATGTGACAGTATACTTGGACAACGTACTAATCATAGGAGCCATGGAAAGTGAGCATCTAGCAAACCTGGAGTAGGTTTCGAGACATTTTTCTGATGCAGATGTCCATCTCAAACAAGGAAATTGTGTGTTCCAGGTAGGCAAAGGCATCTATTTTGGGTACCGAGCAGATAATAAAAAGACCTGCAACCCGTGGAGGATAAAAATCAAGGTCACTAAAGAGGCACCAACCCCGCAAAATAAGACAGAATTAAAATCTTTCCGAGGCATTGTAAATTACGATGGAACATTTATCACAAACGTGGCCACTTCATTGTCACCCTTGCAGACACTGTTAAAAAAACACAGAAGTTGCCCTGACGGGTGCCGCAGGATGAAGCCTTTGAGGAGGTGATGCAACATTTACCATCATCAAAATTCCTTATGATACCAAGAGAGAATTGGTATTAACTCATGGAGTAGTGGCAGTCCTTTCCCATCGATGGGCCGATGACACAGAGAGAGACCTATACCATACGCATCCAGAACCTTGACAATGCAGAAAGACACTATTCTCAGATTGAAAAGGAAGGATTGGCTGTTATTTTTGGGATGAAGAAATTCCATCCCGATGTCTACGACAGACATTTCACAATTGAACCAAACAATAAATTCCTGCTGGGCCTTTTCAGGGAGGATAAAGACATTCCTCCCTTGGCTCGGATCCAATGTTGGGCATTATTGTTAACGGCCTGCAAATACTCTCTCTCGAGCACCGTCCAGGATCACACATTGCCAACACAGGTGCCCTGAGTCACCTCCCACTGTCCACAAGCTTGGCCCCTCTGTCGGCATTGGAAGAAGTCATCATCAGCTTGAAACTACAGGAGAACTTGCCAGTATCTGGGAAGCAGATTTAAGCATGGCCCCAGAAGGACCCCACACTGGCAAAATTGTTCCAGATGCTCCTCAGTGGTGGAATCCGACGACAACCCATGGATAATATGAAGCCTTTCCTCACTAAACAACAAGAGATGAGTGTACAAGATGGCATCATCCTGTGGGGAGTCCGGTTAATGGTCCCCCACCCAGATCGGCCCCCAATTCTGGTGGAATTACACAATGGATGCCCGGGGTATTCTAGATGAAAATGTTCGCAAGGAGCTACGTTTGGTGGTCAGGCTCGATACAGGCATTAGGAATCACGTGAAGCAGTGCTCCTTGTGCCACGAGAACCAAAAATTCCCACATTCAGCCTCATTGCACCCATGGGAATGGTCAGGAAGACGATAGACACAGATGCACTTGGACTTTGTTGGCCTGTTCTTGGGATCGATGTTCCTTATTGTGGTCGACATCCACTCAAAACGGTTAAACCTTTTAAAGCCTTCAGCGCTCAACAAGGAAGAAACGATCCCCAATCTGCTTCACATCCCCGCGTCCGGCACCACCTGCTGCCGACTCGTGGCTATGCCAAGCGACGAAAGGGGCCTCATTGCCACGGGTATGAGGGGGATGATCCGGACTTGAGGGGGGAAGAATGTGATAACCCTCATGAAGACCACGGTGGACTGCTGACAGATCTCCCTGTGGGCTTCATACAATATGTGTTCCTATGGCGAGCGGGCGGAGGCCTGCCCAACTGGGGCTCATTAGGGGGATGTTTAAATGTAGCTCCCAGACCAGGACTGGTAGTTCCCGATAGTCCTGTGCTAGGATGTTTATATAGTTTGCCACGGGAGCAGCTTTATATTCAGTTTAAAATAAATCTGTTTGGACTTTCACTCTGCATCTCCAGGAATTATCACATCCTCAAAGCATCTCTTCCATCTAAAAGGTGCAAGTCAGAAATGGGATGAAATACTCTCTACTTGCCGGGATGAGTGCAGCGCCAATAAAACTCAAGAAACTCAACACCATCCAGGATAAAGCAGCCTACTTGACTGGCAACCCGTCCACTGCCTTAAACATTTCCCTTCCTTCACCACTGACGCACCAAGGCAGCAGTGTGTGTGCTGTAGTGGTCCTTCCACAAGAACACACCAACTTAAATTTAAAAGCTGACACTGAAAGTAAATGCATGAGATCTTGGCTTAGCAAGAGTGGGTTTAGAAGTGGCTGATACTCTGAAGAGTCAGAACATCAGTCAGTTGGGGGTCAAGTCCTGCAGGAAGAATGCATTCAATGTAAAGGAAGCCAACTTTGAAAGCCCAAAGAAGGTACTACAAAAAGGCTCTTTGCAATGGACGATTTTCAGAAGTTGATCAAAATTTGCCTCCCAACAATCCACAGAACCTTGAAACTGGATTTGAAACAAACTTTGAAAACCTGGCATAGTTACAATGGTGATTTTTTCAATACACCAGTCAAGAGATGGCAGAGGCCATCAGACCACATAATGTATGTGCGCCTATCTAGTTAAATGACTTGGCTAGACCACTGAACTACTGTAGCCAAACTATAGAACTGTAAATAATATTTACAAGCTGACAAGCTACATGGAGCCATGTGTCTAAATGTGGCTCCTTACATGTTTGGGCAAGGGTTTCGTGGCAATCGGTGTCACGGATGTAATTTTGGTAGTTTTGTTTAGCTGTAACAGGTGTCTCAGAAACAGAAGTTGCAGCACCGTACCGTCTGGAGCTTCTTAGAAAATAAGTTTAATAAGGGGCTTAGGTGAACTAAAACAGGACAACAAAGCTCATGGAACAACAGCAACAGAAGCAGCAAGTTTTCAGAAGTATCACTTTTTAAAAGTGTTAACATCATGAGTGCAACTCAGAAGTTCCAGGAACAATGCAAGTGGAGTACTGATGTTTGCAAGTTTTAAATGATAAACTTCATTTTTAAGTACAGATTTAACTTATAGCGAGTAGGGTACTGATGCTCATCCGTTTATCAATGTTATAATAAACTATTGAAAAGAAGCCTTGACCATTTTTTACACCTGAATGGGTTCACGCTAAATCTTAGAATTAGGAGTATAAGAGGGAAAGTATGGGTTCACCTACCTAAAGTACCACCTACAAAATAGACTGTAGCAACTCGCCAAGGCTCCTTCGATAGCATCTTGCAAACCCGTAACCTCTACCGCCCAGAAGAATAAGGTCGGCATGTGTTTCAGAACATTAGATCTGCTGGTCACACTGCACTTGGAGCCCCTCCAAGTCATACACCATGGTGATTTGAAAATGTATTGCCAGTCCCTCACTGCCTCTCGGTCAAAATCCTGGAATTCTCTCCCGAACATCACTGTTGGAGAATCTTCACCACAGGAGATGCACCTCTAAAGGCAATTAGAAATTGTCAACAACACTCAGATCACATGACTGAATAAAAAAAATGTCCTTCCTTTCCTGATGGAGACTAGTGAACACTACAAGATGCCAGCAGTTTTCAGGACCGTTTTCCCTGCTCCCTGCCCATAAAATGCCATATTCATTGAACTGCACTTCAGAACTTGCGATTTGTAGGATTTGAACTTCTTGTTCGTCCAGACGGTAAATATTGCACCGCATTACTGAGGAAATTAGGAGCTGGAGAGTTTATTAAAGCATGAGGGAGACTTTATTTACATAACATGTCCTTTGGTACAAAATACTCTATTATTTTCATTTCTTACTGCAAAATATAATTGAAATGGTACATCTAAATGAATGGAACATTTATAGATTTTGATAACTTATTGCTTATGTAATAAAGACGCAATTTTAACTTGGGTCACAAGTGTGACATGGACAGGTTGAGGTGAGTGATAAGTTAGCACCGCTTAAAGTGAGGTTGCATCTCCTGCTTGGATTTCTGACTGTCAGACGGGAAAGATTTCTTTCCGACAGTTGTGAGCTCCCATTTTCTCAGATGCCACCCTGGAGGTATTACGAGAAGACATTAAGACAAGGAAGAGGGTCTTCTTCCCCCACAGGGTACAGGATCATTCCCAAGGTAGTTGTGGGAGAGTTTGGCTGAGGGGGTTAGTGATAATGGCTTCAACACCTGGGCATCATTTCAATGTAGAAAATGTTCATCACTCCTCAAAAGCTACAAGTGTGAGTGCACTGGAATGGCTGAAAATGAGGAGTTCACTTCCAGCCTGTGTGGTGTCATCTCATACAGCATCGGTATTCTGCGGTTTACCCAGGAGTATGTGATCACCTACCAGGGCACTGCAACCTGGGCTCTCACAGAAGGGAGTTACTGCTGATGTTTGTAGCTGTGGTGGAAACACAAATAGCAATCGCTAGGCTCCACCATCGATAGATTGGTAGGCAGTGTAGATAGGGAGGTTGATTCGCCATCACCTGCCGCTGGTAGCATGGTAGCACAGCAGTTAGCACTGTTGCTTCACAGCGCCAGGGTCCCAGATTCAATTCCCACTTAGGTCATTATCTGTGTGGAGTTTGCACGTTCTCCTGTATCTGCTTGGGTTTCCTACAGGTGCTCCGGTTTCCTCCCACAGTCCAAAGACGTGCTGTGTTAGATGCATTGGACATGCTGAATTCTCCCTCAATGCACCCAAAAAGGCGCTGGAGTGTGGCGACTAGGGTTAATTTAATGCAGTGTTAATTTAAGCCTACTTGTGACACAAATAAAAGATTATTATGATTAGCAGAGCTCCCGAGCCAGTGGAGAATCAAACATCGGCCTGAAAACAGGATTCCATTTCGATTCTCTGCTCCCCCAGTGGCAGCAAGCTACACAACCTTCCCCGGGGGTCATGCATGTGGGTCATTTGCACTCATTTGCATCGGATTAATGAGTTTGAAGCCCGATTTTCCATGTGCCTGTGCTCCTCCAGGCCTCTCAACTGGGATTCATACGGGTGTGGATTGGTGCAGGTATGTTCAAGCATGTCCCTGATGCAGTGGATCCTGTGCTGGCCCAAGGGGGTAAGTGTGTAATGCAGGTGCCCTCCAAAGTCCATCGGAGTGTTCCCCTCCCCCCACAAGGCTAATCCTTCCCAATTAGCCCCCCCCCCATCAGACCCCAAACAGAGACCCCTTATCAGACCCTAACAGAGGCCCCGCATCTGACTCCCCCATCAGACTCCAACAGACACCTCCCCATCAAGCCCACAACAGAGACCTCCCCATCAGAGACACCCATTAGTTTCCTGCGGAAAGCTGACGAGCAGACAATAGGGTGAAAATCACTGCATTTTCACTGATCCTTTACTAAGATCTGCTGCCTCAGACAGAAGTGTTGAAAGCAGCAGCTGTTACAAGTGTCAGAGGCTTCCTTGAACACCCAGGACACTTCAAAGGCCTTGAGATTTGACAGCCTTTGAAATGCAGATCTTCTATTCAATTTCACAAAGCAATACATTGCATTAGCCAGCGATTGACAGTTTCCTTACTCCAGAGACAGCTGCTTGGTAAATTGTTCATTGATCTTTCCTTTCATGCTTGAATGCATCTCCATTACCCTGCTTTGATGCTAACCACAAGGCTTAAAACATTTTTTACTACTGTCAAAAAGAGGAAGTCAAAGCACCCGCTTTCCTACCTCAGTAATTCAGCACAGCTTCCACATCATTCAGCAAAATCCCACCACCTTGACTCCCCACCCAGCAACAAAGATGCAATGGCGGGTGTCACTGGCCAAGAGCATCTCTATGGAGTTGACACATATGGCATAGTAACCTACAATGCTGAGGCCACGAGAGAGAAAGATTCATAGGAGCAATCGAGATGGTAAAGCTTTTTATCAGACAAGTACAGTGGTTAATCATTTGGATATGAAATGAATGGAATGCAATTGTTATTTATACCATTAAGTGAATATTTTTTACCAAATGTGACACTGTTGTACAGTGATGTTTGATAACGACTGCTTTTAATCTCCAATCTAAGTAGGTAAGCAATACTGAAGTGGCCAGAATTGGTGGAATTGTTTTCATGCAGGATGCAAAATGTGGTGATTAAATGAGGGTTGGAGATATTTCTAGGTGAAGCAGAAAAGGTTAAGGGGGGTTTAATAGGTGTGTAGAATTATTAGCTGTTTCGATAGAGGAAATAAGGAGCAGCTATTACTGTGGGCAGAATCATTCATAACCCAGAGCATGCAACACGTCTCTTGCTGCATTTATATCGAGACGGTTCTCCCTCTTTCGGTGCTTTCTTATAAATCCCAGGGTTTTTTTTCACATCCAAAGAGGACTTTTGTCGCAGTTTTGCCTCCTCCAAATACAAACGTTTCTTTGCTGAGAGACTAAGCTGTATACACTGGATTTTGGTGATGCGAGACCTTTTGTGGGACAGTTAGGAAGGACCCCCCCTGCCCTTTCCAGATACCTGAACCTTTGCTGCATTGTCCATGTAGTATAAACCAATAGCGATCCTGGTCCTCCCCTCTGCCTAACTAAGACACGTTCCCCCCCCCCTCCCCCGCACGGTGGAGTTACGAGGGGGCCTTGTGGGAGTATGTCTTATCCCCTATCAGCACTCGTGCAAGGTCCTTGGGAGGGTCTAATACGGCCAGGTTTCCAAGGATAAGTGCTCACTAAAAGCCTCAATGTAGTATATGATGGCATAAAGGGACCAATAAAGAACCAAACAAATGTCCTGCAGAATGAACGCTTCAGTTTTCAGCCACTTTATGTTAGAAAGGATTTTGTTCATTCATCTTTATTTCTTTCCCTGTCTGAAGGATTCAAGTGCTCCGTTAGTCAGCTGAACCATTTCTCCCCCTGAGGATACCACCTTAAAACTGTCAAGGCAAAGACCTTTAAATTTCAATCAGTGTGACAGCGCACACAGTAACAATTGTGTTTTTATACAGCACTTAAATGTGGCAAAATGTCCCATGGTGTTTTGAACAAAATTTTATATCAAATCACATAAGGAGATATTAGGGCAAATGAGCATAGGTTTAGTGAAGGAGGGGGATTTTAAGGAGAATATTAGAGGAGGAAAGAGAGGAAGAATAGCAGAAAGAGATAGAGGGAAGGAATTCCAAAGCTTAGCGTGCTAAGACTTCCAATGGTCGAGAGTTAAAATTCAGGCATCGTCAAGGCCAAAATTAGAGCAGCAGAGAAATCTTGGTGGGTTGTGGGTCTGGAGGAGATTACAGAGAAAGAGAAAAGGGAGGTCACGGGAGGACTTCAAAACAAGGATGAGAATTTTAAAATCAAAACATTGCTGATTTTTTTGAAACTTGTATGGGGTCAGACTTGGGAATACTTGTTACTTGCACTGCAGCTCCCAAATCCCACTTTGTCTACTCACCTTTGTGAGATATTTCAGTTTTGTGTTCTTTGCAGCTCTGAAATAATGTACCCAATATTTTTTTTCTCAAGTGATGTGGTTCTGAGTAGCCAATTCCAAACAGCTACTGTAAGCCTGCAACACACTGAAGAAATAATAGAACTAGCTACCTGATGAAGAAGGCAAAATTTGAAAGATTGAGTTTGACACGAATAAGTGTGAGGGTATCGATTTTGGTCGGAAAAATGAAAAGTAACCTTATCCAAATGGGGAGAAACTTCATAGTGCTCGGCTGCAGAGGGACCTGGGTGTCCTTGTGCATGAATCACAGACAAATGGCTTGCAGGTACAGCAGGTAAGAAGAAGGCAAATGGAACATTGCTCTTTTCAGCTGAAGGGATAGAGTATAAAAGATGGAAAGTGCAACTATACAAGGCAGTGGTGAGACCGCACCTGGAGTATTGTGTACAGTTTGGTCCCCTTATTTGAGGAGGGATGTGGTTACATTGGAGGCAGTTCAGAGGAAATTCACTAGATTGGTTCCAGAGCGGAGGGATTTGTCTTATGAAGAGACATTGAGCAGCTTAAGCCTATACTCTCAAGAGTTTAGAAGAATGCGAGGAGAACTAATTGAGGGATATAAGATTATAAAAGATATTGACAAAATAGACGTAGAGCAGATGCTTCCTCTTGTGGGGCAATCTAGAACGGGAGGTCATAGTTTTAGGATAAGCGGTAGCAGATTTAAAACAGAAATTAGGAGAAATTACTTCTCTCAAAGGGTTGCGAACCTATGGAATTCACTGCCCCAGAGAATGGTGGATGCCGGGACATGGAGTACATTTAAGGAGGAGCTGGACAGATTTTTAATTAGTAATGGGTTGAAGTGTTATGGAGAACGGGCAGGAAAGTGGAGTTGGGGCCTGTTGTGTTCTGTAATTTGGAATAACACAAGCTGCCACTTGATGCAGTTTTGAGTAAAAGATGCTCCAGACTTTGAAGTGAGTTCAATGTGTTTTATTGAACTATTAGCACAGTTCTCAATGAGTTCGCCTCTCTGCTAATCTAATTGTAGTAACTCAGTCTAACTGAACCAGCTTGCTCTGAGCCACGTGCTGGGCTGTGATGCTGAGGATACACCCTGGGCGGAATTCATCCATACCCGGCGGGGCCGGGGGTCCTGGAGGGACGGAGTGGTGAGAACCACTCCGGCGTCGGGCCGCACCTTCAGGGGCTAGGCCGGCGCCAGAGTGGTTTCAACCCTGCCAGCCGGCGTGGAAGGCCTTTGGCGCTGAGCCAGCCGGGGTCGAAGGGACTCCGCCGGCCGGCGCGGGTCCGTGCATGCGCGGGAGCATCAGCGGCTGCTGACGTCATCCCTGCGCATGCGCGGGGGGGGGGGGGGTTCACCTTCACGCCGGCCATCGCGGAGCCTTACATGGCCGGCACATAGGAATAGAGTGCCCCCACGGCACAGGCCCGCCCGCGGATCGGTGGGCCCCGATCGCGGTCCAGGACACTGTAGGGGCACCCCAAGGGGCCAGATAGCCCCGCGCCCCCCCCTCCCCGAGGACCCCAGTGCCTGCCCGCGCCGCCAGGTCCCGCCGATACGGGACCTACTCCAATTTACGCCGGCGGGACCTGCATAGAACGGGCGGGACTTCGGCCCATCGCAGGCCGGAGAATCGCCGGGGGGGGGGGGGGGGGCGCCGACCGGCGCGGACAATTCCCGCCCCCGCCAAATCTCCGGCTGCGGAGCATTCGGCAGTCGGCGGGGACGGGGTTCACGCCGCCCCTCGGCGATTGGGTCGGAGAATCCCGCCCCCTGTCTCACTCTGTAGATGTTGGTCTGTGGAAGAGGGTTGTGAGTGCCTAATCCCTTTTATAGTGAGATACCACTCCTGAGTGTCCTGACTGCTCATTGGTAGTGTCCTATTCTATGTCTTCATTGGCTGCATGTTTGCATATCATGACAGGGCCGAGATGAGATCAGCCATGATCGTATTAAAGGCAGAGCAGGCTCGAGGGGTTAGATTACCTACTCCTGCTCCTAGTTCTGATGTTTTTAGATAAAGGGACGATTAGCTCAACACCCCTTTGGTGCTCTCCCAGTGGTTCCCTTGCAGTACTGTCAAAACTTTCCTGCTGGGCTCTCTCCAGCTCCCTGTTGCTGGGTTGAGTTCCCACTACAGGCATTAATGACCCTCAACCTAAAATACAGGCCAGCGTCAGGATCCATCAAGACTATGAGTGGAATTCCTCTCTCAATAGTCCTGGCTCGGATTCAGGAAGTTCCAGCTTCAGAGCAAGAATTTAAAGCCATCTGCAGTTTCAAAAGAAAAGTAACCTGTATCCCAGCTAAATTCAAAACCTATTCAAACTGGATTTTTAAACTGGAAGCGCACTGTAAAAAAGTGACCATTGCGGAAAGAAATTCAGCAGGACACTTGTGTCTGCTATATTGAGGTAGGGATCAGTGGTGCACTGTGTCAATTATTCCATGATGCTCTCAAGGTGCTGTGCCACGACTTATATCAGTTCAGCAATGGAAAGGCTCTAATGTTAGCACTGACACTGCCACGGACTTTGCAGTCTGCAGTTCCCAAGGCGACAGTAGTTAGCTTTTGCTCCCTTGGTGAAATGCATTTGAGCATCTTGAGATCAGGTTTCACAGAACCTGTACTGGAAGACCAAATGTCTTTGTTCAATAAGACCCTGGGCACCAGAGGGCTAGGTACATAAGCTGGCTCAAAGCACCTGTCACCTGCTTTTCATGTGGGTGCTGTTCCAATATCATTCGCTGAGACTGTCAGTGAGTGGCTAGCATTGATACATTTGGTAACATTTCCACAGAGGGTGCAAAAATAAGAGGAACTTGGGATACACAGAAAAATATACAGCATTCTACATTGCAATGTTCAGAATATCTTATCTGCAAATCAGTGCATTAAGGTTTAATATCCTGTGTTAAATTAACAGAAATTTCTTTCAAGTAGGAAGATTGAAACCACAAACCCCATTCTCTAGCCACTGATTTCACCCCGCTCCCTGGCCACTCTCTGAGGGATCAACAGGAGGTTTGCAATCTTGGTATTTGATTTAGCCCTCGCTTGAGCTTCTGACTCCTCTCCAACGCAAATAGTTTCTTTCCCCCCACGTAATTGATGCACTATCAATTACGACGAGATGAAAGTAGAGAGTAATCAAGGCTTTATTATGTGTTGCCTCCTGCAGCTGCTGCCGAAATGGCTGCAGCTCGGTGAGCACACACATTTATACTCCGCCTACTGGGCGGAGCCAGCAGGCAGGGATCTACCCCTGTACCTGTAGTACAGGAGCTTTACCGTATTACTTCTCATATATGTAATATATACAAATAGTGATGACTACCACAGTAATGTCATCTCTGCCATTGCCTCAATTCATCTGTTGCTAAAACTCACGTCCACGCCTTTGTTACCTGCAAATTTGACTCTTCAAATGTTCTTCTGGCACGCTCCCACTCTTCACCCTCAGTAAATTTGAGTTCATCCACTGCTCATATCGAAACTCACATTGGGTGACATTCACCCATCAGCCCAGTGCTCAATGACCTATCTTAGTTCCTGATCTGCCCAAAACCTTGATTTTAACATTCTCAACCTTATTTTGAAATCTCTCCAAGGCTTCACCTTGTTTTGAAATCGCTCCAAGGGATTTCTCTTTAGGGGAGATGGGAAGAGAGTGGTAATAACGCTGGACTGGTAACTCAAAGACCCAGGCTAATACTCTGGGGACGTGAGTTCAAATCCCACCACGGCAGCTGGAGGAATTTAAATTCAATTAATAAATCTGGAATATAAAGCTGGTCTCTCAGTAATGGTGACCACGGCAACTATCATTGATTATTGTGAAAACCCTTCCGGTACCCGAATGTACTTGTGGGAAGGACATCTGCAAATCTTATCTGGTCTGTCCTATTTGTGATACCACACCCACAGCAATGTGATTGATTCTTAACTGCCCTCTGAAATGGCCTGGAAAACCATTCAGTTCAAGAACAATTATGGAGGCACAACAAATGCTGGTCTTGCCAATGATACCCACATCTCACAAAATAATTTTTAAACAACCCACCAAAATCTCTACAACCCTCCAAGATATTGTTACGACACCTGGGCTAGTGGGTGGTCAATTCCAGCCCCACTTGACCCGGAATCACACCACAGTACAGAGGTTCATCCCAAAGAAAAGAAAGGTTATCAGAGGGGGGATTAGGCAGCCATGGCTGACAAAGGAAGTTAGGGAATGCATCAAAGCAAAAGAGAAAGCCTATAATGTGGCAAAGAGTAGTGGGAAGTCAGAAGATTGGGAAGGCTACAAAAACAAAGAGAGGATAACAAAGTGAGAAATAAGGAAAGAGAGGATCAATTATGAAGGTAGGCTAGCCAGTAACATTAGGAATGATAGTAAAAGTTTCTTTAAATACATTAAAAACAAACGGGAGGCAAAAGTAGACATTGGGCCGCTCCAAAATGACGCTGGTAATCTAGTGATGGGAGATCAGGAAATAGCTGAGGAACTAAATAAGTACTTTGCGTCAGTCTTCACAGTAGAAGACATGAGTGATATCCCAACAATTCCGGAGAGTCAGGGGGCAGAGTTGAATATGGCAGTCATCGCAAAGGAGAAAGTGCTAGAGAAACTAAGAGATCTAAAAATTGATAAATCTCCGGGCCCAGATGGGCTACATCCTAGAGTTCTAAAGGAGATAGCTGAAGAAATAGTGGAGGCGTTAGTTATGATCTTTCAAAAGTCACTGGAGTCAGGGAAAGTCCCAGAGGATGGGAAAATCACTGTTGGAATCCCCCTGTTCAAGAAGGGAACAAGGAAAAAGATGGAAAATTATAGGCCAATTAGCCTAACCTCGGTTGTTGGCAAGATTCTAGAATCCATTGTTATGGATGAGATTTCTAAATTCTTGGAAGTGCAGGGTCGGATTAGGACAAGTCAGCATGGATTTAGTAAGGGGAGGTCGTGCCTGACAAGCCTATTAGAGTTCTTTGAAGAGATAACAAATAGGTTAGACCAAGGAGAGCCAATGGATGTTATCTATCTTGACTTCCAAAAGTCCTTTGATAAGGTGCCTCACGGGAGACTGCTGAGTAAAATAAGGGCCCATGGTATTCGAGGCAAGGTATTAACATGGATTGATGATTGGCTGTCAGGCAGAAGGCAGAGAGTTGGGATAAAGGGTTCTTTTTCGGAATGGCAACCGGTGACGAGTGGTGTCCCGCAGGGTTCAGTGTTGGGGCCACAGATGTTGTCTTTATATATTAACGATCCAGATGACGGGACTGGGAGCATAAGTTTGCCGATGATACAAAGATAGGTGGAGGGGCAGGTAGTATGTAGGAGGTGGGGAGGCTGCAGAAAGATTTAGACAGTTTAGGAGAGTGATCCAAGAAATGGCTGATGAAATTCAACGTGGGCAAGTGCGAGGTCTTGCACTTTGGAAAAAAGAATAGAGGCATGGACTATTTTCTAAACGGTGACAAAATTCATAATGCTGAAGTGCAAAGGGACTTGGGAGTCCTAGTCCAGGATTCTCTAAAGGTAAACTTGCAGGTTGAGTCCGTAATTAAGAAAGCAAATGCAATGTTGTCATTTATCTCAAGAGGCTTGGAATATAAAAGCAGGGATGTACTTCTGAAGCTTTATAAAGCATTAGTTAGGCCCCATTTAGAATACTGTGAGCAATTTTGGGCCCCACACCTCAGGAAGGACATACTGGCACTGGAGCGGGTCCAGCGGAGATTCACACGGATCATCCCAGGAATGGTAGGCCTAACATACGATGAACGTCTGAGGATCCTGGGATTATATTCATTGGAGTTTAGGAGGTTGAGGGGAGATCTAATAGAAACTTACAAGATAATGAATGGCTTAGATAGAGTTGTTAGATAGATAGGGAAGTTGTTTCCATTAGCAGGGGAGACTAGGACCCAGGGGCACAGCCTTAGAATAAAAGGGAGTCACTTTAGAACAGAGATGAGGAGAAATTTCTTCAGCCAGAGAGTGGTGGGTCTGTGGAATTCATTGCCACAGAGGGCGGTGGAGGCCGGACGTTGAGTGTCTTTAAGACAGAAGTTGATAAATTCTTGATTTCTCGAGGAATTAAGGGCTATGGAGAGAGAGCGGGTAAAGGGAGTTGAAATCAGCCATGATTGAATGGTGGAGTGGACTCGATGGGCCAAATGGCCTTACTTCCGCTCCTATGTCTTATGGTCTTATGGTCTAAGTGAATTAACCAATAATTCTTAGAAAAATACCCAAAGTCTTTGGCCTTGGCTGCCCAATAATTACAGGTTAACAGGTTTGTACGTTTAAACACATTTGTTGTTTATTCATAACAAGAACTGGAATGCAATATGCAGAAAATACAATGGTTAACTATTATCTAATTCCGAATGTTCCACTTCTTCTTTCTCCCACCCTCCACACGCACACACACACACACATACGACAGACAAACACAGAAGGGAAGAAAGGGGTAAAAATCACGAGTTAAAGGGAAAAAGAGTCATTGGGCACGATTTAACTAAATGGGAACAAAGTCCCATAGGAAGCATATTTAACCGTGGGTTTCCCGCTGATAAACACAATGCTATTGAACATCACTTGGGTTGGATAGGGGGTCTCAGCGGGGAACACGGGACCGAGGCCGTTCAGCCCCGTGTTATGCATTGAGAAGCACGACTCGCCGGGACTCATTTCTAAATGGCGTCCCTATCTCTGGATCCCTGACCCAACCCCCAACCCCACCCCCATGTTCACTATGAGGGGTCTTAGGTTCCCCTCCCCACATATCCCCAATACCTGCGCAGGGCACCCCTGACCTGATCACTACCTTGTGAAAAATGCCAGCTTGGCATCTTGGCATTGCCAACCTGGTACCCAGGTGGCGCTGCCAGGATGCCCATGTGGTACCAGCAGTGCCAGGATACCAGCCCAATCCCCTAGGAGACTGACTTCCCCATCGACTTCTAGTGGCCTGCAGGCATTCCATGCTGCAATAGAGCCACCGGCCAATCTGATTGGCCAATAGCGCTGCTGTCCTTGCAGCGATAACACTGCAGTAGACAGAAGAAGAAATGCAAGAGGATGTTGAAGCCTATGTTAGGGCAGCGGAGGCCCAGATAAGTTGAAGGGATCCCAGGGCGGGGAAGGTAGGGAAGGCTTGAGGGTGCGAGGAGGGCGCAATCAGGATGTCAATGGAGAGACTGAAGTGAGAGGGAAGTCCATAAGCCCTCGGATCTTAAGTAGGGGGCACCCAACCTCCAAAGTGGGCTGCTGATGAAAGTACCCATCCCACCCACAGCTCCTGCCAGAGTTGTAACTCGTTAAATTTTCAGCTTTCTCCCATGTAAGTTTTATCCTCCAACCGGCCTATAAATTGGGGCTATGGTGAAACTGCGCTTAACGGGTTAATCGTTGATCACTTAAGGGCCTGAATTGGGGCAAGGGTGACCTTCCCGTCTGAGGCCTTGCCCACACCTATGTAAAATCGCTGCGTGGTTGGGGCGGATGTGAAACTAGAGGGATTCTCATCCCTTCAATTTCCTGGTCCTCCACCCCTCACTTCCCCCATGTAAAGACCCTCTGGTTGGGGAGTGTAAAATTCTGGCCAAAACATCCCTCCAGCCCTTACCCCCTCCCAGCCTCTCACTCCCCATGTACTCCCATAGCCCCATCCATGCCAACACATGCCAGCTTATTCTTCCCAGATACAAGGCCCCCCAAGCTCCCAATGCCTTCCATGCCATGATACATCCCCAAGGAACTCCATAGTCCCTCCTGACCCCATGCCGAGATATGACCCCACCCACCCCTATGGACCTTTGTAGCCCCTGTGCCAACTTAGTGCGAACTCATATTGATCTATGCCCCTTACCACCCTTTTCCCTTACACCTACCATGCCAACTCACTGAATATCCACCATGGGTAGACCTCAGGACCCCTGCAGCTATGAGATAAAACAAAATTCTGTAAAGTAAAGTTCAACGTATATATTATAGACTTCAATATGTTGAAAAAAGGCTCTCATTCATAAAAATCCATTTACAACATTTACATTCTTTCGACTAAATATATCATTATAACATCAAGGAGTCTATAACTACCTGTAGCTGTCAATCAAATTATGATGTCGCGCATATCCTACTGTGATAATTAATGATTATGAAATCAGTATACAGAACTAAGACTATGTAAATAGATAGAGTGAAATAGAAAGCCATCCATTTTTAACACTCCAGACCTCAATCAAATATTTAAAGGGCAGGACTTTAAATGCCTTGTGACATAGACAGCTCCCTTTAAAAGGTCCCTTAGACAGTTCTTTTTGACATTTTTGACAGAATCTTTAAAGGATGCGCCTCAGAGTTTTGACCACCAACTGTCACAGGTCTGTTGTCAGTCCGAATCAGCTTGACAGTCACAGGTTAATGTACATTTATGTCTGCTTTAACAGTTAAAAATGGCGCCTTATCTTTCCCAAAGGGCACCTGACCTCCCTCAAAGCTATCCCAGGTCCAGATCCAAGGAGTAACAAAGGGATACGCTGGCTATCCAAACAAATTCACAAAGTTCAGACCTGCTCTTATCCAGTCTAATGTGCACACTTTGGGTTTCACACTCCCAGGCTACCAAAATCCCACTTCAGTGGAGGCAACTGATGATTTAAATGGCCATGTGCACATGTGCGAAACATGCCCTACCCCCATTCCTACCCCGGCAAAATTGGGAAGTGTGTTCAGGGCACGGCTGACAATTTTCAGGCTGTTCCGTTACTTTTACCATGGCACCGAGGCTCTCCATTGTGCTGACAGGAATCTGGGCCAGTGTCAAATTTTGTTTGATATTGCTGCTGTGAAGTGCCTTGGAATGTTTCGCTCCGTTAAAGATGCTATGTAAATATAAATTGATGCAGTCATGATGCCCCAGTACATCTTCCATTGCATAAATCACAATGGGCAAGCAGCCACAGCATCTGTTACAGAACTCAATTGTTCACAATTATGGGAGGAAAGCTGTAGTGATGGAGAAGCATGTGAAGGGGTTTGAACATGGATTTATAGTTACCCATATAACATAATCTTGGGGCTTTTGTGTGAAATTAGGAGTTCAGACAAAATGTGAAGTCCAGATCGGATGTTAGGATGTTTTAGGGATGTTTGAGGGGCTTGAAGAGAACAAATATAATGGGGAAAAATGTAGCACATTGGTATTAATAGTTGGTATATTATTGTTTCTCAGTAGAGATACTGCACAAACCTTGGTCAAGGTTTAGTGCATTCATCAATCAATCACCAACAGCTACCCACTCACCTCATTTGCGGGCAGCACGGTAGCATTGTGGATAGCACAATTGCTACACAGCTCCAGGGTCCCAGGTTCGATTCTGGCTTGGGTCACTGTCTGTGCGGAGTCTGCATATCATCCTCCCCGTGTGTGCGTGAGTTTCCTCCGGGTGCTCCGGTTTCCTCCCACAGTCCAATGATGTGCAGGTTAGGTGGATTGGCCATGATAAATTGCCCTTAGTGTCCAAAATTGCCCTTAGTGTTGGGTGGGGTTACTGGGTTATGGGGATAGGGTGGAGGTGTTGACCTTGGGTAGGGTGCTCTTTCCAAGAGCCGGTGCAGACTCGATGGGCCGAATGGCCTCCTTCTACACTGTAAATTCTATGATAATCGACCTCATCTGTGTTTAATTGTAACTGGTGCCAACTTCTGCACTGTAAATTCAATGATAATCTATGATTAATCTAGGACAAAGGTTCGGTACAACATCGTGGGCCGAAGGGCCTGTTCTGTGCTGTATTTTCTATGTTCTATGTTCTATGGTGCCATTAAGCAAGGGAACTTGACCCACTCTTTTAAAATATTGTGCAGCAGGTAGCGTGTTACCAGAACGTTTCAGCAAGGGAATCTTGCACAGATGATTTGCAACATTCAGCGGTGAATCATGCATATTTGTGACAGATTCCCTGTCAGTTCACACATTGCCTTTAATTTACAGCAATCCCACATGCCCCTTCAATTCAGTGGACATAACAGAATACAAGACTGGCTGCTGGGACATGAAGATTACGCTGTATCAATGTGACGTGTGTCTACACTTAGAAACCTTTGGTCTGAAACAAAATGTGAATACAGTGAGGCATATATTGCAGCAACAACTGTCAAGTAGCACTTTCACAGAATCACAGAATCCGTTTGGTGCAGAAGAAGACCATTCAGCCCATCAGATCTGCACCAACCCTTCGAAATAGCACTCTACCTAGGCCCATTCCCTCGCCCTATTCCTACAACCCCACCCTAAGGGACAATTTAGCACCTAAGCTGCACATCTTTCAACTGTTGGAGGAAACCAGAGCACCTGGAGGAAACCCACGCAGACATGGGGTGAACGTGCAAACTCCATACAGTCACCCGAGGTCAGAATGGAACCTGGGTCCTTGCTAACTACTGCACCACCATTCCGTCCTTTTGGGATCCTGAGGAAATATTTCCACTGTCTGGATTAACTGGGGTTCAGTTGTGCACCTTAATGTTTCCCTGGCAGGTCCATATGTTGGGAACATAGGTGGGGTGGGGGGTGGAGGGTGAGGGTGGTTCAGCATGATGAATTTTACTCATCTGTGACTGAAATGTTGAATGAAGAAATGAAGATATTTCATCATGAGAAATTAAATGAAAGTAGTCATAGTTCCCGAGGACCATAGGCTGTTCT
This sequence comes from Scyliorhinus torazame, assembly GCF_047496885.1. NCBI lineage: Eukaryota > Metazoa > Chordata > Chondrichthyes > Carcharhiniformes > Scyliorhinidae > Scyliorhinus > Scyliorhinus torazame. The sequence continues at coordinate 349,827,581 of NC_092708.1, forward strand.
CCCCTTTGAGAGAGAGCTGACGGGTGGTGATTTAACCTGAGGGCCATCGCACCTCAGGGAAGGGCCAATGTTGAGAAGGTGAAGTCTTCATGGGCAACATCAATGGTAGGGGAATTGAACCCGTGCTATTGGCGCCGCTCCGCATCACGAACCAGTCGTCCAGCCAACTGAGCGAACTGACCCCCCCAATTTTATAATGTACACTTGCGCCAGGCAATGCCCCCCCCCCCCCCCCGCCCCCCCCCCCCCCCCCCGCCCACAACAAAAGAGTCTAACCACCTCCCCTTGATGTTTAATTGCATCACCAGTACCAAATCCCCCATTATCAACCCCCAACTGGTCATCATTGACCAGAAAATCATACAACTAGCCTGGCTGTGAAAGCAAGTCAGAGGTTGAGTACTCAGCAAGTGACCCCCCCCCCCCCCCCCCCCCGCCCTCCCCGCCCACCCCCCCATGCTTCCCAAAACCAGCAAGGCGTAAGTCAGGAGCATGAAGGAATTGCTCTGACTTGTGTGGACAGGTGCAACCACAACAACGTTCAAGAAACTTAACACCATTCAACACAAAGTAGTCAGTTTGACCTGCAGTCTACCATTCACTCTATTCACCATTAATTTACCATGGCTGCTATGTGTAACATTTATAGGATGCACTGCAGGAATTTTCCAAGGATTCTTCAAAACACACCTTGCAGCTATCTTCGGAGTAGAAGGCACAAAAAATACTCCAGATATAAAGGGAAACCAGGGTATAGTGAGGATGAGGAACTTACAGAATCTCTATAAATAAAGAAATAGCACTGGCAAAATTAATGGAACTAAGTGGCGATAAATTCCGAGGTCTGCATCTTGGGGGTTTAAAAGAGGTAACTATGGGGTTAGTGGATGTATTGGTTTCCACCGTCCAGAATTCCTTGGATTCTATAATAGTTCCCAAAGATCAGATGGTAGAAAACATAACGATGGAGAGAGAAAACAGGAAACTATAGACAAGTTGGCCTAACATCAGCAGCAAACAAAATGCTAGAATTTATTTTTGGGAAATGATGACAAGGCCCGTAGAAAACAAGAATACATATCAGCAATCATGTTTACAAATGTGAGGTAATGCATTTTGGAAGGGCTAATGCAGGTAGGGAATATACAGTGAATGGTAGAACCCTCAAGAGTATTGACAGTCAGAGAGATCTAGGCATACAGGTCCACAGGTCACTGAAAGGGGCAACACAGGTGGAGAAGGTAGTCAAGAAGGCATACGGCATGCTTGCCTTCATTGGCCGGGGCAATGAGTATAAGAATTAGCAAGTCATGTTGCAGTATAGAACCTTAGTTAGGCCACACTTGGAGTATAGCATTCAGTTCTGGTCGCCACACTACCAGAAGGATGTGGAGGCTTTAGAGAGGATGCAGAAGATATTTACGAGGATGTTGCCTGGTATGGAGGGCATTAGCTATGAGGAGCGATTTGTTCTCACTGGAACGACGGAGGTTGAGGGGCGACCTGATCGAGGTTTATTAAATTATGAGGGGCATAGACAGAGTGGACAGTCAGAGGCTTTTCCCCAGGATAGAGGGGTCAATTACTAGGGGGCATAGGTTTAAGGTGCGAGGGGCAAGGTTTAGAGTAGATGTACGAGGCAAGTTTTTTACACAGAGGGTAGTAGGTGCCTGGAACTCGCTGCCGGAGGAGGTGGTGGAAGCAGGGACGATAGTGACATTTAAGGGGCATCTTGACAAATACATGAATAGGATGGAAATAGAGGGATACGGACCCAGGAAGTGTAGAAGATTTTAGTTTAGACGGGCAGCATGGTCGGCACGGACTTGGAGGGCCGAAGGGCCTGTTCCTGTGCTGTACTTTTCTTTGTTCTTTGTTCTTTGACAAATCTGTTTCGAGTTTTTTGAGGATTTACTTAGGAAGATGGATTAGGAGGAAATGAGTAGATGTAACATACTTGGATTTTCAAAAACTATTCAGAAAGGTGCCACACAAGAGATTATTACGAAAGATTAGAACTCACGGAATTGGGGAAAATATAATCAGCATGGTTTGAGAATTGGTTCATGGAGAAAAAACAGAGTGGAAATAAAAGATTGACAGACTGTAACTGGTGGAGTAGCACAAGAACTAGCACTTGGAACTCAACTATTTACAATCTTTATGAATAACTTAGCTGAGAGGCTGAGTGCCATGGATTCAAGTGTGCTAATGATACAACTTTAGAGAAAATAAGCAGTGAGGAGGATTCAAAGAGGCTGCAGAGGGATATCAAAACATGGGTGAGTGGGCAATAAAGTGGCAGATAAAATACAATAAAGGTGGAGTTGAGATAGAAGATTAGCCATGATCTTGTTGAATGGCAGAGCGGACTTGAAAAGCTATTTGGCCTATTCCTGCTCCAATTTCTCATGTTCACCCTGACTTGGACTAATATCACCCTTTCTTCATTGCATTGCATCAAAATCCTGGCCCTTCCCACCTAACGGCATTGTTGGGAGTACCTTTTTAAAAAAATATATATTTTATTGAAATTTTTCAAACAAAAATTTTTCCATTTTTACAACTCAACAAGGGATTATACATTAAACATTATTTAAATAATATAGTGAGCTTACAACGAAAACTAGAAGAGAAAAACAAATAGCAAAAACACAAAATAGTGCTCCCCCTCCCCCTCCCCCCCCCACCCCCCCTCCCCCCTGGGTTGCTGCTGCTGTCATTTCTATCTTTTCATTATCGTTCCGCGAGATAGTCAAGGAATGGTTGCCACCGCCTGGAGAACCTCTGAGCCAATCCTCTCAACGCAAATTTTATTTGTTCCAATCTTATGAACCCTGCCATGTCGTTTATCCAGGCCTCCAAGCCCGGGGGCTTCGCTTCCTTCCACATGAGTAGAATCCTACGCCGGGCTACTAGGGACGCAAAGGCCAAAATGTCGGCCTCTTTCGCCTCCTGCACTCCCGGTTCTTCTGCAACCCCAAATATAGCTAACCCCCAGCCTGGCTTGACCCAGACCTTCACCACCTTTGAAATTACCCTTGCCACACCCCCCCCAGAACTCGTGCAGTGCCGGACACGACCAAAACATGTGTGTGTGGTTCGCCGAGCTTCCTGAGCACCTCCCACACCTGTCCTCGACCCCGAAAAACCTGCTCAGTCTTGCTCCCGTCATATGTGCTCTATGTAGAACCTTAAATTGAATCAGGCTAAGCCTGGCACACGAGGACGAGGAATTTACCCTACTTAGGGCATCCGCCCATAGCCCCTCCTCGATCTCTTCCCCCAGCTCTTCTTCCCATTTTCCCTTCAGCTCCTCTATCATCGCCTCCCCCTCGTCTCTCATCTCCCGGTATATTTCGGACACTTTGCCCTCTCCAACCCATGCCCCCAAAATCACTCTATCTTGGGTCCCCTGCGTCGGGAGCTGCGGAAATTCCTTCACCTGTTGCCTCGTAAATGCCCTCACTTGCATATATCGGAAGGCGTTCCCTGGGGGCAACTTATATTTTTCTTCTAGCGCTCCCAGACTTGCACACGTCCCATCTATTAACAGGTCCCTCAGCTTCCTAATTCCTGCTCGCTGCCAACACTGGAAACCCCCATCCATCCTCCCTGGGACAAACCTGTGGTTATTCCTTATCGGGGACCACACCGAGGCACCCGTCACTCCCCTGTGTCACCTCCACTGCCCCCAGATCCTCAAGGTTGCCACCACCACTGGGTTTGTGGTGTACCTTTTCGGGGAGAACGGCAGCAGCGCCGTCGCCAGCGCTTTTAGGCTCGTTCCCTTACAGGACGCCATCTCCAGCCTCTTCCACGCTGCTCCCTCTTCCTCCCTCATCCACTTACAGACCATCGACACATTGGCGGCCCAATAGTAGTCGCTCAGACTCGGCAGCGCCAGTCCCCCTCTGTCCCTACTGCGCTGCAGGAACCCCCTCTTTACTCTCGGGGTCTTTCCCGCCCACACAAAGCTCATAATGCTCCTATCTATTTTTTTTTAAAAGGCCTTTGTGATCAGAATGGGGAGGCACTGAAACACGAAAAGAAACCTCAGGAGGACCACCATTTTAACTGCCTGCACTCTGCCCGCCAGCGACAGCGGCACCATATCCCACCTCTTAAAGTCCTCCTCCATCTGCTCCACCAGTCGCGTCAGGTTAAGTCTATGCAGGGTTCCCCAGTTCCTGGCCACCTGGATCCCCAGGTATCGGAAGTTCCTTACCACTCTCCTCAGCGGCAGAGCATCTATCCCCCTGCCCTGTTCCCCGGGGTGCATTACAAAAAGCTCGCTCTTCCCCATATTTAGTTTGTATCCCGAGAACTCTCCAAACTACCTAAGTTTCTGCATTACCTCTGGCATCCCCTCTACAGTGTCCGCAACATACAGCAGTAGATCATCTGCGTAGAGCGACACTCGGTGCTCCTCTCCCCCTCTAAGCACCCCCCTCCACTTCTTAGAATCCCTCAGCGCTTTGGCCAGTGGTTCAATTGCCAACGCGAACAGTAACGGGGACAGGGGACACCCTTGTCTTGTACCCCTATGTAGCCGGAAATATCCCGATCTTTGCCGGTTTGTAACTACGCTTGCCATCGGGGCCCCATATAAGAGTCTGACCCAACTAATAAACCCCTCACCGAACCCAAACCTCTTCAGCACCTCCCACAGATAGTCCCACTCCACCCTATCGAATGCCTTCTCTGCATCCATCGCCGCCACTATCTCTGCCTCCCCCTCCGGTGGGGGCGTCATCATCACCCCCAGCAACCTTCGTACATTAACATTCAGTTGTCTCCCCTTTACAAACCCTGTCTGATCGTCATGCACCACCCCTGGGACACAATCCTCTATCCTTGTCGCCATCACTTTGGCCAGCAGTTTGGCATCTACATTTAAGAGTGAGATAGGCCTGTATGACCCGCATTGCAACGGGTCTTTATCTCGTTTCAGGATTAGCGATATCGTCGCCTCCGACATTGTCGGGGGTAATATCCCCCTTTCCTTAGCCTCATTAAAGGTTCTCACCAAAAGCGGGGCCAACAGATCCATATACTTCCTGTAGAATTCCACCGGAAACCCGTCTGGTCCCGGGGCCTTCCCTGCCTGCATGTTCCCCAGTCCTTTAATCACTTCATCCGCCTCGATTGGCGCCCCCAGACCTGCCACCTCCTGCCCCTTCACCTTCGGGAACCTTAGCTGGTCCAGATAGTGTAGCATTCCTTCTTTTCCTCCCAGAGGTTGGGACTTGTATAGCCTCTCATAGAAGGTCTTGAACACCTCATTCACTTTCCCTGCTCTCTGGTCCAAATTTCCCGTTTCGTCCCTAACTCCCCCGATCTCTCTCGCCGCCATCCTCTTCCGAAGTTGTTGGGCTACCTGCCGGCTCGCCTTTTCCCCATACTCATATTGCATCCCCTGTGCCTTCCTCCAGTGTGCCTCTGCCTTTCCCGTGGTCAGCAGGTCAAACTCAGTCTGTAGTCTTCGTCTTTCTCTGTATAGCCCTTCGTCTGGGGCCTCCGCATATTTTTTATCCACCCTCAAAATTTCCCCCACTAATCTCTCTCTTTCTTTGCCCTCTTGTTTCCCCTTGTGGGCTCGAATGGAGATCAGCTCTCCTCTAACCACCGCCTTCAGCGCTTCCCATACTACCCCCACCTGAACCTCCCCATCATCGTTGACCTCCAGGTATCGCTCAATACACCCCCTCACCCTTCTGCAGACCCCCTCGTCCGCCAGTAGTCCCATATCTAATCGCCAGAGTGGGCGCTGCTCCCTTTCCTCTCCTAGTTCCAGATCTACCCAATGCGGGGCGTGGTCTGAAATGGCTATGGCCGAGTACTCCGTTCCTGCCATTTTCGGGATCAGTGCCCTTCCCAAAACGAAAAAGTCTATCCGGGAGTAACCCTTATGGACGTGGGAGAAGAAAGAGAACTCTTTAGCCATTGGCCTGGCAAATCTCCACGGATCCACTCCCCCCATTTGTTCCATAAATCCCTTAAGCACCTTGGCAGCTGCCGGCCTTCTCCCGGTCCTGGATCTGGACCGGTCTAGCCCTGGATCCAGCACTGTGTTAAAGTCCCCCCCCACCATTATCAAATTTCCCACCTCCAGGTCCGGGATGCGTCCCAGCATTCGCTTCATGAATCCCGCGTCATCCCAGTTCGGGGCATATACATTCACCAGCACAACCGCCTCGCCCTGCAGTCTGCCACTCGCCATCACATATCTGCCCCCACTGTCCACCACTATGTTCTTAGCCTCGAATGATACACGTTTCCCCACCAATATTGCCACCCCTCTGTTTTTCGCGTCCAACCCTGAATGGAATACCTGTCCCACCCATCCTTTCCTTAGTCTAACCTGATCCGCCAACTTCAGGTGTGTCTCCTGGAGCATGACTACGTCCGCCTTCAGTCTCTTTAAGTGCGCAAACACCCGTGCCCTCTTAATCGGCCCATGTAAGCCTCTCACATTCCACGTGATCAGCCGGATTGGGGGGCCATTCCCCCCCCCCCTCGTCGACTAGCCATCCCCTTTTTAAGGCCATTTCCTCATCCAGGTCCCGCGCACCCGTCTGTCCCCCAGGTAGCGCCTTCCCGCCCCGACCACCTCATCTCTGACCAGCTCCCCCTTGCACTCAGCAGCAGCAACCCAGTTAATCCCCCCCCTCCGCTAGCTCCCCCTCTAGCTTGATTACTCCCCCCATATTGCTTCCGGAATTCAGCTAACTCTGGCTGACCTCGGCTTCCCCCGTTCACTCTTTGACCTCCCTGCGTGTGGGGCTCCCTTCCTTCCTGCGCCCGTTTCCCCACTATAATTTCCATAGCGCGGGAAAATACCCGTGCTTTCCTCTCGGCCCCGCCCCCTATGGCGCAGTGCCCTCATTCCCCTTCCCTGTCCCTTTTCCCACCGGCGCCCACATTTCTTCGTGTCCCCCCCATCAGGGGGAGAGAAATTCCCCGTCCAACATTGCTATACAGTAGCCCTCCCCTTTCCCCACTTTACATTCCTGTACCACCACAAAGAACAAAGAACAAAGAAATGTACAGCACAGGAACAGGCCCTTCGGCCTTCCAAGCCCGTGCCGACCATACTGCCCGACTAAACTACAATCTTCTACACTTCCTGGGTCCGTATCCTTCTATTCCCATCCTATTCATATATTTGTCAAGATGCCCCTTAAATGTCCCTATCGTCCCTGCTTCCACTACCTCCTCCGGTAGCGAGTTCCAGGTACCCACTACCCTCTGCGTAAAAAACTTGCCTCGTACATCTACTCTAAACCTTGCCCCTCTCACCTTAAACCTATGCCCCCTAGTAATTGACCCCTCTACCCTGGGGAAAAGCCTCTGACTATCCAAGCCTCTGACTATCCTGACCACCTCGCTGCTTCTCTCCAAACATCAAACTCTCAAATCTAGTCCAGTTTCTCTTCTTGGATAAATGTCCATGCCTCCTCCGCCGTCTCGAAGTAGTGGTGCTTGCCCTGATGCGTGACCCACAGTCGCGCCGGCTGCAGCATCCCAAATCTAATTTTCTTCCTATGGAGCACCGCCTTGGCCCGGTTAAAGCTCGCCCTCCTTCTCGCCACCTCCGCACTCCAGTCCTGATACACACGAATCACCACATTGTCCCATTTGCTACTCCATGCCTTCTTGGCCCAGCTCAGGACCATCTCTCTGTCCCTGTAGCGATGGAACTTCACCACTATTGCTCTTGGTGTTTCACCTGCCTTTGGTCTTCTCACGAGGACCCAGTACGCTCCCTCCACTTCCAGGTGGCCCGTTGGGGCCTCAGCTCCCATTAGTGTATGAAGCATCGTGCTTACATAAGCCCCAGCGTCAGCTCCCTCTGCTCCTTCGGGGAGACATAGAATCCGTAGGTTTTTCCTCCTCGAGCTGTTCTCCAGGGCTTCCAGCCTTTCTATGCACCTCTTGTGTAGTGCCTCGTGTGTCTCCGTTTTTACCACCAGGCCCTGTATCTCATCTTCATTCTCGGCTGCCTTTGCCTTCACTCCACGGAGCTCCATCGCCTGGACCTTTTGTGTTTCCTTCACTCCCTCGATTGGCAGTAGCATAGGCGCCAGCACCTCTTTCTTGAGCTCCTCCACACATCGTCGGAGAAACTCCTGCTGGTCCGGGCCCCATACCATCTGGGCTCCATCCGCCGCCATCTTGCTTCCCCCTTCTCTTCTCTGCCGCTGCTCCAAAGGATCCTTCGCAATCTGGCCACTACCGCCGCTCCTTTCCATACACACCCGGGGGGACTCCTTCCTTCGTCACCCCACACTGGGTTAGGTCGAAAAAAAATTCCGTTGGGGCTCCCGATAAGAGCCCAAAAGTCCGTTGGAATGGGAGGTGCCGAAACGTGCGGCTTAGCAGTGCATCACCGCAACCGGAACCCCCGTTGGGAGTACCTTTAACACAACAATTTAGGAAAGAGACCCAAGGTGACTTTCTCAAGAGCAATTAGAAATGTGCAATCTATAATGGCTTTTACGAGTGATGCCTCACATGCTGACAATCAATACACTTTTTAAAGATCAAGTGAAAGTATGGGCAATTATACGATAATCCTGGTAAAATTATTCTGTATTTTCTATCTTACACCGTGGTTAGTTAAAAACTCATTGACATCTAAATGCTCATAAGTGCTGAATCTCCTACATGAGTTTGTGCTTGGATTATTATGGTGTTGTAGGAGTAAATCGGATTGTAGTGTTTTACAAGGTGATATCTTGAGGCTGCTCTCGAACCCAATAGATTGGCGACGAGGGCGGAAAATCCCACGAGAATCGGGAAATGCAATTCTCGGCAAGCGATCGCATTTCCCAATTTTCCCGTCTGTCGGGAATGAATCTCATTTTAATAAATTTTCATAATTTTAATATTATTAGAGGCCCCCACCGCCAAATTAATATTAAGTCTTCGCCAATGACGTCATGTCGGCAATTTTGGCCAGGGGTGAGGCAGTCGAGGGGATTCCTTGGGGATCCTTTGGGGGGGTTAGAGGGACATGCCCGGGAAGTTCCCTAGCACTGCCCCTGTCATATAAGATCATAAGACATAGGACCAGAATTAGGCCATACTGCCCATCGGCTCTGCTCCGCCATTCAATCAAGGCTGACATGTTTCTCATCCCCATTCTCCTGCCTGCTCCTCATAGCGCGTAATCACCTTATTAATCAATGTTGACACTGCCAACTGCCAATCTGGCACTGCCAACCTGTGTCTGGGGCAGTGCCAGGGCAGACACAAGTGGGAGCCACATTGTGGGCGGGGTGGGGTGGATGCGTTAATGTTGGGGGGTGTTGACGGCGATGAATATCGGGGGAGGGTAGCAAGAGTCCCCCAAACCCCTTGACTTGCCGTTCAGCTGCAGTGCTGGTTTGATTCACCCTTTAACGATGGCACGCCGATCAGTTTGGAGCCGGTCACTGGCTCTATGAGGCCTGGCCCCTCCTGTAAACTACGCCCACTCATGAGGCAGTGGTACACACCAGGATTCCCTGCCACTTGTCGATTATGTAATGTATACTGTACCACAAGAAAGATTGAAAATGACATGAAAATGATATAAAGGGCAGCACGGTGGTGCAGTGGACAGCACTGCTGCCACACGGCGCCAAGGTCCCAGGTTCGATTCCGGCTCTGGGTCACTGTCCGTGTGGGGTTTGCACATTCTCCCCGTGTTTGCATGGGTTTCACTCCCACAACCCAAAAGATGTGCAGGATGGGTGGGTTGGCCACGCTAAATTTCCCCTTAATTGGAAAAAATGAATTGGGTATGCTAAATTTAAAAAAAAAGAAAATGATATAAAAAGGTGGTCACAGGCTTGAATTTCTACAGGGGGTCTCCTGATCGTCTGGTAAAACCTCAGCAGAAGAAAAGCAGAGTCACAGCCCTCTCCCAAGCCTGGAGAAATGCTGTGACAGGCTAAAAAAAGGTGGTTTGCAACATTTTCTGCCAGTCTCACAAAAACTGAGACAGCAGGTTGGACAGACCCCGTGAGAATTCTCCCTCCCTCATCCCCCACTCCCTCTGCCAAGTTATTTGGCGATGAGGACCAAATGAAGGAACCGAACAAAGAACAAAGATTAGGAACAAGAATGGAGCCGTTCTGGGATGAGTAAGAGAATATTGACAGAAGCAGGAAAACTTGTGCAAAGACTGGGAAATGTTTCCAATGTTGAATAGTGCATTTCAGTAATAAATATTATATTGTGGCACAAATTATTTATTGATTTCATGTTCTGGTGATCTTGATCCACTTTAGTGCCTTTGACAATTCAGTACGTTGACTATTGAAAGATGATATAATCAGTTGAATCAGGTTCACCAATTGCCATTTTTTTCCTCAAAACCGTCTTCCCATTTTCTCTTCCTTTTGCTGTATTAAGCAGATAAAAGTGCTGACAATCCCTTCGAACTGAACAAAGTAATCAACATTCCACTATCAGTCAGCAAAAAATTACTGAGTGCTTTCTTTCTATTGAAAACTATCATAAGCTAAAGTACAACTTACCTCTCTTTAATCTTTGGAAGCAATTTTAGTCCTATTTGCTGAGTGACGTACCTATCAACCTGCCACTCCAACTCCTCTGTCTGGAACTTTAATGTGCTTCTCTGAGCAGTTGACAAGTGTTCATGTCAGAAACCACGTTGGGCCCTGACTGAGATTTTGACTGATGCCTGGAATGGGAAAGTGGCTTTGGTTTTCCTGCCAGGTGAGGGCATAGGAGGAGGATCCAAAGCAAGAAGGGCTCAAAAGGCAAGTTTAAACAAAATGTTTTACTTTCTTTGGAGGGGTGGGGGGGGGGGGGGGAAGATAGCTTTGGCTTCCGCTGCCCCAGGCTCACTCTCTATCTGGACTTGACACTCTCCTGAAAGCTCCTTGCCGCGATTTCCCTGAGTGTCGGCAACAACCTCGTTGCTCTGGCCAATGGTCTCCTGTGACCTTTCTGGACATTCCTCTTTTGTCCATTGACCTACTGTCATTTCCATTGAAGAGAGCAAAATCCGCATTCAACAAAGGTCTGGAATTTGGGGCTGGGCGGGGTAAGATTGGAATGTGGGGGACTGGGGAAGGGAAAAATAATGAAACAAGGATCAGGGGGTCTGGGGACAAGCTCCTGTGGGTGAGGGAGATCAGGCATCTACATCGTTGGAACAGTTGTCCATGGATTCAGGTGCCTTTTGAGTCTTTAAAAGGCTATTAGAATTTTGGTGCCTTATTTTGCTACTTCCCTTATCGGACTCTCTCTTTCAATTTCTCCTGAGTGCAATTTTCTTATCCCATCAATCATGTGCTGCCTCCAAGTATCTAAGTCTATGCAAATGAAGCCGATTAGCACATTACCATTTGGCAAGATTTATACCATCCAGAATTGATGCCAGTGCATAAGAATCAGGACCAACATGATTATAACTGTGTCAAGGACATTCTGAATCATAAGCTCCCCCATTTCACATCCGCAGCATCGGAAGGTAATGAGGCAATGATTCATCTCGAATGTTTTTACGAGGAAAAACCTCAGCATTGCGACTTCACCTTTACTGTCACGTTGAGTGAACAGAATCAGAACAGAAATCTGTTATACTGCGGTCCTCTTTTCAATGAAGATTCTGTGATGTCACTGAAAGCTGGAGCTCTTCAAGCCAAATATTCAGTCGTATTTGGCAATATTACAGAAGCAGAAACTGCCTGATAAATCTCCAGCTCAGAAGCTAGTTCTGGCATTCTGATCGGTCGAAGAGCCAGATATTCTCAGAACAAAAGGAATGAAACAGCTGATGACAAGATAAATGGAAGAGATGGACAAAATCAAAATAAAGAGGAACAAAGAAAGAAAGCAAAATTGGTGTCTAAATTATAATTTTCTAAAACGTCCGTTCAAGGAAAAATAAAGTCTCCACCCTGAATATTGGTTTGCGAGGACTCCTTACATGAATGGATTATCCCTTAAGGCCCACTGGAAGGAAATAGGTGAGGGGGGTGGGGTCAAGGAGAGAATGCGGACTTAGAGAAGGGGAGACCATGAGGCATGGAGAGGTGGGTGGGAGGGATAGAACAAAGAACAAAGAAATGTACAGCACAGGAACAGGCCTTTCGGCCCTCCAAGCCTGTGCCGACCATGCTGCCCGACAAAACTACAATCTTCTACTCTTCCTGGGTCCGTATCCCTCTATTCACATCCTATTCATGTATTTGTCAAGATGCCCCTTAAATGTCACTATCGTCCTTGCTTCCACCACCTCCTCCGGTAGCGAGTTCCAGGCACCCACTACCCTCTGTGTAAAAAACTTGCCTCGTACATCTCCTCTAAACCTTGCCCCTCGCACCTTAAACCTATGCCCCCTAGTAATTGACCCCTCTACCCTGGGGAAAAGCCTCTGACTATCCACTCTGTCTATGCCCCTCATAATTTTGTAGACCTCTATCAGGTCGCCCTTCAACCTCCATCGTTCCAGTGAGAACAAACCGAGTTTATTCAACCGGTCCTCATAGCTAATGCCCTCCATACCAGGCAACATTCTGGTAAATCTCTTCTGCACCCTCTCTAAAGCCTGCACATCCTTCTGGTAGTGTGGCGACCAGAATTGAACACTAGACTCCAAGTGTGGCCTAACTAAGGTTCTATACAGCTGCAACATGACTTGCCAATTCTTATACTCAATGCCCCGGCCAATGAAGGCAAGCATGCCGTATGCATTCTTGACTACCTTATCCACCTGTGTTGCCCCTCTCAGTGACCTGTGGACCTGTACACCTAGATCTCTCTGACTTTCAATACTCTTGAGGGTTCTACCATTCACTGTATATTCCCTACCTGCATTAGACCTTCCAAAATGCATTACCTCACATTTGCCCGGATTAAACTCCATCTGCCACCTCTCCGCCCAAGTCTCCAAACAATCTAAATCCTGCTGTATCCACTGACAGTCCTCATCGCTATCTGCAATTCCACCAACCTTTGTGTCGTCTGCAAACTTACTAATCAGACCAGTTACATTTTCCTCCAAATCCTTATAAATACTACAAACAGCAAAGGTCCCAGCACTGATCCCTGTGGAACACCACTGGTCACAGCCCTCCAATTAGAAAAGCATCCTTCCATTGCTACTCTCTGCCTTCTATGACCTAGCCAGTTCTGTATCCACCTTGCCAGCTCACCCTTGATCCCGTGTGACTTCACCTTTTGTACTAGTCTACCATGAGGGGCCTTGTCAAAGGCCTTACTGAAGTCCATATTGACAACATCCACTGCCCTACCTGCATCAATCATCTTTGTGATCTCCTCGAAAAACTCTGTCAAGTTAGTGAGACACGACCTCCCCTTCACAAAACCATGCTGCCTCTAGTAAGTGGTGGTGGGAGGTCCATCATGATGTGGCGCAGCTAGGCAAGGTGGGGTCAGCAGCAAGTCATTGTATTAACATCATGACAATCCTGCTCCTACATGTAAGTATATTTTAAAATGTGCCCTATAGCAGTGCAATGTATGGCAGTCCCGTTAAGTATTGCTAGTTATACCCCATGGAGTCTTGCTTCCTTGAACCTAGATTGCCCACCACGGCTGCGTTCAACTGAACCCAATTTGCTGAAGAAGGCACCAAAAGGTTATTGGTTCCATTATTTGCACATCCAAAGGGCCTTTTACCTGTTTCCGATGTGGCCCCAAATGCCTTTTTTTGACCCTGTTTACCAATATAATTCCTGAGAAAAAGAATGACATTTGCAAGCAAATGGTGTAGACTTTCTTTGGTAGATTTTTCACTGACGCTTGATAGATATTTTTAACTTGCTAAGTGGATGGATGTTCAGTGACATTATTCATGGAGAGTCTATGGGTAGATTCACAGAATTGTAGTATGATACAACGCAGAAGAAGACTGGTCAGCCCATTGAGTCTTTTCCAATTCTCTGAAAGAATAATACATTTAATCCCATTCCCCTGCTCTTTCTCCATAACCATGCAAATTCCTCTGCTTCAAGTCTCCAGTTGCCTTTAGGAAGTTACTATTGAAACTCTTTCTGCCAGCCTTTTGATCAGTGTACTCCAGATCACAATAATTCACCGCGTAAAGCATTACTCCTTATCTCACCTCCAATTACTTTAAATCTGTGTTTTCTGGTTATCAAACTGTGTACCATTGGAAACAATTTCTCATCATTTATCTTTGAAAATCTTGGGCGGGATTCCACAGAGCAGAGAATCGGCGCTATTGGCGGTGGCGTGGTTGGCACGGCGCCGGTTGCAGGCCGCTCTACGTGGCTGGCCCGCCGATTCTCCGGCCCGGATGGGCCGAGCGGCCATAGGAAAAGAGCCAAGTCCCGCCGCTGCCGTTATAACCTGCTCTGGGCTGGCGGGACCTCAGCATTGAAGGGTCGGGTGGCGGCCTGTTGGGGGGGGGGAGGGAGGTCCGACCCTGGGGGGGGCCTCCGATGTGGCCTGGCCCTGCGATAGGGGCCCACCGAATGGCAGGCTGGCCTCTGTGGCTGGGGGCATCCTTTCCTACATGGCAGCCCCTGTAGTCCTGCTCCATGTTGCGTCGGGGCCGGCGCACGCGCATTGGCGCCGGCGCAACTGCGCATGCACGGATCCCGCTGCGCACAGTTCGCGCCCCGATCGGCCGCTGGAGCAGCGCAAACCGCTCCAGCGCCGTGCTGGCCCCCTGTAGGGGCCAGAATTATTCCTGGGAGCGGCCCATTCACGCCATCGTAAAGCTCGATGGTGTTTACGACGGCATGGACTCTCTGCTGCGGGATTGGAGAATCCCTCCCCTGGTATGATTTGAACAGCTCTATCAAATTTCCTCTCAACCTTCTCAAGTCTAAGGAAAATAACTCCAGTTTCTCAAATTCCTCCATATAAATCAAATATTACATCTCTCGTACTATTCTAACAAATCTCCACTGCAATCCTCTAAGGCCTTCAAAGACTTCCTAAAGTTTGTTGCCTAAAATTGGTCACAATACTCCAGTTTAGCATAAATGCCTTTGTTTTGTACTGGATGCCTCTATTTTGAAGCCTTCTCAATGTCCTGTCACCTTCAAACACAAGTCTACACATCTTCTCCAGTCTCTCTGTTCCTGTGTCCTCTTTAAAATCACACCATTTGGAACTCCCTTTGAAGCTCTGCTTTCTAATTTTGCCCTCAGCTGTTCATACACTCTAAGAAGAACCTCTTTTCTCAGGGAAAGTGGGAGGTGTATCATTGGGGCAATCTTCACCAGAACCATGCTGGTACCAGTGTTCTGCTGAATTGTATAACTAGGGCCGTAGAAAGGGCTTCAAACTAAATAGTGGGGGTGAGGGATCAAGTGTGGGAGATGTGATAAATTATAGAGATAAGACAAGATAAGTATGCAAGGTAGCTTTAAGGGAATTCATAGGAAGGGATACGATATACAAATGGGTGAGATTAGGTGAGGCTAGAGGTGGCCGAAATAGTAAAAGGACAAAACTAAAGGCTCCATACATAAATGTCTTTGGCATTCATAACAAAATGCATGAACTGAGATTGCAAATAATAATAAATATATATGATCTGCTAGCTATTGCGGAGTTAGGGAGGCATGGTGGCGCAGTGGTTAGTACTGCTGCATCACGCCGCCGAGGACCTGGGTCCGATCCCGGCCCCGGGTCACTGTCCGTGTGGAGTTTGCACATTCGCCCTGTGTCTGCGTGGGTCTCACCCCCACAGCCCAAAGATGTGCAGGGTAGGTGGATTAGCCACGTTAAATTGCCCCTTAATTGGAAAAAAAGAATTGAGTACTCTAAATTTATTTATTTTAAAACTATTGGGGAGTCATAGCTGCACGATGACAATGGCTGGGACCTGTATATTCACTGATGTGTGACATTTTGAAGGACAGGAAGCTAGAAAAAGGTGGAGGGATAGTTAATTAAGGAGATAAAAAATAGTAAAGGTAGGTAGTCACTTGTGGAAGTAGTTTATATGCCCCTAACAGCAAGTACACTGTAGGATAGGGTATACAGGAAGAAATAATGGGTGCTTGTGACAAAAGTACAGAAATAATCATGGATGATTTCAATCTACGTATATATTGGATGAATCAGATTAGCAAGGGTAGCACTGAAGAAGAGTTTCTAGAACGATTTCTTAGAGCAGCATGATCAACAGTCAACCAACGAGCAGGCTATCCTAGAGGTAGTAATGTGCAATGAGACAGGATTAATTAATGACCTGATAATAAATGAGCCCCTAGGTAGCAGTGATCATAACATTAATACATTTCATATTCAGTTTGAGAAAGAGAAAAGTATGTCCAAGACTATTGCTTTAAACATAAATAAGGGCAAATTGTGAGGGTATGAAGGCAGAGTTTGTTAAAGTGAACGATGAAATTAGGTTAAAGGATAGATCGGTAGAGATGCATTGACAGACATTTAAGGAGATGTTTCATAATGTTCAGAAAATATATATTCCAGTGAGAGGGAAAGACACTAAAGCATGGATGTACCAATCTTGGCTAACTAAAGAAGTTAGAGATAGAATCAAATTGAAAGAAAAAACATACATTTCCATGAAAATTAGTAGTAAGTTAGAAGATTGGACAGAATATATTTAAAAACCCAGCAAAAATGACTAAAAGAATAGTAGAGAAGGAGAAATTAAAGTACGAGGGAAAGCTACCTTGGAACAAGAAAACATATAGCATTCATTTTCAAAGGTATTTAAAAAGGAAAAGAGTTACTAATGTGCGCATTGGTCCTCCAGTGAGTGAATTTGGGGAATTAATAATAGAAGATGAGGAAATAGCGGATGAACTGAAGAAATGTTATGCATTAGTCTACACTGGAGAGGATACAAATAATATTCCAAAAATAATTGGGAATCAAGAGATGAAAGGGGCTCAGGAACTTAAAACAATTCCAATCACCAGAAAAAGTGTACTTAGAAAATCATCACAACTAAAAATTGACAAGTTCCCAGGTCCTGAAAGATTTCAACCTAGGGTCAAAAAAGAAGTGGCTGCTAAGATAGTAGACGCATTGATTTGAAATTTCCCAAATTCTCTAAATTCTAGCATGGTTTCATCCGATTGCAAAATAATGAAGACAGAAAGCAGGAAACTACAGGCCAGTTAGCTTCACAACTTTCATCGGGAAGATACTAGAATCTACTATTTTTTTTTTTTTAATTTGGAGTACCCAATTCAACTTTTCCAATTAAGGAGCAATTTAGTGTGGCCAATCCACCTACCCTGCACGTTTTTGGGTTGTGGGGGCGAAACCCACGCAAGCATGGTGAGAATGTGCAAACTCCACACGGACAGTGACCCAGAGCCGGAATCGAACCTGAGACCTCAGCGCCGTGAGGCTGCAGGGCTAACCCACTGCGCCACCGTGCTGCCTCTGAATCTATTATTAAGCAGGTTATAACAAGATACTTAGAAAATCTCAGTGCAACCACACAGAATCAACATGATTTTGTGAAAGGAAAATCATGTTTAATTTATTGGTCTTTGAGGAATAACTAGCAACTTGGATGAAGGAGAACCTATGGATGTGGAACACTTAGCTTTTCAGGAGGTATTTGACAAGGTGCCGCATCAAAGGTTACTACACAATGTAAGAGCTCATGGTTTAGGGAGTAGCATATGGATGGATGAATGATTGGCTAGCAAACAGGAAACAGAGAGTAGGCATAAATCGGTCATTTTTAGTTGGCAAGATATGAAAAGCAAAGTATGTGCCATCAGGATCAGTGCAGGGGCCTCAAATACTTACAATTTATATCAACAATTTGGAGCTGCAAGAGATGCCATTTCCTCAGGACCCAGCCCATTTCAAAAGGGTCTCAGGTGGCCTTCAAACAGGCAACAGATGTGCCGCATTTTGAGAGGTTGGTGGCATTAAATGCCGAGACGGGCAATTGGAACTAATTGAGAGGATGCAGTATCTTTTTTGCCTCAATGCTATTATCGGCAGTGAGAGGCAGACGGTGACCCTCCTCACGGTTTGTGGAACCCCCACATACCACGTCACAAAACGTTTGACCGACCCGAACCCGCCCAATATGCGTTCATTCGCAGATCTTAATCACATTGGTGGGTGACTACTTTAATCCCAAACCAACCATCATAGTGAGGCATTTTTGTTTTCACACCACCACCCAGCACCAGGGAGTCAATGACCGATTTCCTGGACCGTCTGAAAAAGCTCGCCGAATTTTGTAAGTTTAGTTCAATGCTATCAGAATCACTGAGGGACTTGCTCGTCTGCGGCATCCAGGATATGGGGACCCTGAGGCGCTTACTGGCTGTATTTGAAAAAGGTGGCCAAAATCACTTTATCCAGGGAAAGTGCAGAGCAAGGGGTACAGGAGCTGCAGGGGATGGTCGTCCTCAATCTGTGGCACCAAAGGAAACATGGATAACTCCCCCCGGGTCGAAGTCCCAGACTCCCACTGTAAGGATTGCCCTTCCAAGACCCATAACGTCGGCGGCAGGTTCCTGAGGATCGGAGCCAATGGTTCTCCATTCAGGAGGGCACCAAAAGGGTCGATACACCAGTGCCCTGAAAGGCCGAATAGAGAGCCATTAGAGGGAAAGCCCACCCCACCGGGTATGACCCCACCTGGGGCCAGACACATTTCATAGATGACCGCCACCACTTGCACCAATCACAGCACCAATGGAGGCGCCAATTCGTGTCACCATCCAGGTAAATGGGTTCCAAATCCTGGGATTTAATTCCAATCCAACATCGCTTCCTCGTGGTCGCTTGCCTGGATCTTACAGTTGCTAAATTTGCTGAAGGCAGCAAGACAGTTAGGGAAGTAAGTTGTAAAGAGATATTGATAGGTTAAGAGAGTGGAAAAAACTTTGGCAGATGGAAGATAATGTGGGAAGAGATGAACATGTCCATTTAGGCAGGAAGAATAGAAAAGCAGCATGTTATCGAGATGGAGAGAAAATGCAGAACTCTGAGGTACAAGGGATCTGGGTGTCCTGGTACAAGAATCACAGAGAGTTAACATGCTGGAAAAACAAGTGATTAAGAAGGCAGCTGGAACGTTGTCATTTATTGCAAGAGGAATGGAATATAAAGGTTGGAATGTTTTGCTATAGTTGTACAGGGTATTGGTGAAATCACTTTGAGAGTACTGTATACAGTTTAATCTCCTTATTTAAGAGGGAACATGCCTTCCAACCAGATCAGAGAAGATTCACTCGGCTGATTCCTGGTATGAAGGAGTTATCTTACGAGGAAAGGTTGGACAGGCTGGGCCTGTATTCATGGAGTTCAGAAAAAATGGAAATGGGCTTATTGAAACATATAAGATCCTAAAGGGGCTTGACAGAGTGGATGCTGAAAGAATATTTTCCCTGATGGGAGAGACTAGAATGAGGGGACACAGTTTAAAAATAAAGGGTTTCCCACTTAATATGGAGGTCGGGAGAGATTTGTTTCTCTCAGGAGGGCTGTGAGTCTGTGGAACTCGCTTCCCCAGAGAGTGGTCGAGGTAAGGTCATTGAACATTTTTAAGGCAGAGGTAGATAGATTCATGACTAACAAGGGAATCAATGGGTAACAGGGTTAGGCACGACAGTGGCATTGAGGCCGTGATCCGATTGAATGGCGGTGTAGGCTTGAAGAGCCGAATGGCCCACTCCTGTTCCTAATTCACAGGTTTATAAGCTCATAAGAAATAAACCTGACGGGGATAAGAGCTGGGGAATAGGATTGACTGGATTGCTGTACAGAGATCTAGCATGGACTGGCTGAGCCAAATGGGTTTCCTTTAGTGCTATATGTCTCTATTGTGGTGTTGGGTGCTCTGGTGCACAGATGAGCCAACACAGTTGTATGTGGTACAACTCTATTTTATTATAACTCTTATAATACAGTTCGTTCTGGATACTCTGCACGTGCTGTCTCCCTGAGTGTGTTTGGCAATAGATGTGTCCTGGTTCTCCTCTGCAGCTAATACTGACCACCGGGGGTCGTGTCTGTGCTTTTATATCTTTCTGTCATTGGTTGTGGTGTTGTGTGTTCTGATTTGTCTGTTGGTGTGTCTATCATGATGTGTGTGTTTGAATATCATGACATCCCCCCTTTTTACAAAGATATGTGCCTACGTGGTTATAAATATAATTGTGTCGTGAGTGCATCGAAGAGTGTGTGTGTGTGTTATGTACAGCGTGTGTATATGACGTAACTATTTACATGGGGCGATGTCGGGTGCGTCACACTAACAAGGTTGTACCATAACAAAACTTGGATGCGAGAGAAAAAAAAAAACTTGAACATTGGTCTGGTCAGACGATATCTGGAACAATAAACAACAACAGGTTATAATACAGAAGTGTTTGACTTTTTGAACGTATGAACAGCGTTATAAGTCCAGTCTAATGGGTGACCGCCTCAAGAATGGGCTGGTCCTCAAGCCGGTTCAGCTGTGGAGATTTGGTTCTGGTGGCGATGGAAGGGGCATGATCCGTGGCATCTCCACGAAGTCATCCTTGGGAACCAGTGGAGGATCCGGCGTGTGCGTACGGTTCAGTTGCGAGCGTGGAAGGCGGCGCAAAGCTCGCTGATTGCGCCTACGCACCAATCCATCCGCCCTGCATGCCAGGAACAAGGTGGAGTCTTTTTCTTTTTATGTTTGTGGTGGACGGCGTCTTGTAGCCGATGGGTCGTTGCCATCGAAGTAGCACCATCACTAATATCATGCAAGGCGATGACTGTGCCAGATGTGGAAGTTGGCCGAGACCGTGTACGCTGGTTCCGGCCACCTGCTGTGCCGGAAGGGCGACTCCGCAGAGAAACGTCGAAGCATGTCGTCTTGGAGAGAGAATTGTTGCTCGCATCAACGTCTGGCGATGGCGCGAATTGGTGTGTCCATCTTGGACCGCCGGTGCTGGTTGCCACTGCTGACCCAGTGGGACTGCCACGCGATCCATTCCCTGTCGCCGTGGCATCCGCCGTCACCCTGAGCGTGCCATCACCGAGGCCGCGACACCGCCCGTCCGGAGCAAGGTCTGGCGTGCGCGAATCAGAGTCGGCGCTTGGCTGCTCCCCATCTGGAGTCCGGTCTGCCTTCCGTCGATGCCCCCCGTCCGGAGTCCCAACAGGTTCACTGGAGGCAGCCGAGATTCCCTGAAGCTGCACTTCTGGAGTCGGAACATGCAGGAATGCACCAACCAGTGGAGAGGGTCGAGCCATCGAGGGTGGAAGCGGTGCGCTGCCACCGCAGTCGTCAGTGGTCCCACCGTGATCGTCGAGTGCCTCGGTACGCTCTAGGCAAGGTCTGTCACCTTGCACCTTTTGCATGGGAAGTGGGATGCTGTCGTCACTCGTCTCACATCCCGTGGATGGATCCTCATTAGCAGCTTGCTGTTCACTAGGGTTGGGTAAATTGTCAGAGTTTTCATCTGGTGGTGCACACCATGTCGGTGGACTGTCATTGTCTTGCCGTTGTCCTTCATTTGGGCTTTTCTTCTTTGGAATTTTAAATCTTCCCCCAGACATTGCAGAACCTTGTTTATTACCCCCAAATTCTCCCATAGGTATGGTCTCGAATATAGGATCCAATGTTTCTATCGACATTGTACTATTTTCCAAAGAACATTCCGTTTCACTTTTCTTCTCAGGTGCCTCATGTGTATCTTTGTCTAATGTACATGCCTTCATGGTCTCTGGGTCTGATTTTGCTGGGACTGGCATGGTCACAGTCTCTCTTTTACTGTTCTCAATTGCCCACCTTATACTCCCCATACATAACTGCTTAATCACTGGGGTTAGTGTGGTACAATGGATAATCGGGTCGACCTTATCTGCATCTTCACCATTAGTGGAAAGCACACTTGGTTCACTTGACACTGCTGTGGGTTTTAAATTCGTTATCTGGCTACTCGATGTCGGTGTCCTCAGGATTCTTGCTCCAATGTTCTGCTCAATAATCAGTGGAGCGTGTATAGGTTCAATGCAATTAATGTTCCCCTCAAGGTTTGAAGAGTCATTACTGACTAACTGCTGGTCTCCGAAGTTGGGATTTTGCGGTGTTGTGTTGAAGGGAGACATTTGTCCCTGCTGTAGATATGATTCAGGTTGTGTTATTTCCATTACCTGAGGATCAATGTCTTGTCCATTTTTTCGATCCGTACTAAAACACTGGCAATTCTCAGTCTGCTCCTTGCAAGTTAAACATTCAATTAATTTCGTTAGCAAATCCTCAGCATCCTTCTGTGGCCGTGCAGCATTATTAATCTCTGTTCGGCTATAATGATCCTGAAGGTCAGCGCATAAACCTTTTTTCTTCGGGCTTGGACGAGGCGATTCCTTTGGCTTGTCTTCAGTTGGGCTTGAGCAGTCTTCAGCGCTGTGCCCTTCATTGTAGCATGAGAGACCGTCATGGTCATGCTGCTGTGTAGTGGAGCATGGTAGGCTGTTATAGCCTTCTTGCTGTTCACGTGAGCATGGCAGACTTGCATCGTCTGCCGCTGGTTGGTCAGGAGAGGTTGCTAGACCCTCATGGTCTTGTTCCTGCAAGGACTGCGCTTTGGAGTCTTGCGTTCCTTCCATCGTGGAGTCCGTCCACGAGCTCTCTGTGGAGGCTTGTGACACTGGAGTCACTTCTTGTTCGTGCAAGGACTGCGCTCTGGAGTCTTGCGTTGCTTCTATCGTGGAGGCTGTCCACGAGCTCTCTGTGGAGACTTGTGACACTGGAGTCACTTCTTGTTCGTGCAAGGACTGCGGTCTGGAGTCTTGCATTTCTGCAATTGTGGAGTCTGTCCACGAGCTTGCTGTGGAAGCTTGTGACACTGGAGTCACTTCTGGTTCATGCGAGGACTGCACTCTGGAGTCTTGCATGTCTTCTTTCATAGAGTCGGGAACGTTGAGCGGGACGTGGACCACGCTCTGTGTGGCAGCAGGGCACTCTCCGTGTGCTTGCACCGCTCCCTGTCTGTTAATGTCAGGCTGCAGCATCATCCGGTACTGATAAGTTGGAACGTCATATCTGCTGGATTGAAGATCCTCAAATCCGAAAAATGAATCCGCATCTGCGTCGGATTCAATGTGGGGGCCGCCAATGTGCAACACGAAAGGTTCGTCCGAGTCATAGTCATATAGGACCACGGAGCTATCATTGGGCTCGCGAGGTCCGGAAACACTGTAAAAATCGTCATCGAAGTATTCAAGGTCGGAATCATCGGCTTGTGCGTAGGTAACTGCTTGTCGGAGGGTTCTTCGGAGGTCAAATTCATCTCCTGGGTCAATTTGCGGCACTGTGCTGTCATTCCAGGTGAGGGAAGGTTGTTTTACAGCTTTAACAGATTTTTGTTTTTTTGATTTGGGACATTTCCCTTTTAAATTGGATTTGGGACGTTTCCCTTTTAAATTGGTGCAGTCTGGGGCCTCTGACACCCTGACGCTCGGTATGTAGCATGTAGGAAGTGACTGCGCATGCTCAGATCGCTGTTCCTTTACCGATGGCCGTTTCTTGACTGCGCATGCGCAGCATCTCGCGCATGCGCAAACGAAACTTCCGGTTCTGCGCACTTCTCGCGCAACTGTGCTAGCGTTATACCTTTAGCAAGATGGCCGCCGACCTCGACCCAGCCTTTTCTCAGGCCCGGGATTTCGGCCTCTGGGAATTCGGGCTCCGGGATCCCAGCCACGAGGTGAGTACTGCAGCTTTTCTTACCTTTAAGTGCCCATTGGATTGCGTATTCTTCACAGTACTTGGAGAATTTGCCCAGGACTGCCTGGTAATCGTGCCTTTGCTGCCTCCTGAAGAACCTGAACCTTCTGAATATTTCTCTTGCCCTTGCACCGGCGACGGTGAGGAGAAATTCAATTTTTTCCCTATCATCCAGGTCTTTGAGTTCAGCTGCCACCAGGAACAATTCGAAATTTTGCCGGAATCGCCGCCAGTTTTCGTGGAGGTCGCCGTGGCACTGGAGCGCCTGCGGAACCGGGAGCTCGTACATCATGCCTAGGCACTGCTGGTTGTCTGTGTACACGGAGGTATGCCGGCAGGTATCGATCCACTCCTGTACCATGTGGTGTTGGGTGCTCTGGTGCACAGATGAGCCAACACAGTTGTATGTGGTACAACTCTATTTTATTATAACTCTTATAATACAGTTCGTTCTGGATACTCTGCACGTGCTGTCTCCCTGAGTGTGTTTGGCAATAGATGTGTCCTGGTTCTCCTCTGCAGCTAATACTGACCACCGGGGGTCGTGTCTGTGCTTTTATATCTTTCTGTCATTGGTTGTGGTGTTGTGTGTTCTGATTTGTCTGTTGGTGTGTCTATCATGATGTGTGTGTTTGAATATCATGACATCTATGACTAGCAACAAAACAGCAAACTGTAAACTGTAATCCAGACTTTATGAAATTATATATAAAGAAAAACATCAGTTAGTGTGTAGAAAGAACAAGGAAACCTTAGCAAGGTGCACCTGACAATGTGTTAGTGTACCAGTCTACCTGGTGTTTAACAAACTTGGGATTAGTTCTAATTGGTGTAGAGTAATGAATGAAATTAATAAATTTAGAGACATCCCTTCTCAAGTAGGATCATCGACCTCCAGTTGAAACATTTTGTAAGTAGAGAGAATTGGTTCGAAATTGCATACAAGTCATTGGTAAAAATGAAACACTTATTTATGCCATAGAGCAACATATTTCAAAGGACATGGTTCCAGAGCAATTACTACGTGACCTTTTCAGTGAATGAATGCACTGCAGTCAGTGTAGCCATCCTTTACCATGAGATAACGTTATTATGCAGGGGAGGGAGGAAAAGAATATTAAGGGCTTTGTCACAGTCAAAAACAGTCTGAGTCTTCATTTATTTTTTAAGTCTTCAAACTCATGAGCCTGGAAAGCACAAGCATACATTTGCATACCAGTTAAGTTTGACAATCCTATTAACTTGCCTAAAGTATTGCTCAGAAATGTTGATATTAAGAGGTTGATTAAAAGGGATGACGATGGGCTGGCGCATGCCATATTTCAAACTTAAGTCAATGCAGTCGCTCGCCTTGAACAGGATGCAGGCAACTTGGGTGGAATCTTGGATAAAAAATTGCTCAAAAGCTAGAAAGCAGAGTTTGGGGAGTTCAGGGCCCATAGGCAGGTCCTTGGCAATTATTCACCAAATGCTGGCAAAATGCCCTGATTTTCTAATATGGGTAGGGAAAGGAAGCAGACCCGAGTCTAGAATGGCTGTTATGAAGAATAAATAAGGACGGCACGGTGGCACAGTGGTTAGCACTGCTGCCTTACAGTGCCAGGGGCCTGGGATCAATTCCAATCTTGGGTGGCAGTCTGTGTGGAGTTTGCACATTCTCCCCGTGCCTGCGTGGGTTTCCTCTGGGTGCTCTGGTTTCCTCCCACAGTCCAAAGATGTGCAGGTTAGGTGTACTGGCCATGCTAAATTATCCCTTAGTTTCCAGGGATGTGTAGGTTAGGTGGGGTTACGGGAAGAGGGTGGGGGAGCGGGTCTAGGTAGGGTGCTCTTTCAGAGGGTCAGTGCAGACTCGATGGGACAAATTACCTCCTGCTGTACTGCAGCAGTTCTATGGTTCTAAACCCTGTGCCGCTAGCATCAATCTGGTCCACACGCTGGCCATCGAGCCAACTGAGCTAACTGGCCCAGACTAGAGGTTGTGGGGGAGCGAGTGAAGGGAGTGGGGGGGTGGCAATGGGGTATAGGATAGTTATTCAGATTGGAGAAAGGTAGAAAACAGGCTTGCACAAAAATTAGCACATAATGATTGGGACTTAGGAAAAAGTAACCCAATGTCAAAATCTGCAGATAATACCAAACTAGGATGGGAGTGGTGACGCGGGGTTTGGGAATATAGATAACACGGAGCAAGAATGCAACATAATACAAGAAAACATTAGAAAACCAGCACAGGGCTGTTAAGTGGCAAACGTTAACATGGATGAATGGGAGGTGATGCACCTTGGTAGGAAATACAGAAATATCACCTTCACCTCAGAGAATAAGAAACTGAATGGAGTAAAAGAGCAAAGGGATTTAGAGACACAGGTCAACAAACCACTAAAAGCAGCATCGCAGATATTGAAGTATTTTAAAATGCTGACAAAGCAACTGAAATTTATTTCTCGGGTATAGAATTCAAAAGTAGAGAATCTGTGTTGTACTCGCTGAGACCCCTGACAAGGCCATGTTACATTCTAGTGCGTTGCAATGATTGAGTCACTGCACCAGAGAACTGCTAGTTCTTAACTAGTTAAAGATTTAGTAAATTACAATAATGTGGGAAGGTAAACAATACTAATACTACTAAACTATGTGTTGTTAATAACCAGAATATGAGAGCTAACAGTACACAAGACGATCCGCGACAACTTCTAAACCCAGACCCCCAGAGGCTGTAGTATCGCATGGTACATCTCTACTGCCACCTGTTGGTTGGAGGTCTGACGTGTTAACATATAGAATTGTTATGCATATCATCACAGGCCACACTTGGAACACAGATCTAGGGCGTGATTTTACAGGACAGAAACAGAATCCCGGTTTGGGCACGTTCAGCGAAGGGTTCCTTGGCACCTGCAGCGCCAAGACCAACACCGCTATTTAATGGCACCCAACTTATTTCTTACAAGGTCCTGGAGCAACCCCCCTCTCCCCCCCCCCCCCCCACCCCCCCTCCTCACCCCACCTCTTAGGTTGCCTGGCCGGATCCCTGGCACAGGCAACCTAGCACCTGGGCATCTTGGCAGTGCCAGCCTGGCACCCTGGCAGTGCCCCTTCAGTAGAATTTATGTTCCTTTATAATATGATTATTAACTTGTGTAATTAAATACAAGTCTTTGTAATTTGACATCTGTAAGATTTTTACCAGGTGTTGCCTTTTCATAAATATTTTTATTCAATTTTTTGATATAATACATATTTTCCCAACCCTCCTCCCTTTTAACAGCTAATGGTGACCAACTCTTTAAAGTGCAAAATGACTGGCCGCCATCTCTGGTGGAACCTGTCAATTGAGTCCTTCACGGTGGATTTAACTTTGTTGAGATATAAAAAATCCAGAAGATCTCCAAGCCATATTGAGGCACTGGGTGGAGAAGATGATCTCCACCCTATTTGTATCCGTCCACAAGCAATCAATGAGGTGAAGGTGAGTGCATCAGCCTTTGCCCCTGTCAGCAGCTCTGGAAGGTCCGACATCACAACTATGGCTATTAAAGGATTGCGGTTCAGTTTAATTTGTAGAATGACTGACATGGTGCTGAAGAACGAGACCCAAAGCCCCAGGACATGCCCAGAACATATGTACATGATTGGCATGGTCTCTTCCACACCACTCACACTCATCTTCCACTTCTACAAACATCTTACTCAGCCGAGATTTGGTCAAATGGGCTCTATGTACCACCTTCAATTGTATCAGTCCTAATCTAGCCCATGATGATGTTGTATTTATTCTTTGCAGAATCTCACACCAAACCTATCCACCAGCTCATATCACAGTTCTTCTTTCCACTTGGTTTTGATTACAATCCAGGACAGTACAGCCTCCTCTGTTGTAAGCCTCCCATATATCCCCAATGTGTTTCCTTCTTTCTACCCCACCAACGACAGAACTATCTCCAATAACAAGGAAGGTGGTATTACTCGACGCGCTCTGCCTGCCTTGTTCTGCATATTTAAATGAGAAATTAGGCTAATTTACATACCTGGATGCCTCATTCACCTGCCATCCGGGAGTCAACGGCTGCGCCTGCAAGACCTTGCCAGGGCACCATTTAGTACTGGTCTACACAAGCATTGACCAGGTGTAATTGAACCTCAGGGGTCTCGCAAGCATTAGAGACCCCTTAGTAGTTGGGGACAGAGCAGAGTGGTATATTGGCATTCCCCTTAACACCCAGGCACCGTGGCATTGCCAGCCTGGCACCATGGAAGTTCCACCCTGTCACCCTGGTGGTGCCCAGATGGCACTGCGAGGGTGCTAGGGGCACTGCCAGGGTTCCAGGATGGCACGGTCGGGTGCTTGGCTGCCAGGTTGGTACTGCCAGGGGTTGGACCCATGGGAGGAGGGGGGTCTTGCCAATTGGAGGTGGAGTGAGGGGGGGTTTCCAGGGGCCTTGACAATGTTGGGGAGGTGAGGGGGGATGGGCAGAATGTTGGGGGCGGGGTGTGGGGGGGAGGGGGAGATCAGGCCTGCCCCTCAAAATGGTGAGCTAATTTGCAAACAACCGCTCTCTAAGTGCAGCCCCGGCAGGGAGAAGCTTCCTGAGGCCAAAACAAAATGGCAAAGTGCCATTGAATAGCGGTGTGATTCTCGGCACTGCAGCCGCTGAGAAACACTCGCTATAGAGACCCAAAAGCAGACTTAAACCTTTGTCTGCCAAATTGCACCCTTCCTACATTAGGACAAGGTAAACTGTGAGAAACTGTTCCCATTCATCAAGAACTGGAGGGCACAGGTTCAAAATAGTTGGCAAAAGCAGTAGAAGTGATGTGAGGAAAGTTTTTTTCACCCAGATGGTAGTTGGAGTCTGGAACGAACGTCCTGAGTGGGCGATGGAGGCAGGTTTGATTGAGTCATTCAAAAGGGAATCGGACATTTATCCTGAAGGAAAAAGTGTGCAAGGTTACTGGGATAAGGCAGGGGAATGGGTCTAGGTAGAATGTTCTTTTAGAGAGCTGGTCGTGCAGACACCCGGGGCTGAACGGCCTCCTCCTGCAGTGTAAAGATTTGATGATTTGTAGGCAATAGGATTGAATGAGAACATTAAAAGATTATGTTGTCATGAAGAGCACTTGTCTTAAGTGGGTAAGAGATTGACTTTGATTCTCCGTTCCTCATGCCGGCGGAATTCTCCATTCCCACTGCAATGAATAGAGACTTGGCTGAGCGCCAACTTCTCCGTCCTCGCTGGCAGCAGTAGCAAGGCGGACTCGCAACGGAGAATCCAGACCATTTTTTAAAGTCAGGCACTGGATGCATTCAGTGCAACACAGTTTTACAGAGGGGGCATCGAACTAGTGGTTGTTACCTTGGGCGAAATTCTCCCCCAACGGCGCGATGTCCGCCGACTGGCGCCAAACACGGCGCCAATCAGACGGGCATCGCGCCGGCCCAAAGGTGCGGAATTCTCCGCATCTTTGGTGGCCTAGCCCCAACATTGAGGGGCTAGGCCGACACCGGAGGGATTTCACCCCGCCAGCTGGCGGAAATGGCGTTTGTTGCCCCGCCAGCTGGCGCGGAAATGCGGCGCATGCGTGGGAGCGTCAGCGGCCGCTGACAGTTTCCCGGCGCATGCGCGGGAGCGTCAGCGTCGCTGTCAGTTTCCCGCGCATGCGCAGTGGGGAGAGTCTCTTCCGCCTCCGCCATGGTGGAGGCCGTAGCGGAGGCGGAAGGGAAAGAGTGCCCCCACGGCACAGGCCCGCCCGCGGATCGGTGGGCCCCAATCGCGGGCCAGGCCACCATGGGGGCACCCCCCAGGTCAGATCGCCCCGCGCCCCCCCCAGGACCCCGGAGCCCGCCCACGCCGCCTGGTCCCGCCGGTAAATACCAGGTTTGATTTACGCCGGCGGGACAGGCAATTCCTGGGCGGGACTTCGGCCCATCCGGGCCGGAGAATCCAGCGGGGGGTCCCGCCAACCGGCGTGGCCCGATTCTCGCCCCATCTCCGGTACCGGAGACTTCGGCGGGGGCGGGGGCGGGATTCACGGCGGCCTACGGCCATTCTCCGACCCGGCGGGGGGTCGGAGAATGACGCCCAGTATTTCTATGCAAAGGTCATAATACCAACATTTTGCTGACAACAATATGGCAGATGGGAAATGCTCAGTTCATAATGAACATGTATTTTCTACCCACTATATTGGCGATTTAGGTGCCTGATAATCAACCGTGGCACCATTAAATTTCCAGGCCATTATATAACCAAAATTACAGAGAAGTTACTTTCTTGTTATTAATGAGTAAGTAGATGTTTTAGGAAGACAATGAATAATGAAACATGACAGTATGTTTTAGTCTAGGTGTCTGTACATACCTCCTCATGAAACGTGCATGGGCAAAACTCAAGAAGTTCGACATAATTCAGGACAAAGCAGCCCCATTGATTGCTACCCCTTCCACAAATATTCTATCCCTCCACCTCTGACGAACAGTGGCAACCGTGTGTACCATTTGCAAGATACACTGCAGTAACTCACCAAGGTTTCTTTGACAGCACCTTCTAAATCCATGACCACTACCATCTAGAAGGACAAGAGCAGCAGATATCTGGGAACCCCACCAGCTGAAGGTTCCCCTCGAAGTCACTCACCAGCCCGACTTGAAAATATGTCACCATTCCTTCACTGTCGCTGGGGCAAAATCCTGGAACACCCTCCCTAACAGCACTGTGGGTATGCCTACAGCTCAGACAGCAGCGGTTCAAGAAGGCAACTCACCCCACCTTCTGAAGGCCAACTAGAGATGGGCAATAAATGCTGGCCTAACCAGCGACACCCACATCCCATAAATGAATTTAAAAAACAAGCTGACTGTTAGGGCCAACAAACAGTGTCTGAAGTGTTGTTCTCACCACCTTCACCTTGTTGAATGGCTGTGAAGCACGGAAAACTTACAGATGTCTCAGTGTCTCCCGAAGGACAAAACATAAATGCAATAGTTTGTATCAGAATTAAATACAATCTCTCAAGTATACCAGTACTCATCGAGCAGAGCTGACTTTGTTGGCTTGAGGACTTGCACAGGATCGAAGAGTGGTACATTCCTGAGGATATGCTGAACAGGGAAGTAGTCAGAGCCAGAAGAGCAATAAGATGCCCAAAACCCTGCTTCAAAGAAGATTGCAAGCAAGAAATAAAGGCCCTGAACATCAACTTTCAAGTGTGGGAGACACTAGCCAACAACAGAGGAAAATGGCAACATTAGCTGTGGGCTAGCATGCACCACTAACGACAACTGGTAGACAGAGCAGCTTGATAACAGGCCCCAATGTCGAACAAAGCACCCACAATGAATGACATCTGATAACCATATCATGTGTGGCACTTGTAGCAAAACTGCCTCTCATGGATTCGTCTCTTCAGCCATCTGCTAAAGTACACCATGCACGAACCTATCTCATGGCCAATGGATTTGCTGCATGTCCATTATCTCACGTAGCTGGAAAGATGCCCATGACATGCACAACCTAAGTATTCCTTCTAAGAAGGCAGTTGCAATGCCTTGAATATATTCAGCTATTTATGACCAATTTTATCCAGTAGTAAATCTATTTGTAAGGATGAATTATGGTCAATTACTCTAATCAGGGCTAACACCATGATACTGCAAAGAAATATTCTTCACACAGTGCAACTCATTGCTGCTGTTCACAGATGTTAAAATAAGTTAGTAATAAAATGGCAGGATATTGAGAAAGAGGATACACCACTCATTTCGTAATTAATTACTGGTGACATTGCAATCTCGTTATAAACTTCCACTAAATTAATGATTCTGTCAAATTATGGTAATTTGAAAAGCTGTAGCACAACACCGCTCTATTAAAGATGAAGGTTCTGGTTGTCAGTATTGGGGACAAAAATTGTCGGTGAGCGATGTGGGGTGGGGGGGGAGGAGGTTCTATTTGAACCTGTTAACTATCTGCAATCTTGGTACTAAGTAGATTGTGATAGCCTCAAAAACCCCAAAATACATGGTCAAATTGGAATTTCATTTTCTTTGGGGATTATCGGGCAGCATCTTTTGTTTTGAACAACGATAAACCAGAGCATCATTACTCGCAACCTCTTTTTTGATACAACCTGTCGCCATGAACCAATTACTATCAGCATCAGGGTCATGCCATCGACATTTGCTGCAACGATAAGCACCTTTCACCCGACACCAATGTATCTCTTTCAGGCTTTGCCATTTTGTGAATAAAATTGGCAAATGCAAAATAATTCCTGCAGGATAGAAAATCTTTAGAACAGCAAGGAACTGATGAAATGAGACAAATTAACGAATGTCTCAATGATGGCTAGAGGGTTCCTTCCATTAAATGCAGAAGAACATGAGTAACTAAGGGTATTGACATAATGTACACCAGTATATCATGGTGCAGACACGCACACACACTGATGGACACGCAGTGGGACCAATCAGCATATACAACACCGCAGCCAATCACCAGTGAGAGCACACGCACTATAAAGACAGGGGACAGGACAGTTCCCGCTCATTCTAGTAGCAGCCAGCTCGGAGCACAGAGCTCACAGCCCGCAACACAGACATTCACCATGTGCTGAGTGCATCACCTGGTTAGGACTCGGTCAACAGTTAAAGCTGGTATTGCATTTACCCACAGTTCAAGTATGTTAATATAGTTAACCTTATAATAAAATAGAGTTGCACCACTTCCAGTGTTGGTGACCTGTATGTGATCCAGAACACCCAACACATCATGGTACAAGGAGCGGTTGCATACTAGCACTTCTGAGACCCACCTGCAACTAATCAGCGTTCTGGCATCCTGAAGTATGGAGAACATCAACCCGCCACCGCCGCTCCGCATCGCCGGCACCTCAGCATACAGTGACAACCAGCAACGATACCCAGGCAAGATGTTCAAGATCCGGGTTCCGCAGCGATCGCAGTGCCACGGCGATCTCCGCGAAAACTGGCGGGCATTCCGGCAATAGTTTGAAATCTTCCTGCTGGCAGCCGAACTAGAAGACCTGGTCGATCCTGAAAAAACAGAGCTTCTCCTCACCATCGCCGGTGCCCAAGCAGAAGAAATCTTTTAAAAATTCAAGTTCTCCAAGGGGCAAAATAGGAGCGACTTCCAGGCAGTCCTGGACAAATTTGGCAAATACTGTGAGGATAACACACTCCAACCAGCAAGGAAAGGTAGTACTCACCTCGAAGCCAAAATCCCGGAGCAGAGAACAATTTTGGTCGGCAGCCATCTTCCTAAAGGGACTGCACTTGCGCAGTTGCGCGATGCTGCGCATGCGCAATCACGAAAACGGCCATCAGTAAAGGAACCGCGATCTGCGCATGTGCAAACGCCTCCTACGTGCTCCGTCACGCGCGTCATGACGTCAGAGGCCCCGGATCACGTGCATTTAAAGGGGAAACGTCCCAAATCAAAGAAAAAATCTTTTAAAGCTGTAAAACAACCTTCCTTCACCTGGAATGACAGCACAATGCCTCAAATTGAACCAGGAAATTAAATAAACGTCCGAAGAACACTGCAACAAGCAGTTACCTACCCCCAAACTGAGTCCGATTCCGACTTCCCGCAGACCAGTGACACCGAGGACCCAAGGCAGCCTTTTCGAGTCGCTGTTATAACAAAGAACAGGCTGTCCACGAATCAAAACCACCAGCCGCTGTCGGTGCACAGCATTGATCCAGACGACGAGTGGTGTGCCACCCTGATGGTCAACCGATCCCAGATACGATTCCACCTGGACACTGGTGCTTCCGCTAATCTCCTAGCATGGTCAGCCTTTCAGACCCTTGGGGCTAAACCAACCATTCTTCCGTCGACCTGCCAGCTATTGGACTACACTGGCAATGTCATTCCTGCTACCGGTTCATGCCAACTCGAAGTGACGCACAACTCACGAAAAGCCATCCTTCCCTTCGAGATTGTGGGCTCCTCGAAGGACTCTGTGCTAGGCGCACAGGCGTGCAAACTCCTAAACCTCGTTCAACGCGTACACTCTCTCTCTTCAGAGGACACGTCTGCCTTCCAGGATGCGGACTTCAGGACGCAACTCAATGCCATCATCGACCAGCACCAAGACATTTTTGAAGGCATGGGCACGCTTCCATACACTTACAAAATCCTGCTCAAACAAGACGCCACGCCTGTGGTTCATGCACCTCGCAGAGACCCAGCACCCCTCAAGGACTGCCTCATGCAGCTGCAAGACCTCCAGGACCAAGGAGTGCTCTCCAGAGTGACGGAACCAACCGACTGGGTCAGTTCCATGGTGTGCATAAAGAAGCCCTCCGGCGACCTCCGGATCTGCATTGACCCAAAGGATCTTAATCGTAACATAATGAGGGAGCATTACCCTATCCCCAAGCGCGAGGAGATCACGTGCGAGATGGCTTGGGCCAACATCGTCACCAAACTTGATGCCTCGAAAGGATTCTGTCAAATTCAACTCGACAGGTCCATCAGAAAGCTGTGTACCTTTAATACCCCGTTTGGCAGATACTGCTACAACAGGATGTCGTTTGGGATGATATCGGCATCAGAAGTATTCCACCGGAACATGGAGCAAATGATGGAGGGCACTGAGGGTGTGCGCGTCTATGTTGATAACGTCATCATTTGGTCCACCACCCCGCAGGAGCATATCAGTCGCCTCCAGCGCATTTTCAAACGAATACGGGACCAAGGCCTTCGCCTCAACAGAGCCAAATGTTCCTGCGGCCAGACGGAACTCAAGTTCCTAGGGGACCACATCTCCCGGTTTGGTGTAAGGCCGGATGCGGACAAGGTGGCAGCCATCATGGCCATGCAGAAGCCAGCGGGTAAGAAGGCGGTCCTCCGATTTTTAGGCATGGTCAACCTCCTGGGGAAGTTCATCCCCAACCTCGCCTCCCATACCACAGCTCTCCGGAACCTGGTCAGGAAGACGACAGACTTCCAATGGCTTCCCGCCCACGAGCGCAAATGGGAGGAGATTAAGACCAAGCTTACCATGGCTCCGGTATTGGCATTTTTTGATCCCACGAAGGAAACAAAAATTTCAAAGGATGCCAGCCAATCCAGCATTGGAGCGGTGCTCCTGCAACGCGATGAGGCCTCATCATGGGCTCCCGTTCCATATGCGTCACGTGCCATGACCCCCACAGAACAGCGCTACGCGCAGATCGAAAAGGAGTGCCTGGGCCTGTTTACTGGGGTCGACAAATTTCATGATTACGTGTATGGCCTCCCCCAATTCACTATCAAGACCGACCATTGCCCGCTGGTCAGCATTATACAAAAAGACCCGAATGATACGACCCCTCGCCTCCAGCGTATTCTGCTTAAACTCCGGCGGTACGATTTCCAGCTCCTATACACCCGGGCAAGGACCTGATCATAGCCGACGCTCTGTCCAGGGCAGTCAACACCCCATGTGACCCAGAGGGGTTCGTCTGCCAGGTTGACGCCCATGTGGCCTTCACGGCCTCCAATCTGCTGGCCACGGATGAACGCCTTATCCACATTCGGAGCGAGACTGCGGCTGACCCCCTACTACAGCGTGTCATGTGCCACATGACGGACGGGTGGCTCAAGGGCCAATACCCGCATTTCTACAATATCAGAGATGATCTGGCGGTAGTGAATGGTGTCCTCCTGAAGCTGGACCGCATCGTGATCCCGCACAGCATGTGCCAGCTCGTTTTGGAACAGCTACACGAGGGCCATCTTGGTGTGGAGAAGTGCCGACAGAGGACCCGAGAGGCTGTGTACTGGCCCGGCATCAATGAGGACATCGCCAACACAGTGCTCAACTGACCCACCTGTCAGCGGTTCCAGCCGGCCCAACCACGTGAGACCCTCCAGCCCCATGAGTTGGTCACGTCCCCTTGGTCCAAGGTAGGTGTTGACCTGTTCCATGCGCTCGGCAGGGACTGTGTTCTGATCGTAGACTATTTTTCGAACTACCCGGAGTTCATACGCCTGCACGACATCACATCATCGGCGGTCATCCGTGCCTGCAAGGAGACCTTTGCTCGTCACGGCATCCCACTCACTGTGATGTCGGACAATGGCCCCTGCTTCGCGAGCCAGGAATGGTCCAACTTTGCCAGCAGGTACAACTTTGTGCATGTGACATCCAGTCCCCTACACCCCAATCCAATGGCAAAGCGGAAAAGGGCGTCCACATCGTCAAACGGCTCCTCTGCAAGGCTGCCGATGCAGGATCCGACTTCTACCTCGCCTTGCTGGCCTATCGTTCGGCCTCACTTTCCACGGGCCTGTCGCCAGCCCAGCTGCTCATGGGT
Source organism: Scyliorhinus torazame (assembly GCF_047496885.1). NCBI lineage: Eukaryota > Metazoa > Chordata > Chondrichthyes > Carcharhiniformes > Scyliorhinidae > Scyliorhinus > Scyliorhinus torazame. Next base: position 349,863,589 of record NC_092708.1, read on the forward strand.
CGCACCCTCAGGACCACGGTGCCGTCCATTCATGTCCCAGACCTCAAACACATTCCGGTCCTTCAGCGGATGCAACAGTCTCGTGCACAACACAAGGCGGCGCATGACGCTCGGGCGACTGATCTCCCTGCTCTGGGGCCGGATGACAACGTCTGCATCCATCTTCCGGAGGGTGGCTGATCTGCAACTGCTGTGGTTCTTCAGCAGGTGTCTCCCCGCTTGTTCCTGGTTCGTCTGCCAGATGGTTCCATTCGCCGCCGCAATCGGCGTGCCCTTCGTCTCGTTCCACGCTCGCTACGTGATCCTGCACCGGAGCCACGCCCTCCTGTTGTCCCCAATTTGGACTGTGTGGAGATTCCGAATACTCCACATCCTCCTCACTCTGCCGTGGCCCAGCTCGTTTCTCAGCCGGTGGCTCCTGACCCACCCTTGAGGCGGTCAACCAGAATTTGTCGCCCACCTCAGAGACTTGACATGAGTTTTACGATGTTGGACTCTTTGATCTGTTCTGTTATCCTGTTTCATCGTTGCAGTAGTTTGTATATAATGTTCATTTCGTTGTTGGTGTGACACCCTGGGCGAAATTCTCCCCAAACGGCGCGATGTCCGCCGACTGGCGCCCAAAACGGCGCCAATCAGACGGGCATCGCGCCGCCCCAAAGGTGCGGAATGCTCCGCATCTTTGGGGGCCGAGCCCCAACATTGAGGGGCTAGGCCGACACCGGAGAGATTTCCGCCTCGCCAGCTGGCGGAAACGGCGTTTGTTGCCCCGCCAGCTGGCGCGGAAATGACATGTCGGGGTGGCGCATGCGCGGGAGCGTCAGCGGCCGCTGACAATTTCCCGTGCATGCGCAGTGGGGAGAGTCTCTTCCGCCTCCGCCATGGTGGAGACCGTGGCGGAGGCGGAAGGGAAAGAGTGCCACCACGGCACAGGCCCGCCCGCGGATCGGTGGGCCCCGATCGCGGGCCAGGCCACCGTGGGGGCCCCCCCGGGGCCAGATCGCCCCGCGACCCTCCCAGGATCCCGGAGCCCGCCCGCGCCGCCTTGTCCCGCCAGTAAATACCTACTTTAATTTACGCCGGCGGGACAGGCAATTTATCGGCGGGACTTCGGCCCATCCGGGCCGGAGAATCCAGCGTGGGGGCCCGCCAACCGGCACGGCCCGATTCCCGCCCTCGCCGAGTATCCAGTACCGGAGACTTCGGCAACCGGCGAGGGCGGGAATCACAGCGGCCAACGGCCATTCTCCGACCCGCTGGGGGGTCGGAGAATGACGCCCCCTATTTCTCGGCACCAGGCACCTTCCCGTGTAAATAGATTAGCCTCATGGACATAGTCATGTAAATAACACACACACACATAGTCAGGTACATTCACTACATGATATTTATTGTCAGCAGGCACATATTCTTTATATAAAAGGGGGGATGTCATAATATACACCAGTATATTATGGTGCAGACACACACATCACACACACACTGATGGACATGCAATGGGACCAATCAGCATACACAACACCGCAGCCAATCACCAGTGAGAGCACATGCACTATAAAGACAGGGGACAGGAGAGTTCCCGCTAATTCTAGTAGCAGCCAGCTCGGAGCACAGATCTCACAGCCTGCAACACAGACATTCACCATGTGCTGAGTGCATCACCTGATTAGGACTAGGCAAGGGTCAACAGTTAAAGCTGGTATTGCATTTACCCACAGTTCAAGTATGTTAATATAGTTAACCTTATAATAAAATAGAGTTGCACCACTTCCAGTGTTGGTGACCTGTTTGTGATCCAGAACACCCAATACATCAGGTATGATCTACATTGCGGGTGCTATTGGGGGCATTTAATAATTAGATTAATAATTGAGAGGGCTTTGCATTGCAAAATTAGTCTTGGCACTAGTGCAGAATGGAAACCAGCAAACTGGCAACCCACTTTAATCACACCCCGCCTAATTTTTTTCTCGGAGGAAGAAAATCAGTCATTGTATAAAATGGACGGCTGATTCGCTATCGCCACCAAAAACCAATATCATCCCCTTTGCACCGAAGAACCAGGGGCGGGATTCTACGTCCCACCGCACCCGTTTTCTGGTGCGACGCACCCCCACGGGCAGCGGGATTCTCCGTCCCGGCAGCTGGCCAATGGGGTTTCCCAATGTGGGCATCCCCACGCCGTTGAGAAATCCGCAGGCGTGAGTGCGCTGCCGGCGAAACGGAGGATCACACCAACGGAGAACCCAGCCCCTTGTATTTGTATATAAAAACAATAAACATCGACTTTCCTGAATACGTTGGACCATCTCCATGCTGAACGAAGAAACGTGATTTATATTTCAAATGTTTATGCTTCACAATATAATTAGCTCCTTACTTGTTAATCCAATTTGTGAATGGAAAATGCAAACGACTGAAGGTAAAATATGATTGCATCAGCAAACTCACAGTCTGGCCATGGTTTGTTCTAGGTTCTGTTTTCTTAAGATTCTAAGGCACCCCATTTTCACTTACCTTCCCAGTGAGGTGCTGACTCTTGTCTTGCTCGGCCCGAGTGCAAAAAGAGCCGAGAGAATGAAATGCGTGTGGTTTCCAGGCAACAGCAGAGCTGGCCGGTGTTTGTCCCTATAATGCAGTGGGAAAATTGTTTAGGCAGCATTTATTTCACTAGCAAAGCCAGTACTCCTGGTGTGAGTCTTTGTCCCAATAATGACAGCAGAATTGCATGCTTTGGCAGGACATCCTCAAGGCTTGCATTTATATCTATTTTATCCTGGAATAAATTGCATGCAAGCATGGTTACTTCAATAACATAAAACTCAGAATGCACCACAGTCTGTCCTTAGATATGGAGAAGAAACTAAATATCGAAGCATTTTCAGCTGTAAGTTGGAAAGCTCTTAAGTTTTTTTAAGGTTCTTAAAATAAACCTGTCACCAATGTAAAATGACAGATTAATTTACAAAGTATAACCAGTTTCCGAAACTAAAATGTAAGGCAGACAACTATTGAACATTTCAGAACCACAGTGAACTCTGTAGCCGTGGTTTTAACCATCTCGGTAGTAGCTGGAGCTTGATAGAATTTGAAGGGAATTACCTCATCATGCGTGGAGGTCTTGCGGTGCAAAGGGTGGCGTCCCTGCCTCTGACGCAGAAGCTCAGCCCCAGGACTTGGCCAAAGAAGGCCCGTTCCTAATGCGGCCAAATAGGTTGAGTGTCTACCTATGAATCCTTCCAACTCGCCAATGGCTGGTGGTAAGAGCAGGAGAGACTCCTGGTCAGCCACACTTGCTGTGGTGTGGCGCCCCTCAAGCTATAAGCCTCTGGTGACAGACTAGCAACCTGTTCCGGAAATTTCTAGTTATGGAACCAGACAGAAGTCTGCCTTAGTGCACCATTAGGTGAAGGAAGAGAATTTGAATTGGAACCGAATCAGACAAGAGTGGAATACAAAGCTGATCGCACAGTAAAGCAGAATTGTCTGTTACTCTGGTGATGCTGAAACTGTGGAGGGCACTCTCCTTATTTAGGCTGGTAAAGTAGCCCGCGTCCTGTTATTTAATTCAGTACGGTGTGTTGGTCCTGTAATTGATTAATCCCTAATAATTCAGCAGCCATTTCACACCCTCTTGCCTCAAACAACAGCCTCAAGCATAAAGCAAATTCTCCATCCACACAGTGGAAAAACAGTAACATGTCCTCCATTAACATGTCATTTACTCATTTCAAAGCTTACAGCATATTCTTGGAAAGACAGAGACCTGTCAGTCAGCAAGACACATTTTCCTTCCACAACACTTTTCGAATCTTGGTGAGAAAAATAAAACGGCTCTGCTGTATCAAAAATAAAACAATTTTGCCTCCTTTCTCAGACGCCTGACCTAGTTCCAATTGCCATTGTGCATCTCGCTTCAGCACATCATCCAAAGGTCCCAGCATGATTTTGCATGAGACAGGATCCCTGCTGATCTAAAATGGAGCAAAAATCAACATCAAATAAACTGAAAAACGAAAGGTCAGTGAGAAAGTGAGACACGCATCAGGTTGCCATTATTTTTTAATCCATAATGAATGAAACACGGTTACCAGACTCCAAATGATATTTTCAATGCAACTATTTGTTTAAAGATAATATTGACAGAGTATAAATTCTGTGATGTGGCAACAGCACACGCCTGATAATGGGATGTCCAAAAGTGACTTTGAAATTGGGCCTCGGTGTTACCTAACTCCCAGGATGATAAACGATGAGCTAAGTGGACATTGTTTTTTTCCTGTCCATCAATTTCCATGTTTTTCCTGATCTCCCGAGGTAAAATTCCCATGTAAGTTCTCAATAGTTTTCCCAGGGACAAAATACCGGAAGGGGCACCATTGTCGCAAACCTCAGCTGCTGTCCTCGCAACTCACGGGAGGGTCATTATCCAGTGGAAGCAAGGGTGCACTTTGTCACCACATTCTTGGCCGTTTGTTCACATGTTTATCTTCTCCGAAGAGCTGAGGTGGGAAATAATTTGTGAGGGTGAATCACCGCGACGTCGAGTAAATCGCACCCACATTCCTATCGTCAGCTCCTCTGAAAAAGTGCATCAGTCCCCTGATAAAATACTTGCATAAACACCAACCTGGATTATTGTGCAGTGATCCCACTGCTTGAAATTATCAGAGCCATAAACGTTGAGTGTGGTCGTGACTTTTACAGTCACAAGCAGAGCTGTGCAGGAAGACGATCTTGGCCGTCGGGTCATATACCTGACATGATCCTGCCTCCACATTATCTTGCCAAAAGTGGGCTCAGAATGCCAACAGCTACTCACCCAGCAGGAACAGTCTATTATTCGCAATTGTGTGCTCATTTTGGGAAGAATTATAATGTGGCCAGGAGCTTCCTGACAGTGGACGGCACTCCTGCTGGGGCCAAAGCCCAGAAGGTGGCTGGAGGTGACCTCCTGGCAGATGGCTGGTGGTGGGGAGGGGTGTTTCTTTAGTGAGGGGGTGGGGGTGCAACGAGGCTTTCCTAAATTCTCCCACCCCCTGGAACCACGAGGGTCAGGGGGCTATGGCTGCAGCTTGCAAGTGTTCTCTGGAGGGAATCCTCCTCCTTGATTATGGCCTGGCAGCTGTGGCCACAATTCATTATACTTCAACCGCAATTCTTCAGCGGGCCATTCCATCATGAGATACCCTCATGGTCTCCCACCTAAAGCAGCAGCACCCACCTCTCCCAGTGAAGCTGCTGGATGCCCAGGGCCTTGGACACTCTGCTTGGCCCATCAATGTATCCAGCCTGTCTGCTGACCTTAATGGGACCGGGCTGCTGAAGGTGGCCTGTTAGTTGGCTGCCTCCAGGGAGGTTGCACAGGCAGGTAGACCTCATAAACCAACAGTTATGACTACCTGGCGTGCAATTCAAAGAATCAAATGAATAGCCTTCAGTCTTTTGCTTTTAATAAGCAGGCAGTACACTCTTCAGTCAATCTGAAGTGATTTAGTTAGGTGGTGGAATGCTGGGGTGTTTGTAAAAAGGCTTCCACCTGTTAGAAAAGCAAAGGCTGACAACTGAGTTTGCTGCTCTTACCTTACGAACAGCTCCACAGCGACCTCATCATCAATACCTTGTAGTAGCTTAAAATCCAAAATCAACAGGAATAAGTGATTTAAAATGGAACCGGTCTGTAAACCTCGGAGATAGCTGGTCCCTTGTCCAAAGGTATATGGGCAGAATTTTCAGATGACGGCAGAGATGGGATCCGAGGGTTAGCTCCCAAGATCATGCCACTGATAGGAATGACAATTGGTTTATGGTGTGGATTTGACATACAGCATAAATGGGGGTGGGTTTGTAATTTGGTGTCCAAACTATCGAATCACCATCTTGTCGAAGGGCAATTTATACTTGCTGGGAAGTGGCAGAGGAAACACAGAGGGTGTCCGACCCCTCCGTGTGGAGGAGACAGAATCACAGTGGGGTATCAGTCATGAAGGAAGGAAGGTGCTAGTCAGAAGAGGAAGAAGGCTACAGGATCATCTCATTCAATGGCAAATAGTGACCGTTGTGTTATCAGCGCTCCCTGAGAGTTTGATTCGTGAGCACTGGGGTAATTGTGAGGTTGGTGGGGCCCGCAGTGAAGTGTGATTTCAGGAGCCCTGAGAGCACAGGAAAGGTTCAGGAGGCCATGTTGGAGGCAGGCATGACCATTCCTGTCAATGGGAAGTAGCTTCTCCCATTTGCTGTAAGGCAGCGGATGCAGATCCTTAGCCACGAGGGACGCAGAGGAAAAGAATGAGGAACCGGGAGATCATAGCCTGACAATAGGATGTGTCAAAGAAAAATTAGAATCTGAAGAGATGTCAGAACATCATTCCACATGAGGGTCACAAATCCAAGCAATTGGTTTCAGACTAATTTGCACAGGTTGAAGATTACCTCAGATTCAGCAGGTCTCATGCCCGGCCATTAGCTGTAATAATCACCATGGTCCTGAACAGCGTCACATCAGGGTCATTCCAAGGGTCGGCTGGTAACCTAGGTGGCAAGTCTTAGGTGGTTAACCGTCTTTGCAGTAGGCCTTTCATGGATGTATTGCTTGAGGGGGTTGCACCTTAAACAGGTCAAAATAGGTTGTACTCTCGGAACACAGTGGGCAATGGGATTCACCTCCACTGCTGGCCTCTCTCAGGTGCAGAAGGTTATCAATTGGACCCAAGGGGTCATCTAGGCACCGACTAAGCAGACAGCAAGATTCCCTAATAGGAAGGGATTTCAATTCTTAAATGTCCAACTGGTTTGAGACCACAACCAGTGTTCCCACAGGTGCGTGCAAGGTATCCCGGCCACTGTGGTGATATTTTACACCAAGACAAAAACAGCATAGCCGTCAGGGAGGTGAATATTTGTGGATGGGTGCCAGTCAAGTGGACTGCTTTGTACTGGAATGTGCCGTGCTCCTTGAGTGTTGTTGGAGCTGCACTCATCCAGGCAAATGAAGAGTATTCCATCGGACTCCTGACTTGTGCCTTGTAGATGGTGGACTGTCTTTTGGAAGTGAGGAGGTGAATTACTCGCTGAAGGATTCTGAGCTTCTGATCTGTTCTGGAAATAAAATTATTCATATGGCTGTCATGATATTCAGATAAACATCATGGTGCAAACACACATACACTGTGATGGACAGATCAACGGACCAATCAACACATACGCAACATCACAGCCAATCACAAGCACGAGCACACGCACTATAAAACGGGGAACACCACAGTTCCCGCTAATTCCAGCAGGAGACAGCTCAGGGCACAGAGCTCACAGCGTGCCACTCAGACATACACCATGTGCTGAGTGCCTCTCTAAGATAGTGTTGGGTCCACAGGTTAAAGGGTAAAGAACGAACCACAGTCATAAGTTTGCAGATGTTGTTATTGATAGTAATAAAACAGAGTTGTACCATCTGCAACCGTGTTGGTTCGTCTGTATAGCGGAACACCCAACACGACAATGGCTAGTCCAGTTTCTGGTTAATGGTAATCTCCAAGATGTTGATGGTGGGGGATTCAGCAATGGTAATGCCATTGAATGTCAAGGGGCGATGGTTCGATTCACTCTTATAGGAGATGGTCATTGCCTGGCACTTGTGTGGCACGAATGTTAATTGCCACTTGTCAGCCCAAGCCTGGATATTGTTCAGATCTTGTTGCCTTTGGACATGGGCTTCTTCAGTATCTGCACAGCCGTGAATGGTGCTGAATGTTGTGTAGTCGTCAGTGAACATTTTTGACCTCATGATAGAAGGAAAGTCACTGATGAAGCAGCTTAAGATGGTTGGGCCTAGGAGACTACTCTGAGGAACTCCTGCAGTGATGTCTCGGGGCTGACTGCCAATAACCACAGCCATCTTCCTTTCTACTACATCTGGCTCCAAACAGTGAAGAGTTTTTCGCCTGATTCCCATTGACTCCAGTTTTGCTTAGGATACTTGATGCCATACACAGTCAGATGTGGCCTGGATGTCACCTTGAGTTCCGTTCTGTTAATCATGTTTGAACCAAGACTGTAATGAGGTCAGGAGCTGAGTAGCCCTGGTGGACCCCAAGCTGAGCGTCTGTGAACAGGTTATTGCTGAGTAAGTGCCGCTTCATAGCATTGTTGATGACTCCTTCAATCACTTCACTGATGATCAAGAATAGACCGATGGGCTGATAATTGCCATTGTTGGATTTAGTCCTACTTTTTGTGAACAGGACATACCTGGGCAATTTTTCACATTCCTGGGTATCTGCCAGTGTTGCAGATGTACTGGAACTGCCTGACTAGGGGCACAGAAAGTTCTGGAGCACATGTTTTCAGTACTATTTCAGAAATATTGCCAGGGCCCATATCCTAATATCAGGCTAGGCTTGTATCTACTAGAGTTCAGAAGAGTAAGTGGCTACTTGATGAAACACAAGATCCTGAAGGGTCTTAACAGAATGGATGTGGAGAGGACCCATGGCGGTCTTGCTCATCTTGGAGGTGCCAATGGGTGCACCTCCACAGACTACCTCATCAGTGAGAGCCACGGGGCCTTGTTGTGCAAATGGTTCCCCAGAGGGGCCAAGGTGTCAGATTCTGATGATGGTGCCCCATGAGAGGTGCTCCCCTCAACAACATCCCTGACTTCCTCAGCCCTTTGATGGAGCATTTGAACATCTGAGGGAACCAGGGGTTGGTCCCCAACAGGCAGCCGCTTCTTGGATCTCTGGTCCATCAGCAACACCGAGCAGTCAATGCTACAGATTGTTTCGCACATTCTGTGTACCACAGTGCACTGCTCCCACTTACACTCAGAATGATGTTGGTTATGGCTCTTCATGAGGTTGGCCACTCTCTCAATGGAGAGGTTAATGTGCCCAAAATCCTGAGTCAGGATTGTGCGCATCTGATGAATTAACTCCTACATCCTGTGCCTATGACTCGACACACATCCTTGGGGAACTCCCAAACACAGGGACGCACATGTCCCTTGCTGGTCCAGGAATATTTGTCTTGCGTCTGACTCTGAAGGCTGATTATCTGTGGCCAACTAAATATAAATATATCTGGCTGTCCTCCATTCATTGATGGGGTCTGCCTACTGCTGCTTTGCCTCTCTCATCTATACCCTGTGCCGCCCATTCTAAAATCACGTGAGGGCCCACTAATGTGTGGGTGTATCTGCATTGGCAAAGAGTGAGCTTGACTGATGTGACAGTGCACCCTCACCCACTCTTCTGCAGATGCCCTCCTGGCCTCCCACAGCTCCCCCTCTGTTATCAGAAGGAAACCAGGGCTAAGAAAGTTCCATCCCCCATCTGCTGGAGATGATCCAGTTGTTTCATCCTGTCTCGCATGGACTCCCTGTGGTAGTATGCATTAGGGGTCATGTGGGACTGTGAAGCCGTGATGTCATTGGCTGACAGATCCCGGGTCCTGGTTGGCTGTTAATCTCTAGCTCCGCCCTGAAGGCGGAGTATAAGAACCAGGAGTTCTCCCCCGCAGGCCAGCCTGTTGCTGAACTGCGGGGAACAAGTCACGCTTAATAAAGCCTCATCGACTTCATCTCTATTCGTCTCTCGTGAGTCTTTGTGCGCTACAATTTATTAAGCGTGCTTAAAGGACTATGGAGCTCAGGATCGTCCCGGAATGCCTGAGGATCAGCCCCCACGCAGTGAACTCAGCAGCAGTTTTTAAACACTGGCAGACTTGTTTCGAAGCCTACCTCAGAACGGCCCCCGGCCGGGTCACAGAAGACCAGAAACTACAGGTCCTGCACTCAAGGGTAAGCCCGGAAATTTACCCTCTCATAGAAGATGCAGAGGATTTCCAGACGGCGTTCGCAGCACTGAAGAGCATCTATGTTCGCCCAGTGAACCAGATCTACGCACGCTACCAACTCGCAATGAGACGGCAAAGTCCCGGAGAATCGCTAGACGCCGGGCTGCTAATTCTACGCCGCGCTGCTAATTTTGGGACGGGCCTGCAGCTGCCCGCCGGGCGGCTGCAGGCTTTTGTGGCTGGTATGAACTCTCCCCAAATCCGCCAAAGACTTTTAGAAAAAGAGTCGCTAGGACTCTCTGAGGCACGGGCCCTTGCAGCCTCACTAGATGTGGCCGCGCGAAATGCCTGCGCCTACGGCCCCGGCCGCGCGGCAGCCCCTTGGGCTCCGTGGACCCCCGTCGCGACAAACCCCCCCCCCCCCACAGGCTTGCGTGGTTCAGGCGCCAAGTCGTCCCGGGAGGGCCCGCTGCTATTTCTGCGGCCAGGCGAAACACCCCCGGCAGCGCTGCCCGGCCCGCGCAGCGATTTGCAAGAGCTGCGGGGAAAAGGGCCATTTCGCGGCTGTGTGCCAGTCCCGGGGGGGTCGCCGCTGTCCCCGGAGAAGAAGGAGTCCTGCGCGTTTCAAACGCTCTCTAACCCCCCCCCAGCGCCCCATGTGCGACCCGCAGGCGCAGCCATTTTGGGTCCCGGCCACCGCTGTCCCCGGAGAAGAAGGAGTCCTGCGCGTTTCAAACGCTCCCCAACCCCCCCAGCGCCCCATGTGCGACCCGCAGGCGCAGCCATTTTGGGTCCCGGCCACCACGAGGGGAGGAGGGGCGCCGCCATCTTGGGACCCCCCAGCCCTGTGCGACGCATGGGGGTGGCCATTTTGTCCACCCCCGCCGCCATCTTGGGACCCCCAGCCATGTGCGATGCATGGGGGCGGCCATTTTGTTCACCCCGCCGCCATCTTAGACGGCAACAATAGACCCCAGCATCGACGGCTCCACGGGGTTCGAGGAAAACGCTGAAGCACTACGACCACATCTGGCCTCAATGACGCTGGACCAAGCACGGCCCCGGACGCTCCAGACGACGACAACAACGGTGCTGATCAACGGGCACGAGACACCATGCCTGGTCGACTCCGGGAGCACAGAAAGCTTCATCCACCCCGATGTGGTAGTATGCATTAGGGGTCATGTGGGACTGTGAAGCCGTGATGTCATTGGCTGACAGATCCCGGGTCCTGGTTGGCTGTTGATCTCTAGCTCCGCCCTGAAGGCGGAGTATAAGAACCAGGAGTTCTCCCCCGCAGGCCAGTCTGTTGCTGAACTGCGGGGAACAAGTCACGCTTAATAAAGCCTCATCGACTTCATCTCTATTAGTCTCTCGTGAGTCTTTGTGCGCTACACTCCCATCCCTCTATCACCCATCCCACTCATGCTGCTACCCAGACCAGGTCAAGAGCTGTTTGCTCCATTGCAATCAGATTGGCTTGATGTGGCACTCCAGTACCAGACCAAACCATTCTCTGGTGCTGTGTGCACTTTTTTACTGCAAGGTGAGGAATGTGAGTTTTGGGACAAAGTATCCTTTGTCACTACTTCCAGCTGCACTTACACACGCAATGTTACTGTCTTCATTGTTGCCTCCTGTATTTTGGCTAATGATGTGAGCTTTGCCTATAGCTCTATGCTTCTGGGCACAAGTTTTGACTGTTACCGAGGGACTATGTGCCCCCAGGCTGCTCATCGCATTTGTATGTTTGTGTCTGTAGACTTGCAGGTCTGTCATCCATATTCAAAGCTGAGATTTGGTGAAGAGACCTCTGACTAAAGCCTTTTGAGTCTTGACAGAAAAGAAGTTCCGTGTGTCAGGGAAAGAGAAAAAATAGGGATAAGCTCACTGAGAGGTACATCTATAAAGTTATTGGGATAGTAGTTAACTGAAGGATCAGTTTTGGAACTCAGTTCAGTCATCAGCTTTAGAGGTGCTATTGGGAGACTGAGTTTAGGTAATTCATGCAGGGGCGGATCTACTATGAAACTAATGAAGCCTAAGCTTCAGGGCCCCTAATCCCGGAGGGGCCCCAGAAGCGACTTTAGTCCACATTGCTTAAAAATTGGGGGTCTACTGTATGAGAAGGGGTTTTTAAAAAATAATAATATTAATAATATAGTGTAATTCAATACAAAATAATAGTTAAAATAAAAATTAAAAGGTTATTAAAGTATCATGTAGGCTAGCCGTACACAAAAAAAACGTTCAAATTAAGGATGTTTCATTCTAAATATATTTAATATAAAATAATTATAAATAATTTAAAACATTATTAACATTTATGACAGAAATACAAACAGTAGATGACGTGTCGTAACAAAAAAGGGAGCCGTTGAAAAGGCAATCACAATGCTAACGTGAATTTTCAACGTGATAGCACTCGTGATAGCGATCTAGACAAGAATTTTTTTCAATAAAGTGTTCATAAGGATACAATATTTTAATTACTCCTACTGAAAAATAAATGTTATATTTAGAAAAATAAGGTAAGTAATAAAGGTGAAATAGTGTTAGATTAGCCTAAGCCTAATGTTTTTATGAAGAGGTGAACGGAAGGTAGGCTATGACCGCATAGCCTAGGCTAATACTATATTACAAGTATTTATGAAAAAGTAATAAAAATGTGAATTTGTGTTAAATTACAGGTGTTTATTATCAAAAGTGTTCAAATAATGGTAAAATTGTATGAATCAGAAGCAAAAGGATTGTGTGAAGATATCACCTCCAGTTATTCTGATGCTTCCAAACGCATTGTTACAAGAACATTTTCAGATGGAACAAGTGGTATTGCTTCTTTGAGAGGAGCTGACAAATTTAGGAAACAAGTTCTATATCAACTCTATGACTGCTTGATAATCCAGTTATGCAAGAGGATTGACCCATATGAGCAGATTGCGAAAAGGTTCAAGTTCCTCTCAGAATTGGTGAACAATTCTGAAATTGATGAAGACAGTATTAAACTTATAATATCATATTACAAAGATGATATTGACCAAAAATTAGTAAACGAGTGTTATCAGTTCAAAGAATATTTGCACCTTAGGAAATCCCAGAACACAGAAGAAAACACGCCATTTAAAATGCAATGCGCAGAAGTTCTTCAGCTTATTTGTGAGCAACACCTAATTGAAGTGTTCCCCAATATTACTACTGCGCTTAAGCTGTACTTGACAATGCCTATCACGAGCTGTGAAGCAGAAAGGAATTTTTCAAAGCTATCCTTGAGAAAGAACAAATTTTGGTCTACCATGACTAAAGAGCGCTTAAATTCTTTATGCATATTGTCTCTAGAAAATGACATTGCAAGGAAGCTCTCATATGACAAAACTGTACGTGAATATGTTGCGATAAAAAACAGAAAAAATAATATTTTGTAAAATGTGCTTCATGTAGTATGTATTCTCATAGGTGTCTAAAATAAAAGATTATATTGATCGTGGTCTTTTCTATGTTTTATTTCACCAATCTATGATGCATCATGCATGTATATAACATTTCCCTAATTTTCATCCCCCCATAACTCGAAAACTATAAGGCATAAGAATTTTTTATTCACACCAGTGACTTTGACATGTGAGATAATCCAGTACAGCAATTTTAATCAAAATCTGAGGTGTAGTGGTTACATTTTTAAACAGTTTGTGGTGATCTGTTGAGGAACAGCCCCATTGAAGAAGATAACAGTGGTTACCCAGACCTCGTTGCAGAAAACTGTTTGCAACTCTATCAACCCCAAGCAAGAAGACCTTTTATCAAGATAGTGGTAAATTATCACTGGTTTTTATGGCTGTAAAGATTTTATTGGGTAAAGGAACACTGTAAATTTCAGTCACCTTCTTGTCTTTGTTTTGAGATCTTTCCACCCTTTTACGGGGGCCCGTATCCACAGCTTAAGCTGCAAGATTCACTCCGGGTCCCTGCTAGCCCCCTGCAGGGTATTGAATCAGTTCTACTTTTTAAATAGGAATTTCGGGAGTAAATCTCTACCGTTTTTACCCCGACGTGGGGACATGGTCTCATTTTGGGAGAATCCAGCCCCTTGTATCCAGCTTTACCACAGTATGTTCCTATGAAGAATCATGAGACCAAATAAGGTAAGTTAATTGGAATGTATTTAATGTCAAGATACAGCCCCTACAGCAGCATACCACAGTTCAGGACCCAACCAACGGAATGCCGGTCCCCATCCGGGCCGGCTTTTATAGTGAAACGTAATGAGCCCCAGCTGGGCGGGCCTTCGCCCACGACCAGGGCAGCTTTGTATTGTCCAGGTCCCACAGGGAGATCGGTTTGTGTATCCCTGTGGGTCTTGTATGGGTTAATATAGCCCTGCCCCACTCCCCCAAGTCTGAAAGTTCTCCTCCAGTGGCCAGCTGAGGAGGACTTCATCATCACTTTGCATGTGGCTGTACCTGTGCCCACGGTGGGGCCGGGACGGGGGGCTAATATCGAGCCATTGATCGCGTTTCCCGTGAAGAACGCTGGAGGGTCACTGTAGGGGGCTCAGCTCCAGTTGCGCCATCATCTGTAAGTGCTGATGCAGCCGTGTCCATATGAAAGAACAAATAAAAGTACAGCACAGGAACAGGCCCTTCGGCCCTCCAAGCCTGTGCCGACCATGCTGCCCGTCTAAACTAAAATCTTCCACATTTCCTGGGTCCGTATCCCTCTATTCCCATCCTATTCATGTATTTGTCAAGATGCCCCTTAAATGTCACTATCGCCCCTGCTTCCACCACCTCCTCCGGCAGCGAGTTCCAAGCACCCACTACCTTCTGTGTAAAAAACTTGCCTCCTACATCTCCTCTAAACCTTGCCCCTCGCACCTTAAACCTATGCCCCCGAGTAATTGACCCCTCTACCCTGGGAAAAAGCCTCTGAATATCCACTCTGTCTATGCCCCTCATAATTTTGTAGACCTCTATTAGGTCACCCCTCAACCTCCGTCGTTCCAGTGAGAACAAACCGAGTTTATTCAACCGCTCCTCATAGCTAATGCCCTCCATGTCAGGCAACATCCTGGTAAATCTCTTCTGCACCCTCTCTAAAGCCTCCAGACCCTTCTGGTATTGTGATGACCAGAATTGAACACTATACTCCAAGTGTGGCCTAACTAAGGTTCTATACAGCTGCAACATGACTTGCCAATTCTTAGACTCAATGCCCTGGCCAATGAAGGCAAGCATGCCGTATGCCTTCTTGACTACCTTCTCCACCTGTGTTGCCCCTTTCAGTGACCTGTGGACCTGTACACCTAGATCTCTCTGACTGTCAATACTCTTGAGGGTTCTACCATTCACTGTATATTCCCAACCTGCATTAGACCTTCCAAAATGCATTACCTCACATTTGTCCTTATTAAACTCCATCTGCCATCTCTCCGCCCAAGTCTCCATACGATCTAAATCCTGCTGTGTCCTCTGACAGTCCTCATCGCTTTCCGCAATTCCACCAACCTTTGTGTCGTCTGCAAACTTACTAATCAGACCAGTTACATTTTCCTCCAAATCATTTATATATACTACGAACAACAAAGGTCCCAGCACTGATCCCTGCGCAACATCACTAGTCACAGCCTCCAATCAGAAAAGCATCCTTCCATTGCTACTCTCTGCCTTCTATGACCTAGCCAGTTCTGTATCCATCTTGCCAGCTCATCCCTGATCCCGTGTGACTTCACCTTTTGTACTAGTCTACCATGAGGGACCTTGTCAAAGGCCTTACTGAAGTCCATATAGACAACAGCCACTGCCCTACCTGCATCAATCATCTTTGTGACCTCTTCGAAAATATCTGAGGCCGGGTCACGTCGTACCAACACTGGTCCATGGTGGGTTGTGACTCCTGACTGTAGGATAGATTGAGGGGCGGTAGAGGCAGTGATCTGTCTGGCGTGGTTTCCACTGAGGCGGGTTCACAGGCCTTTGAGGTGGTCCACGTGCTCCCGTACTGTCTTCCACCCAGTTCTGAATCTGTACCAAACCGTCCCGTTTTCTCCATCATGGTGCCAAGGACCCACTGGACGGCGGCCCCAAAATTATAGGCATGCACGGCATCCCCTGGTCTGAAACCTCTGTCAGGTGTCCGGTGGTCCTGGCATTTCTTTTGGAGGCCCTGCTTTGTCTCTAACTTTCCACCAAGACACACAGATGTTCGGTTCAGGCGGGTCTGGAGGCGGGGCCCATCAGTAGCTCTACCAGCACTACCCCAGTCGCAACATGCGGCACAGACCGATAGTAGAACAGGAACCAGGGGCGAAATTCTCCCGAAACGGCGCGATGTCCGCCGACTGGCGCCCAAACCGGTGCCAATCAGACGGGCATCACGCCGCCCCAAAGGTGCGGAATGCTCCGCATCTTTTGGGGCCGAGCCCCAACATTGAGGGGCTAGGCCGACGCCGGAGGAATTTCCGCCCCGCCAGCTGGTGTAAACGGCCTTTGTTGCCCCGCCAGCTGGCGCGGAAATGACATCTCCAGGCGGCGCATGCGCGGGAGCGTCAGCGGCCGCTGACAGTTTCCCACACATGCGCAGTGGAGGGAGTCTCTTCCGCCTCCGCCATGGTGGAGACCGTGGCAGAGGCGGAAGGGAAAGAGAGCCCCCACGGCACAGGCCCGCCCGCGGATCGGTGGGGTCTGATCGCGGGCCAGGCCACCTTGGGGTCACCCCCCCCGGGGCCAGATCGCCCCGCGCCCCCCCAGGACCCTGGAGCCCGCCCACGCCGCCTTGTCCCGCCGTTCAAAAGGTGGTTTAATCCACGCCGGCGGGACAGGCAATTTATCGGCGGGACTTCGGCCCATCCGGGCCGGAGAATCCAGCGGGGGGGCCCACTAACCAGCGCGGCCCGATTCCCGCCCCCGCCGAATATCCGGTGCCGGAGACTTCGGCAACCGGCGGGGGCGGGATTCACGGCGGCCAACGGCCATTCTCTGACCCGCTGGGGGGTCGGAGAATGATGCCCCAGTTTCCTCATGCCCTGCTTGGGCATTTGGACTGCCCGTTCTGCCAAACCATTCGAGGATGGATGATACGGAACAGTCCGGATGTGCTTTACCCCATTGGCCGCATGATGGCCCAGCAATCCTCACTGGTAAACACAGTCCCGTTGTCTGTGACAAGTACCTCCAGTATCCCATGGGTGTTAAACGATTGACAATGTTTCTCCACAGTAGTCCTCGAGGTAGTAGTGGACATCCGGAGTACATCCAGCATTTCGTGTGGGTGTTCATGAATACCAGAAACCATAAACAGCCTGGTGAAGCCGTGTGTAAGTGCACCCAAGGGCACCCTGAACATTCCCAGGGCTGGAGCGGGGTAGACAGAGGGAGGTTCTGGTGTTCCTGGTATGCTGAGTCCTTTTGTAGCCCTATATTACCACGCTCTCAATGTCACCGTTGATTCCAGGCCTCCACACAGAGCCCTTCATGATCATCTTCTTCTTTGAGATCCCAGGGTGTCCACTATGTAGGTCTAGCAGGTTCGTGTGTCGACCGGCTACGGGACAATCACCGGAATTCTCCACATGAAGTTATCATCCTCCACCCTGAGCTCCTGCTGCTTTGCGAGGTAGGGCTGCAGTTCTCCTTGCAATCCCCCGTGCACGTCAATATGGCATAGTTTCATCAGTGTGGGGTTCCTCTAAGTCCACATGCGGATGTGCAGCCACCATGGGCAGAATGTCCGCAAAGCTCAGAGTCACCATAACTTCATCCATTACAGGCAAAGTGCCTGTAGCCAATCACGGCCCAACAGATTGTGATCCGGCCCTTGTACCACTATCAGCAGAAGCCTAACTGTCTGTTGCTCGTTGGTCAGTGGTGGCCCTTGGCTATTGAGTCCAGACGCGATGCTGGTTACTTGGCCATTGCTTTGGTGGCGATCAGGTCATGTGAGCCCTCTCCTTGAAGGTACTTCTGTGTGGGAGCCATCCAATGCTATGGACGCTGTGATCAAGGGAACTCTGGAGCAGGAGTGCAGGAGAAACGCCTTCTCAGCATTCGTGCTTGGTAGGGGGAGATCACTGGCTCTTTTCAGGTCTGTTGTTGGTTCTGCCAAAACTTTCTCTGGGTTGCCAAGTTGTTGATTCTTCACACCAAACGGTCCCTTTACATCTCGGAGAGGGATGGACCAAACTCACACTGCTCTGTCTGCTTTCAGAGCCACGTCAGGAAGTCTGACATTGACTCCTCCCCACGGTTCTCTCCACTGATACCATTTGCCTGGGTGAAATACCACACCCGCTTGGCATACTGGGTCCAATCCTGCATCAAAGGTATCTAATTTCCCAAACTGCAGCATTTTTAAAACTCCTTCAACCTCGTTCCTGTACGGGAGTATTCCGGTACGGCTGGGACGTCCAGAATCGCAGTGGTTGTTTTTACCTCATCACCAGTATAAAGATCCAGGAGGTGCTAGAAGGTAAGTTAACTGGAGTTTATTTAAGGTCAAGGAAAGACCTCTACAGAGGCACACAACATAATGACAAGGATGCTGGTCCCAGGCTTGGCTGGCTTTTATAGAGCAAGGTAACTCCCCACTAGCGGAGAAGCTCATATTCTATGAGTCCCACGGGGAGATCTATTGGTGTAAGCCTGTGGGCCTCGTAAGGATTATTACAGTTTCACAGATTTCCTTTTCCATAGAATCCTGACAGTGCAGGAGGAGGTCAATCATCCTATCGAGTCTGCACGACCCTTCGAAAGAACACCCTGCCTAGGCCCACTCCCTCGTCGTAACCTGCGCATCTTTGGACTGTGGGAGGAAAACGGGGCACCCAGAGGAAGCCCACGCAGACATGGGAAGAATATGCAAACTCCACACAGACATTCACCATGGCTAAAATCGAACCCAGGTCCCTGGCGCTCTGAGGCCGCAGTGCTAACCACTGTGCCGCCGTGCAGTCATTCGCTTCGTCTGCCACCTCCATCAATGCCTCTTTCGTCCACCTGGCAGACCTTCTGCCACTCTCCGGGGATATGCTGTGCTGACACCACCTCCAAAAGGACCTCGAGAGAGAGGCAATGCTAAATCTCAGGGCTGCCATTGAATGGGTGCCTGTTCTTCTGCTCTGTTGCTGTTCCTCTCCTTCGCCCAATTCCCATTACACCGGCAATCACAATAATGGTTACCAGTTTGCCTTTAAACCGCGCCTGCTTTGCTATTCTCCTACCAATGGTGCCTCCTGCCGTCCACTCAGCATGGTTTAGGGTACACCCTTTGCCATTAATAGGCCTGCTTGTTAAAAATCAGATTGGGCCATCAGACACCAATGCGGCATTCCGGCCCAGAAATACTCCTGATGTTCCTGAATGTTTATTATCGTTATCAAAAAAAAAACTACGCTACATGAAGTAAAGAAATGAAAATACAAAGATTATACTTTTATGCTATTGTCAGAAACAAACTGTTAGGACCTGCGATGGTTTTGAGATGATCAATCAAGAATGGCCTTGCCTTGAGCGCGTCCCGCCATCTCATAAAACTTAAAAGAACAAGGATGCTTGCCTTACTTGGAATAAGGAAGGTTTGACCTTTAACCGCCAAATGAAACATTGCAGGTTTATATAAAAAGCAGTTTCTAAAATGGAAGCTTCATTATAAAGTGGAAGTAAAAGCACTCCGCTCACACCAAGTGTTCAGACAGAAAGTGGATATTTTTGCCCCCAACTTAAAACAACTGTGAAATATAGTTGACGGTTCAAATTTATTTTGAAGAATCGAAGGTCGCGCTGAAGTCTCCAGCCTTCAGATTGTGTTGAGGGCGTTTGAAGCCCTCTGAAACTTTTATCCACTGAAAACAGCCTGCTCAAAGGAACGTTGAATTATTTCCAACAGATGATAGATTCAGCAACGTTAATAAATATTTACAAATTGTAAAATTTGCTTAAATCACATATTTTCTCATAAAAAACACATTCATAATTCATGATGAACCAATTTTCCTGTATTGAGATGATCCACCAACTGAAGCATTTTTCTTGAATATTTTACAAAAATAAAACAATTACTTTTGTTTAATAAGGAAAAAAATTCAACTCTCAGGCACTAATTTATCACTCGTACAATGAGGGGGGGGGGGTTCAACTTCCAGCTTGTGATCTGCCAGGCCCAATCGGGATCCAAAGTGCGTCAGGCGCCAAATTGGTCATCCGGCGCAGTCACCACAAACAGGTGTTCAGCTTCTTAATTATGCAAATTTGAATACAACAATTTAAGGTCCAGCGAGTGACGTATATGCTTCACCAAGCTTTGCCACGTCCTGAGTGCCCTAACCTGCCATCCTGAAAGTGAATGCAACAGGTCACTCAAAGGAATAACCTGAGAAATATTACTCTGTGACCCTGTGGGCCGAGGAGGTGGAGGAGTGGGTCCACAAGTGAACTTCAGCCCACTGCTGCTCCAGTCACAGACCAGCAACCCACAAGAAGCCGAATGTCTCTTTGGCGATGTTAAATAAAGACTATGTAAAAGCTATTTAGAAGCTCAGTTTGATCAATTTTGATAAAGATTTTGCAATCTAAGCTAATGAGGGAAGTTATTTGCTGATGGCCACAGCCTGAAGCTTCCTTATGAATTACCATAATCCATAGAAAAATTGATATGGATTTAGCAAAGCTCATTGATCTCTATTAACATGCAAAGTCCATTTCTTGGTAAAGGAAGGTGAGACTGAGGAATTCTAACAGAGAATCCTTAATCTGTAAACTGACCACTGGAGCTCATCACCGTGTGAGCTCTCCAAATCAAGATGTTGGCTTTGGACCAACAAATGGTTTTATTCAGATATCATCAAATGAATGAACAATAAAATGGATAACACCAAGAAGTACGTCCTTCTTATCCATCCAAAATGGGCTGGGTGCTGTGTGTATTTTTCATCCTACTACTTAGCTGGAAGGAGAACTGCACCTGGTCCTCGCCACTTACCCAGCTCTCACATGCTTGTGCACGGCAGTGGCCACACTCTGCATTGTGTACAGACCAAACCAAGCGAGGGTTTAAAACATAGAAAATAGAACAGTCTTGCACAGTACAGGCCCTTCGGCCCACGATGTTGTGTCAACCATTAATCCTAATCTAAGATCAACCTAACCTACACCCCTTCAATTTACTGCTGTCCATGTGCCTGTCTAAGATACATTTAAATGTCACTAATGGCTCTGACTCCACCACCTCAGCTGGCAGTGCATTCCATGCACCCACACTCTCTGTGTAAAGAACCTACCTCTGACATCGCCCCTATATCTTCCTCCAATCACCTAAAAATTATGGCCCCTTGTGACAGCCATTTCCGGCCTGGGGAAAAGTCTCTGGCTATCCACTCTATCCATGCCTCACATCACCTTGTAAGGGTTTCATGCAGGTTGGTGTCCACATATGAGGGAGAATGTCCATCTCCAACCACCCTTTGTCAATTAGATGGCAAATATAATTACCAAAGCACACTCAGGGACTGTGGAGGAAGCACAGCATCAAACTTACAACAACTTGCAGGGTAAAAAGCTGTGGGAATATCCACCTACTATTTGGCTGTAAAACAAGGACGATCTGCACCAGATGCTTGATGCAGTTGGTCAGGTTCCACATGAGATCTATTCAGAACATCATGGGCATCAAATAAATGGGAGGACAAAGAACTTTATACTGAGGTGTACTTCAAAGGGCAGAAATGTCTGAAATTGAAGCACTTATCAGAGTACATACGGCTGATGTTAAAATCCCTAAAGCGGTCATGTATTCACAACTAAATATTAGACCCTGCCTGTGAAGTGGGCCGAGATTAAGGTGCAAAGACACCCTGAAGGCGAGGAAGACAGGAAATGCAATACGTGCGCCATAGACTTGGAGAAAAATGCAGAAGAACAAACACCCTCAGCAACCTCAGGTAGTTCCGAGAGAATCCGTAGAATCCCTACAGTGCAGAAGGACGCCATTTGGCACATCGGGTCTACAATGGTCCTCCAAAAGAGCACTCTACCTAGCCCACTTCCCCACCCTATCCCCATAACCCTGCACATTAATCATGGCCAATCCACCTAACTTGCACATCTTTGGGCAGTGGGAGGAAATCAGAGCACCCGGAGGAAACCCACGCAGACACAGGGATAATGTACAAATTCCACACAGACAGTCGCACAAGGCCAGAATTGAACCTGGGTCCCTGGCGCTGTGGGGCAGCAATGTTAACCACTGTGCCACCGTGCTGCCCCACATGGGTGTTGTTTCCCTCAAACCGCAAAGGACAAAAGGACAACTAGAAAGAGTGAAACCAAAGAGAAAATGCTGGAAAATCTCAGCAGGTCTGGCAGCATCTGTAGGGAGAGAAAAGAGCTAACGTTTCGAGTCCAGATGACCCTTTGTCAAAGCTGACAGACCCGAAATGCAGTGACATCCAAACTAGATAAAAACAAAATAAAATACATTTTTTCTCTTTAGAGTGAATCTTTACTTGGTATGACTTAAACCTAGCTCTACTTCCTGTTCCTGGCTGGCAATGGAAGTGTTTGTAACACAGGGGGCGTCATTCTCCGACCCCCCGCCGGGTCGGAGAATGGCCGTTGGCCGCCGTGAATCCCGCCCCCGCCCCCGCCGAAGTCTCCGAAGGGAGAAAAGTCGGCGGGGCGTTAATGGCGCCGCTGCCGCGGAGAATGTCACGGGTCTGCGCAAGGCAGCCGATTTTCGGCCTGCCGATATTCTCCCTTCCGGATGGGCCGAAGTCCCGTCGACGTGATGACCGTTCACGTCGACGTCAATCAAACCTCCTTTTCATCGGCGTGACCCGGTGCTCCAGGCTCACGCCGACCAGCGAGGAGGTGAGTGACGGCCTGGGGGGTTGGCTCTGGGCAGGAAATGGCGTGGCCGCAGACTGATTGCCTGAGGAGAGGTGTGTCTCGGCTTGTGTGTGTGTGCGGCGGGGGGGGGAGGGGGGGGGGGTGGTTAGAGTAGGCTGGGCTCCGGGGGAGTGCCGGGAGGGGGTCCGTGCCGGGGTGGAGGTTGGGCGTTGGGGAGGGGGTCCGTGCCGGGGTGGAGGTTGGGGGTTGTGGAGGGGGTCCGTGCCGGGGTGGAGGTTGGGGAGGGGGTCCGTGCCGGGGTGGAGGTTGTGGAGGGGGTCCGTGCTGGGGTGGAGGTTGGGGCGGGGGGGGGTCCGTGCCGGAGTGGGTGATGGGAGGGCAAATGAGTTGGTCCACCTGGCCAGGTGCCAGCCTTCAACAGTTGGACCCATGCGGTCCATGCCACCTGGCTGGGGGGAGGAGGGGATATGGGCAATGATGACATGTCGTCGTTCCCCTCCCCCCCACCAGGTCGTCATGTTTTCAGATCATCCAGCGATGTTGGCCGCCGTGGTGGCAGCCGCTCATGTCTATGTTGCCCTGGATGAGGAGGAGGAGGAGGAGGAGGAGGAGCGTGCCAGAGAGGCGGCGCAGGCTGCCGCAGAGGGGCAGGCGGCAGCCGCCCAGGCTGGAGGGACACCTGACCGACAGGACGAGGAGGGGGAGGAGGACGTCGCGGCCCCACGGCAACGGAGGCACCCGAGGGCGCCCCGTGTGTACCGGCCCCGGCAGTCATACCAGGACCTCACGGACCGGGAATGCAGGAGGAGACTCCGGATGAGCCGGGAAACCGTGGCACACATCTGCCACCTGCTGGCACACCTGTCACCGCGTGGCACTGGCGGGGGACACCCTCTCCCCGTGTCCGTCAAGGTTACGGTGGCCCTGAACTTTTATGCAACGGGGTCATTCCAGGCACCGAGTGGGGACCTGTCCGGCATATCGCAGACATCGGTGCATCGGTGCATCCGGGCAGTGACAGATGCCCTTTATGCCATGGCGCACCGCTACATCCGCTTCCCCGTGGACCGGGCCAGCCAAGATGCCCGGGCCGTGGGCTTCTCTGCCATTGCCGGGTTCCCCATGGTCCAGGGCGCGATCGATGGGATGCACGTCGCCGTGCGGCCACCTGCAGATAACAGGGCCGTGTTCACTAATAGGAAGGGGACCTATTCGATGAACGTACAGGTGGTCTGCGACCACCGCATGATGATCCTGCACGTCTGCGCCCGTTACCCAGGCAGTGTACACGACTCATTCGTGTTGTCGCGGTCATCCATCCCCGGCATGTACGAGGGACGCCATCCCCGGCTGAGGGGCTGGTTGCTGGGCGACAGGGGCTACCCATTGCGATCGTGGCTGATGACGCCTATACGGAGGCCACGCAATGAGGCGGAGAACCGCTACAATGATGCCCATGTAGCGACAAGGGGAGTGATCGAGAGGTGCTTTGGCGTGCTGAAGATGCGTTTCAGGTGCCTGGACCTCTCTGGGGGCGCCCTCCAGTATCGGTCAGATAGGGTCGGCCGCATCATTGTGGTGTGCTGCGTCCTGCACAACATAGCCCAGCAGAGGGGCGATGTGCCGCAGGCAGAGGAGGGCGGAGTGGAGGAGCAGCAGGAAGAGGCCCAGTCCTCCCCAGATGAGGGGGATGGGGGCAATGGTCAGGGCAGACGGGGTAGACACAGACGGGTGGCTGTCCACCGTTACCGGCTGGCCCAGCGGGCACGGGACAGACTGATAGACGCCCGCTTCACTGACTAGATGGGCGTGGGAATCGGGTAGTATGGCCACAGACCGCACACCATGACAACAGCCGACCACCCACACCCCCCACCCATCCATCCACCCAGCACCATCACCCCCCTCCCCAACCCCACACACCCCACCCGCATGCACACCACCCCCCCACTCCCAATTGCCGATCCACCGGCGGCACAACGGGCCGGGCTCACCCAGTTGCGGGTGGACGCGTGTCTATCGCAGGCCATGGAGAATGATGACAGCCCGCCTCCGATGAGCTCCTGGCTCTACATCGTTGGACTATGTCTGACCCATGGCCACAGTACCACCATCCACCCGGACCATCCCTGCATGCGGCTGTGACACTGCAGCGCACGGTCCCGTCCTCTGCCCGGGGGATGTTGATGGCGGCCCAGGGGGAAGGGGGCAGACTCACCTGGGGCTGAGGTAAGACCACCCCTCACACACACACTTGCGCTCAACGTACATGACACCCCCGCACACTTTGGACAGAGCACAAAGGCAGCTTCGGTAGGTGTAACATTGACTTTAATAACCAAAGGAGTTCATGCACGTGCCCTAGCGCCTAAAACTCATCTGTGCCCTGCACCCGTGCCAACTTACTCAGTGTCTAATTGTTTGGCCTTACGGGCCCTTTGACTACGTCTACGTGGTTCCCCAGACGGTACAGCAGAACTGGAGGTGGACTCCTGTGATTCCTGCCCTCTGACACTGGATCCCTTTGGCGGCCGTTTCCTGGGGCGTCCTGGCCTAGATGGGCCAGGCTGCGGCCCGGGCGACTGGGATGGCGAGCTGCCAGCCTGTCCTGCCCGTTGCCCACCCGATGCACCTGGGACGGAAGGGGGGGAGTCCGAGGTGTCGCGGTGTACCGGGACCTCCCCTACAGAGGGAGCCGGGACGGACCACACCACCTCCTCCTCCCTCGGGGTGCCCGATGGCCCCCAGGCCTCTACATGGGTGGGGGATGCGAATGGACTGGCCATCCGACGCGCCCCCGACATCTGGCGCTGCCAGTCCTGGAGGCCCGTGCTGGTATCGACAGGGGTCTGCAGGTTTGCAGCCATGGAGCCCAGGGGGTTGTCGAACCCTGTCTGCGACAGTGCGACGCCAGCTCGCACATGGCCACTGGCGCCGATGCCCTCAGCGATGGCCTGCTGAGACTGGACCATGGCCTGCAGAGACTGGGCCATGGCCTGCAGAGACTGGGCTATGGCCTGCTGAGACTGGGCCATGGCCTGCTGAGACTGGGCTATGGCGTTGAGCGCCTCTGCCATCTGGCGCTGGCACTGGCTCATGGCCTCCTGTGAGAGGGCAGCCATTTCCTGGGCCACAGACGCCGCCTGCACGGAAGGCCCCAGGCCTCGCAAACCGTTCCCCATGTCTGACACCGTCGCACCCATTGCCTCCACCGCGGACGCCACCCGTGCGGTGTCAGCCTGGGTGGCACGCATGACCGGGACCACTCCCAGCTCCTGGACGCGGGTGGACTCCTCCACCTGCGACCGCAGCCGCCGCAAGCCACCCGTCACCCTCTTCGCTCGTCTCCGTGTCGGTGGTTGCATCGGATCTATGTGTGGGTGTGGTAACTGCAGGAACCCGGGATCCATCTGGGCGGCAGATGTTCGCTTGGCCTGGGCTGCCCTCCGACCGCCCGGTCCCTCTGCTGCTCCTACCTCCACCTGCTGTACCGGGACGGCTGTGTTGTGCGCACCAGTGAGTGTACCAGACGCCTCATCACTAAAGTGCCCAACCGTGGTGAGTGTTTCTGCGATGGTGGAGGGTGTTGGTGACAGCAGTGGCGTTGTGTCATGCTCTTCGTCCCACTCTGAGTCCATGGCACTTTGGGGTGGGGGTTCGTCTCCACCCATCCACTCTGAGTCACTGTCCGGTATTTCGTCTTCCCGGGTAGGGGTGTCCTGGGTAGTGCTGTCCCGGGTAGTGCTGTCCCGGGTAGGGGTGTCCTGGGTAGTGGTGTCCCGGGTAGGGGTGTCCTGGATAGTGGTGTCCTGGGTAGTGGTGTCCTGGCTCGGATGTGACGGGGGCCTGTGGCTGCCCCCCTCATCGCTGGGTGGTCGCTCCCGCACGTGACGGGGGTGTCGTCTCCCTGTTGCTCCAGGTCTCTCCGTCTCCCGTGGTCTCCGAGGGGCATCCTGCGGGCGTCGCATGCTGGAGGGTTCGGGTCTCTCCGTCTCCCGTGGTCTCCGAGGGGCATCCTGCGGGTGTCGCATGCTGGAGGGTGCGGGTCTCTCCGTCTCCCGTGGTCTCCGAGGGGCATCCTGCGGGCGTCGCATGCTGGAGGGTGCGGGTCTCTCCGTCTCCCGTGGTCTCGGAGGGGCATCCTGCGGGCGGTCTGCATCTGCGGGGATGGGTGCCTGGACGTTTGGTCCTGCGATACACAATGAAGCATGCATGGTTAGACATCAGGCAGTGATCAGGTGATACGGGAGAGGGGGATATAGGGGAGGGGGGATATGGGGACGGGCTGTTGGTGGCTCACTTGCTCGTGGGGCCCCGACCTCTGCATCAGCAACCTCCCGGTCGTCAGGTCCGCCAGCCAGTTCCAGGGCCCTTTCCTCGTGTACGGTCAGTGGCCTCTCATCAGCGGGCCCTCCTCCAGTCCTCACATGCTCCCTATTGTTGTGTGCGCGCTTCTCCTGGGGGGGGGGGTGGTGGCAGGGGTAAAAGGCAACAGTGTTAGGCAGGTATATGAATGCACGCCATCGGTTGCGCGTGCATTGCAGAGGTTAAGGTTAGGGCTGGATTCACTTGGGGATATGGGGGAGGGGGGATATGGGGGAGGGGGGATATGGGGGATATGGGGGAGGGGGGATATGGGGGATATGGGGAGGGGGGATATGGGGGATATGGGGGAGGGGGGAATATGGGGGATATGTGGGAGGGGGGATATGGGGAGGGGGGATATGGGGGAGGGGGGGATTTGGGGGAGAGGGGATATGGGGGATATGGGGAGGGGGGATATGGGGGATATGGGGGGGGGGGGATATGGGGGAGGGGGGATATGGGGGATATGGGGGAAGGGGGGAATATGGGGGATATGGGGGAGGGGGGATATGGGGGATATGGGGGGGGGTATGGGGAGGGGGGATATGGGGGATATGGGGGAGGGGGATATGGGGGATATGGGGGAGGGGGGATATGGGGGAGGGGGGATATGGGGGATATGGGTGATATGGGGGAGGGGGGGATATGGGGGAGGGGGGATATGGGGGAGGGGGGGATTTGGGGGAGAGGGGATATGGGGGATATGGGGAGGGGGTATATGGGGGATATGGGGGAGGGGGGGATATGGGGGAGGGGGGATATGGGGGATATGGGGGAGGGGGGATATGGGGGAGGGGGGGATATGGGGGAGGGGGGATATGGGGGAGGGGGGATATGTGGGAGGGGGGATATGGGGGAGGGGGGGATATGGGGGAGGGGGGATATGGGGGATATGGGGGAGGGGGGGATATGGGGGAGGGGGGGATATGGGGGAGGGGGGGATTTGGGGGAGAGGGGATATGGGGATATGGGGGACGCTCACCCTGCCTGCTCTGACGAGGTCATTCACCTTCTTGTGGCACTGGGTGCCTGTCCGTGGTGTCAGGGCCACAGCGGTGACGGCCTCTGCCACCTCCCTCCACAGACGCCGGCTGTGGCGTGGGGCAACTCTGCGGCCGTGCCCGGGATACAGGGCGTCCCTCCTCTGCTCCACCGCATCCAGGAGCGCCTCCACATCGCGTGACTCGAACCTCGGGGCTGAGCGACGGCCAGCCATCAAGTCGGGTGTTGCGGTCGGCTGTTCCGGTCGGGTGGGGGGGAGCTGCGCGGCCTTATGAGCCGTCACGCCATGCAGCGCGTATGACGCTGCACGGCGTGAACCACTGCGCAAGCGCGGATCCCGTTACGTCGCTGCTAGCCCATTTCGGGCCGCAGACTATCGGCCCATTTTTATGACGTGACGCAAGTGGGATTTGCGCCGTTTTTTGCGCCGATCGGCGGAGTTTCCGCCGATAACGGAGAATTTCGCCCAGGATGTATGTTGGCTCTGAGATTCACACACTGGCTCTCTTCAGCTGAACTCTGACTTTCAATTTAATCTGTGAGAGGACTATCTGGCTGCCAAGGACTCCGGGCAATCAATGATCTTGTCCACTTCTCAATACGCCTCAGAAGCAGCCCTCAAGCAAAATCAGCGCTCCATGTTTAGAAGCTAAGTTTTAAACTGTACCCTGGTGGCTTACAGCCTGCAGCTGAATGCATTGCTTAGAACGACATTCGAGCAATTACTGGATAAAGGCAAATTAATGCGGATGCTGGAATCTGAAACGAAAGAGAAAATGCTGGAAAATCTCAGCAAGTCTGACAGCATCTGTAGGGAAAGAAAAGAGCTTTGACAAAGAGTCATCGACTCGAAACGTTAGCTCTTTTCTCTCCCGACAGTTGCTGCCAGACTTGCTGAGATTTTCCAGCATTTTCTCTTTCGTTTCGAACAATTACTATTCACCAATAGTGAATGTACACAATCATGAAAATTATATTAAGCCATTGCCACGAAATGCAATAACCAATTAAAGTTGATACCTTGCACAGTGGTTAGCACTGCTGCCTCACAGCACCAGGGTCCCAGGTTCAATTCCTGTCTCGGGTGACTGTGTGGAGTTTGCACTTTCGGCCCGTGTGTGCGTGGGTTTCCTCCGGCTGCTCTAGTTTCCTCCCACAGTCCAAAGATGTGCAGGTCATGTGGATTGGCCAAGCTAGATTGCCCCTCAGCGTCCAAAGATGTGCAGGTTAGGTTACAGGTTGCGGGTATAGGGCAGGGGAGTGGGCCTAGGTAGGGTGCTTTTTGGGAGGGGGTGTGCTGGAGGGGCTGAATGGCCTCCTTCTGCACTGTAGGATTTTCTGATTCAAAATATTTTTCTTAGCAGCATCAATTCACACTTGTGAACAACCAGCTCAATGAGACTGAATTTTAGTCCAGAACATCCGATCTCCAGGGGGCATACCCTGGAGGTATCTCAAATGCTGCGCTGCGGGTCACCCCGGAAGACCCCAAGCAAGGGCTGCATGGCAATTGCCCAAGAGGTTAAAGTCCAATCAGCAAATACTCTGCATTGCAAACCACCTGTAAATCCAATTGAGTAGAATAGTTACCCAGTAAAAGTTAAATGGATTAAAACCACATCTAACTCCTGGGTAGCTGTACGACTGACACCCCCAAATACCCCTGGACCCTCCGACAATCCTCCCCGCTACATCACTAACCACTCCCACTCTAACAAACCCCCACACCTCCTGATGTTCCTGCAACCCCCAACCACGTCCCACCCCCCTCCTGGCTAAACCCCCAGTTCCCTAACATCTGCCCCACCCCACAACTATACTTCTGACCCAGGCTGCCTCCCCATCCCCCAATTACCCTCCAACCGTCCGGCTACCCCCATCCCTGATTAACAGCCCAACCCCCTGACTATTTCCCCAACTATTCCACCGACACCCAGCAATCTTTATACACCCCCATCCCCCAGCTACCCTCCCCACCGCCTGATTACCCTCCCACCCACCGACTAACCTCCCGTCTCCCTGACTGACTTCCACCACCCTCCTAAATCACCCTAACTACCCAACCCCCCACAACCGCCCGAACAGCCGACACCCCCTCTCCATCTGACCCCCACCACCCCCAGCCCATCACCCACTTACCTCACACACTTACTTCCTCCATGACTTCAGAAAGTGGCTGGGAACTTTAAACCTACCTGGTTTATGGCAGCTGGCGCTACAAAGAGGGTGAGGGAGGGCCCACATCCCTCCCCCCACCGCCAATCCCATCTCTGCCCCCACCCCCCTCTCTGGCCTCGGGTTTTAATTACATACATGGTGTTTTTGACCATCCAGTGTACCTGTTGAAAAAAAGCAGCACAGTTTTTGGCACGGTGCTTTTGTGCTCACTGAAGGAACGGAGACTGGGTCATGAGACCGACAAAGTTCGTACAGGTGGCCAAAGATTTTGCTGAAAAAATGTTTTTGTGAAGTTTTGTAAAGGAGAATGCGAGTGGCAGAGGAGCTCAAGGAGGAACAAGAATAAGGCTGTGGCCATTAAAGGCCCTGGTGCCTGTAGTAAAGGAAGGTTGCACAGCATAGCAGGATCAAAGGGAGCAAAAGAGGTTTCAAACTGAGGGAGCTGATAGAGGTAGGGAGGATCAGATTTGTGGAGATACTTAAGTTTATAACTTATCAAAATTGACCATTATTTCAAACACATAATATTAGCCTTAAATTATTACTGCTATTGACAAACGGGATTTAATAATTGAAAATAATTGGACTCAGAGCAAAGTATACAGAGTTGCTAGAAGCTCAGCTTGGATGAGCATGGTGATGACGTTTTCTAACTGCAGAGATAAATAAAACTCTTGCAAATCAACCTGTTGCGCAATTAGAAATTAGTATCATCTCTGCATTTCCCTGAGATACATAAAATATACAACAGGCAGGACTGTTTGGTTTCATTTATTTCTATCCTGTTGTATCCAGAGAATCATCTGCCATGACCTCTCTTCTCATTTTCACACATTTACCTTTAGTGTCCCCAAGGATCCATCCTTGGCCCCCATTGATTTCTTATCTACACCTCAACGGCATCATTCAAAATCATGGCATCAGTTTCCATATATACGCCGATCATACCAAGCACCACCCCTCCTCCACCCTTCCTCCACCTCTCCTCTCCTTCCTTGCCCCCTCCTCTCTCTCTAAATTGTCTGGCTGATATCCTGTATGAGCAAAACCTTCCTCCACTTAAATATTGGGAAGAAAGAAGTCTTTGTTTTTGGTATATGTTATAGAAATACAGAAACTCTACAGTGCAGAAGAAGGCCATTCGGACCAGCGAGTCGGCACCGACCCTCCGAAAGAGCACGTTACCCACATCCACTCCTCCACCCTATCCCCATCACCTCACCTTACCTTTTGGACACTAAGGGCAATTTTGCCTGACCAATCCACCTAACCTGCACATCTTTGGACTGTGGGAGGAAACCGGCGCACCCGGAGGAAACCCACGCAGGCACGAGGAGAAAGTCATCCGAGGGCGGAATTGAACCCGGGTCTCTGGTGCTGTGAGGCAGCAGAACTAACCACTCTGCCACTTTGCTGCCCAAAAACTCTGTTCCCTTGCTACTGACTCAAGCCCCTCTCACTGGCATTAGTCTGAGGCTGAATTGGACAGCTTATATTTTTTGTGTCATATTTGACCCAGTGATGAACGTCCTCCCGCACATCCTGTAGCTTTGCTTAGGTTTGACCTTGCATCAACTTATCTATTGTTGAATGTCACATCTATGCTTTTGTTATCTCTAGACTTGATATTTCTAAAGTACCTGCCAGTCTCCCAATTCCACACTTTGTAAACTCAAAGTCCATCAAAATTCGACTAACCTTGTCCAAACTTGTACCCTTTCACCCATCACTCTTGTACTCGCTAATCTATATTGGCCCCCAGTCAAACAACACCTTGATTTTAAAATACTTGTTTTTAGATCACTTCAAGGCCTTCCGATCCATGTAATCTCCTTCAGCCCTACAACTTTGAGATCTCGAAGCACTGCGCTATTTTTAATCGCTCCACCACTGGGGGCCGTGCCTTCAGCAGCAGAGGCCACAGCCGTAATTCTCCGGCCGTAAGGATCTTCTTTTCTCGCCGGCAGCGCACCCACACCCGTGGGTTTTTTGGCGGCGTGGGGTGGCTTCCATGAGATACCCCATTGACAAGGAGTAGAGAATCCTGCCACCAGCAAATGGCTCACCGCCGGGAAACACACAGCTGGGGGACCGGAGAATCCGGCTCCGCAGCTCTGGAATTTCCTTTCCCCCACCTCTTCAAATCTTTTCTTTTCTTTCCTCCTTTAAATCGTTCCTTAAAACTTTCTCCTTTGGACAAGCTTTTCACGACCCGGCCTAATATCAATTTATGTATTTTGGTGTCAAATTTAGTTTGATAATTCTCCTATGAAGCACCTTCTGTTTTATTACAGTAAAGAGGCTATATTTAATAAAAGTCCTTATTGATGTAAGGACATCTGACTAATCTTTTAATTTGTAAATGCCATGTACAGGCAAAACTCATTAAATAAAATCACTCATAAAATTACCCCATGACTAAAATTTTAAATACCTTGTAAATATTTTCACTGCAGTATCATTCTAATATTTTCAAAAATCAGAATGATCTTTGGATATCATATAAAATATATATATCATCCTTGTTGATGGTAAACTTTTGAAATGATTTGCTTCTAAACAAAAATAAAGTAATTTTAAAACTGTGGACTGCATTCTCTGATTTTCAGGCTATGTCCAGAGGATCCGTGGCGCTTCACATCAAAACGAATTGGCGCCTCCTCAGCACTGATCCTCCAACCGGTGAGGGGCTAGCAGCCGTGCCACATAATAAAAACGAAATAAACGTGCGGAGAATTGCCGGGTCCATGGCTGTGTATGCGCACGGTGATGACCTGCAGCGGCCGCGCCGTACAAAAATGGCGCTGGCTGTGCACGGACCCAATCTGCCAGATAGTGCACCCCTGGACATCCCCACCCCACCCCCCTGGCCACCCCCACCAGTCCACCAAGCCTTCGCCAAAGCACCACCGGCCAGCAGTACGGCTTCCGCCCGACTGTGGTGGCACTGGACAAAGACCGCAGCCGCCATGCCGGGTTCCCAACTGCTGAGACCACGCGTCTCCCACACGGTCGGGAACTCAACCCGTTGGGGGTGGAGCATCAGGGGAAGGTCTTCAGGCAACGCCCTGTGGTCGTCCCAACGGCGTGCGGCGCGCTCCTCGATGATGCCGTTTTGGAGGGAGGGGCAGAATACGAAAACAGGCGCCGCCCCCGATTCCATCGTAAAAAGGGATTCTCCGAACGACGATTACTAAATCGCCCTGTATATTTTACCAAGCCATCTATCATTTATTTATAGAGGGAATCAAAAGATTCACGTTCTCCCTCTGCCTTCGCTTTCATCATATGCTCCAGATATAGTGATGAGATTGTGACCCTGAGGTCACATTAACCTATTTCAGCTTTTAGAATACTTGAGCAGTGATTGGCAAATTTGAAGCATATTATTATCCAGCAACGATTAAATGTATTGTCAACTATTGCACTTGCACGTGGTGAGGTATTTAAAGCTTATTTGAAAGGATTTTGATTTGCATTCATTAGTTCTTCGGGTGCCTGTTTTGCCTGTATTTTTATGTTATTGCAATCAGTGGCTTATTATAGACTCTAAGCACTATGCTGCAGAATTCAATACGGTCCAATAGTGGGTACAGGGATATCGATTGCCCCACACTCGATGGAAATGATGCAGGCAGCATGCAAACTTCATCCTGTCTGCTCATCTCCCACAATTGTGTCCTGCAGCCCTATGCTAACCGTGTGCTGGCTGGCATCGCGCACAGTGAGAGGCCCAGGAACATGCAAGGCTAGTGCAAATGAATATGAGCCTGCACGATTGATAGGGGAAGTTCATTCAGGCTACAGCAAGTCCTCAAAGTGGCCCGGAAAGGAGCACTGAGTAGAAAGAAACAGAAGCAATGGAGCAGAAGAGGGCTCCTAGGTTCTCATACACTGCACTATAGGCCTCACTATAGAAACTGGAATGAGGAGGCTCTCTGTGACATGACGTTAGGAGACAAGAGAAGCAGATAAGATTTGGAGGTTATTACCAGGAGCTATCCCCAAAGACCATGAAACAGTGCCAGAAAATGTCAAATGGCCTCCCACTAGTTCAATGTCAGTGAATGCACACTCAAGTGCTGTATCCTCCCCGTCATGTCATCAACCTGACACATGCCAATAGTCCACATCCCCATCATTCACTCATCAGAAATCTTGAGCAATCAGGACTCAGGTCCAACATTCATATGCTCCACCTCATCTCATACACAAATCACTGTAGCAAGCTTCACACCCACATCTCCCAACTTATATATGCTTCTAAATGTTTAGCTATGACAGGCACATCACCTGCAGGAGATTTTACTTCTTCCGTAGATTCAGGGACCAAGAATTACAATTGATGCAAACTCACATTAAGGGCGGGATTTTCTGGCCTCGTCACACCCGACTTGGTGACGCAACTGGGCCGTTTAATCTCACGATGTTCGCGATGCTTGAGATGTCTCGCAAGATTCAGCTGAACCGCGTGAGACATCCTGATCTGGATCGCACACACCCTGGGCGTGATCCAGCTGGGCGTGATCCAGATCCGCATATTTAAATTATACAGTAGGTTCATTAAAATATATCTGCGGCGTATTCGCCCAGGGCGTCGGAACTAATGGCCTCCCCGTGAAGCCTCGACCAGGCGCCGTTCAGTACTGGCATGGGTATCACCCTACCCAGAACTCTGTCCACAAACGTGGACCAGTCGTAACGGCGCATTGGGGGGGGGGGGTCTCCCAGGCCAGTGGAGACCTCTGGGTGGTCGGACTCTGTGCAGGGTATCCTGGTACTCTTACTGGCACCTTGGCACAATCAGCCTGGCACCTTGGCACTGCCACTTGGGTACACAGACATTGCAACTCTGCCAGGGTGCGTGGGTGGCACTGCCAGGCTGGGAGGTGCACTGTCAAGATGCCAGGTGGCAGGTTGCCCATGCCAGGGGTCAGGCCCAGGGTGCCTTGCCCTTAAGAGGTGTGGAGATCTGGCAGCCAGGGTGGGGTGCTTGAGGGGCGTCGAAAGATCAGGGCTGCCTTTAGAAATGGCGCCCCGATCTGTGAGTCATCTTCCTGCCCTGCGAGCTGAGCTCTTCAGTGCAGGAAATGATAAGTGTGGCCACGATGGGGCGTTTCCCCCCCGATGTCAAAAAACACCCCGGCAAAGTACCATCGAATAGCGGGGTGTTTCTCAGCGATGCAGCCACTGGGAAACACCCTGCTAAACACGCCCAAAAGCAGACTCTGATTCCTTTCCTGTTAAACCGTGCCCTAAACCTTTATTGAGAATTTTTAATAACAGTTTCAATTAAATCACACAATTATCCATCAGGTGGTCAATCTGAAATAACTGTAGGTCGCTGAGAAGTGATCTCTAACAGACCTTCCTGTTTGCTTCACCGGGACACTTCCCGTTGATGCCTATTTTCCATCTTCTTCCTTTGCTCTCCCATTGATACATAACTTTTTGCCTTTTTTTGTCCAAAGATGTGCAGGTTAGGTGGATTGGCCATGAAAAAATGCCCTTCGTGTCCAAAAAGTTTAGCTTGGGTTGCGGGGATAAAGGGGATAAGGTGGAGGTGTGGGGCTTGGGCAGGGTGCTCTTTCCAAGGGCCGGTGCAGACTCGATGGGCTGAATGGCCTCCTTCTGCACTGTAAATTCTATGATTCTATGAACTTTTTGCCTTCTTCCTTGAGTGCTCCTGTGTGAGTTTTTTTCAGGAGTTTACATACAGAATATAGTGTGTGAAAGAGCTCATGCGCAATCCTCTTCTGAATGCAGATTGGGTAGTTCGGTGCATAAACTTGTTGATTAGCATATTCCCAAGATGTCTTCCATTGGCTTATCCATAAAAAGACTTCTTCCTGTCCCGCTGTGATTACCTGTCTGGTTTCAATCAGCCTCCACTGATTTCAACCAGTTTACTGTGATAAACATTGTATTCCAGTCAAATTGTTCAGCATAATTCAATTCAGCAGTATTACTCCGATCAGCAAGTATACATGTAGCAGGTAGTGCACCCATCCGGTTTCAACATAACAAATATGAACTCATATCCATCCAGCAACACACTTACTGAACCTGTTCCCTCTCTCCTATCGGACAAGAAGTAACATAACAGCAGGAAGCTGCAGCAAGCTAGTGGGGAATAGGCAGGAATACATGCCCAAAATCTCTATAGAAGATGGTGCCTGTCATTTTCTCACTAAGTCATGGCAATAACAATACTGAAGCCATTTAGGATGTAGGCATTACAAATCCCACTTCACCTTCAAACTAGAATCTGGTGTGATATACAAGCTGTAAACGGTGTGACCATGGACCTCTTGGTTTCCACCAACCCCATTCCCCCACTCCAAAGTTCTCCCACCTCCTGTTAAACATATATATAAAATTGAAACAGAAGTAGGTCATTTGGCCCCTCGCGACTACTCCACCATTCAAGAATGACTGATCTGTTTGTGTTTTGAGTTCTACATTCCCATCTATCCTTGACATCCTTTGATTCCTTTACCTGACAAGGATCTACCTACCTCTGCTTTAACAATATTTAGTGACTCCACTTCCACCACCTTCTGATGCAGAGAGTTCCAAAGTCGCACAACCCTCAGAGAAATAGCTTCTCCAATTTATTTCCTAAAAGGGCGGCCCCTAATTCTAAAACATTGTCCGCTAGTTCTGGACTCACTCACACAAGAGAAACATCCTTTCCACATTGTGGTAGTATGCATTAGGGGTCATGTGGGACTGTGAAGCCGTGATGGCATTGGCTGACAGATCCCGATCCTGGTTGGCCGTTGACCTCTAGCTCCGCCCTGAAGGCGGAGTATAAGAACCAGGAGTCCTCCCCGCAGGCAGTCTACTACTGAACTGTGGGGGAACAGTCACGCTTAATAAAGCCTCATCGACTTCACTCTATTCGTCTCTCGGAGTCTTTGTGCGCTACAATTTATTAAGCGTGACTAAAGGACTATGGAGCTCAAGATCATCCCGGAATGCCTGAGGAGCAGCCCCCACGCAGTGAACGCAGCAGCAGCTTTCAAGCACTGGCAGACTTGTTTCGAGGCCTACCTCAGAACGGCCCCCGGCCGGGTCACAGAAGACCAAAAACTACAGGTCCTGCACTCGAGGTTAAGCACGGAGATTTTCTCTCTCATCGAAGACGCAGAGGATTTCCAGACGGTGTTCGCAGCACTAAAAAGTCTCTATGTTCGCCCAGTAAACCAGATCTACGCTCGCTATCAACTCGTAACGAGACGGCAAAGTCCCGGAGAATCGATAGATGAATTCTACGCCGCGCTACTAATTTTGGGACGGGCCTGCAGCTGCCCGCCGGTGAACGCAAATGAACACACGGACATGTTAATGCGCGATGCTTTTGTGGCAGCTATGAACTCCTCCCAAATCCGCCAAAGACTTTTAGAAAAAGAGTCGCTAGGACTCTCAGAGGCACGGGCCCTAGCAGCCTCCCTAGACGTGGCCGCGCAAAACGCCCGCGCCTACGGCCCCAACCGCGCGGCAGCCCATTGGGCTCCGTATGCACCCGTCGCGACAGACCCCCCCCCCCCCCCGGACACCCCACAGGCTTGCGCGGTTCAAACGCCAAGTCGCACCGGGGGAGCCCGCTGCTATTTCTGCGGCCAGGCGAAACACCCCCGGCAGCGCTGCCCGGCCCGCGCAGCGATCTGTAAGAGCTGCGGGAAAAAGGGCCATTTCGCGGCTGTGTGCCGGTCCCGGGAGGTCGCCGCTCTCCCCGGAGAACAGGGAGCCCTGCACGCCTTTTACGCTCCCCAACCCCCCCCCCACGCCCCATGTGTTCCTAACGCTCCCCAACCCCCCCAGCGCCCCATGTGCGACCCGCAGGCGCCGCCATTTTGGGTCCCGGCCACCACGAGGGGAGGAGGGGCGCCGCCATCTTGGATCACCCCAGACCTGTACGACGCATGGGGCGGCCATTTTGTCCACTCCTGCCGCCATCTTGTGACCCCCCAGCCATGTGCGATGCATGGGGGCAGCCATCTTGTTCACCCCCGACGCCATCTTGGACGGCAACAACGGACCCCAGCGTCGACGGCTCCACGGGGTTCGAAGAAGACGCTCAACCATTACAACCACGGCTGGCTTCAATGACGCTGGACCAAGCACGGCCCCGGACGCTCCAGACGACGACGACAACGGTGCTGATAAACGGGCACGAGACACCATGCCTGGTCAACTCCGGGAGCACGGAGAGCTTTATCCACCCCGACACGGTAAGACGCTATTCTTTGACCATCCGTCCCAGCGCACAAAAGATTTCCCTAGCTGCAGGATCCCACTCCGTACAGATCAAAGGCTTCTGCATAGTTACCCTAACGGTACAAGGGAGGGAGTTCAAAAACTACAGGCTCTACGTCCTTCCCCAACTCTGCGCCCCCACATTACTGGGATTAGACTTCCAGTGCAATCTACAGAGCCTAACCTTCAAATTCGGCGGCCCAATACCCCCACTCACTATCTGCGGCCTCACAACCCTCAAGGTTCAGGCCCCATCCTTGTTTGCAAACCTCACCCCGGATTGCAAACCCGTCGCCACTAGGAGCAGACGGTACAGCGCCCAGGACCGGACCTTCATTCGGTCCAAAGTCCAGCGGCTACTGAAGGAAGGCATAATCCAGGCCAGCAATAATCCCTGGAGAGCACAGGTGGTAGTAGTAAAGACAGGGGAGAAGCTAAGGATGGTCATAGACTATAGCCAGACCATCAACAGGTACACACAACTAGACGCGTACCCTCTCCCCCGCATATCCGACATGGTCAATCGGATTGCCCAATATAAGGTCTTCTCCACCGTGGACCTCAAGTCCGCCTACCATCAGCTCCCCATCCGCCCAAGTGACCGCAAGTACACAGCCTTCGAGGCAGACGGGCGATTATACCATTTCCTAAGGGTCCCATTTGGCGTCACAAACGGGGTCTCGGTCTTCCAACGAGAGATGGACCGAATGGTTGATCAACACGGGTTGCGGGCCACGTTCCCGTATCTCGACAATGTAACCATCTGCGGCCACGATCAGCAGGAGCACGACGCCAACCTCCAAAAATTCCTCCAGACCGCTAAAGCCTTGAACCTCACGTACAACGAGGACAAGTGCGTTTTTAGCACCAACCGGCTAGCCATCCTGGGCTACGTAGTGCGCAATGGGATAATAGGCCCCGACCCCGAACGTATGCGCTCACTCATGGAATTTCCCCTCCCGCACTGCTCAAAAGCCCTAAAACGCTGCCTGGGGTTCTTTTCATACTACGCCCAGTGGGTCCCCCAGTACGCAGACAAGGCCCGCCCCCTAATACAGACCACGACCTTCCCTCTGTCGACAGAGGCTTGCCAGGCCTTCAGCCGCATCAAAGCGGATATCGCAAAGGCCACGATGCGCGCCATCGACGAGTCCCTCCCCTTCCAGGTCGAGAGCGACGCCTCCGACGTAGCTCTAGCGGCCACCCTTAACCAAGCGGGCAGACCCGTGGCCTTTTTCTCCCGAACCCTCCACGCTTAAGAAATCCGCCACTCCTCAGTGGAAAAGGAAGCCCAAGCCATAGTGGAAGCGGTGCGACATTGGAGGCATTACCTGGCCGGCAGGAGATTCACTCTCCTCACGGACCAACGGTCGGTAGCCTTCATGTTCGATAATGCACAGCGGGGCAAAATCAAAAACGACAAGATCTTAAGGTGGAGGATCGAGCTCTCCACCTTCATCTACGAGATCTTGTATCATCCCGGAAAGCTGAACGAGCCGTCCGATGCCCTATCCCGCGGCACATGTGCCAACGCACAAATTAACCGCCTCCAAACCCTCCATGAGGACCTCTGCCACCCGGGGGTCACTCGGTTCTACCACTTTATTAAGTCCCGCAACCTCCCATACTCTTTGGAGGAGGTCCGTACAGTCACAAGGAACTGCCACATCTGCGCAGAGTGCAAACCGCATTTTTTCAGGCCGGATGGTGCGCACCTGATTAAGGCTTCCCGCCCCTTTGAACGCCTTAGTCTGGATTTCAAAGGACCCCTCCCCTCCACCGACCGCAGCACATACTTCCTTAATGTGGTGGACGAGTACTCCCGCTTCCCTTTCGCCTTCCCCTGCCCTGACATGACCGCGGCCACAGTCACTAAAGCCCTGAACACCATATTCACACTGTTCGGTTGCCCCGCATACGTCCACAGCGACAGGGGGTCCTCCTTCATGAGTGACGAGCTGCGCCAGTTCCTGCTCAGCAACGGTATAGCCACGAGCAGGACGACCAGCTACAACCCCCGGGGGAACGGGCAAGTAGAGAGGGAGAACGGCACGGTCTGGAAGACCGTCCTACTGGCCCTATGGTCCAGGGACCTCCCGGTTTCACGGTGGCAGGAGGTCCTCCCGGACGCTCTCCACTCCACCCGGTCACTATTGTGTACTAGAACTAACCAAATGCCTCATGAGCGCCTCCTTGCCTTCCCCAGGAAGTCCTCCTCTGGAACGTCGCTGCCGACCTGGCTGGCGGCCCCAGGACCCATCTTGCTCTGAAAACATTTGCGGGCGCACAAGTCGGACCGGTTGGTAGCAAGGGTTCACCTCCTTCACGCGAACCCGCAGTACGCTTACGTGGAGTACCCCGACGGCCGACAGGACCCGATCTCCCTGCGAGATCTGGCACCCGCCGGCAACACACACACCCCCCCGACACCAATCACCCCCTTCCTGCCACCGCCGCACCCCGCGACTGCCCCCTTCCCAGGAGGATCGGTCCTCCTCCCAGGCCCGACCAGGAGTGAAGCCCAAGCTGAAACCGTAAGGCTCCCGGAGACGACAACACCGGAACAAGCACCACCACCACCACCGGGGCCGAGGCGATCGACACGGACGACCAGACCGCCCGACCGACTCGTGGCGTCGATCTAACACTACAATATGTGGACTTTTAACGAGAACATGTTGTCTTTTTCTCCTGACGATTACTGTAAATAGTTCGAAACAAAAAAAAACCTTGTACATACGGTAATAACATGCAAAAGTTTACCTCCCAGGACCAGCCTTGTAAACCCTTACCACCATGCGAAGCATCACCCCGCCGGGTTAATTTTTAACAAGGGGTCATGTGGGACTGTGAAGCCGTGATGTCATTGGCTGACAGATCCCGGGTCCTGGTTGGCCATTGACCTCTAGCTCCGCCCTGAAGGCGGAGTATAAGAACCAGGAGTCCTCCCCCGCAGGCAGTCTACTACTGAACTGCGGGGGAACAGTCACGCTTAATAAAGCCTCATCGACTTCACTCTGTTCGTCTCTCGGAGTCTTTGTGCGCTACACACATCTACCTTCACAAGACCATTCAGGGTCTTGTATACTTCAAACAAGTCACCTCTTACTCTTCTAAACTCCAGTGGAAACAAAGCCAGTCTTCGCAACCGATCCTTATAAGACAACCCACTCATTCAGGTATCAATCCACTAAACATCCTCTGAACCACCTCCAACTACTTTATATCCTTAAATAAGGAGATCAAAACTGCATACAGTATTCAAGAAGAGGTCTCACCAATGCCGTATATAACTGAAGCATAACATCCATACTATTAGGTTCAATTCCTCTCATAATAGGGGCTGGTTTAGCACACTAGGCTAAAGAGCTGGCTTGTAATGCAGAACAAAGCAGCAGCGTGGGTTCAACTCCCATATCAGCCTACACTACAGGCACCGGAATGTGGCGACTAGGGGCTTTTCACAGTAACTTCATTTGAAGCCTACTTGTGACAATAAGCGATTTTCATTTCATTCATGAGTGAGACTACCTAGATCCTCCAGCACCTCGGAATTCTGCAGTCACTCTTCATTTAGGTAATACTCTGCATTTTTATTCTTCCTGTCAAAGTGAACAACTTCACATTTTCCCATATTGTATTCCATCTGCCAGATTTTTGCTCACTCACTCAACCTATCTATATCCCCCTACAAACTCTGTATGTCTTCTTCCCGACATACTTTCCCACCTACCTTTGTGTCATAAGAACATAAGAACATAAGAACTAGGAGCAGGAGTAGGCCATCTGGCCCCTCGAGCCTGCTCCACCATTCAATGAGATCATGGCTGATCTTTTGTGGACTCAGCTCCACTTTCCGGCCCGAACACCATAACCCTTAATTCCTTTATTCTTCAAAAAACTATCTATCTTTATCTTAAAAACATTTAATGAAGGAGCCTCTACTGCTTCACTGGGCAAGGAATTCCATAGATTCACAACCCTTTGGGTGAAGAAGTTCCTCCTAAACTCAATCCTAAATCTACTTCCCCTTATTTTGAGGCTATGCCCCCTAGTTCTGCTTTCACCCGCCAGTGGAAACAACCTGCCCGCATCTATCCTATCTATTCCCTTAATAATCTTATATGTTTCTATAAGATCCCCCCTCATCCTTCTAAATTCCAACGAGTACAGTCCCAGTCTACTCAACCTCTCCTCGTAATCCAACCCCTTCAGCTCTGGGATTAACCTAGTGAATCTCCTCTGCACACCCTCCAGTGCCAGTACGTCCTTTCTCAAGTAAGGAGACCAAAACTGAACACAATACTCCAGGTGTGGCCTCACTAACACCTTGTACAATTGCAGCAGGACCTCCCTAGTCTTAAACTCCATTCCTCTAGCAATGAAGGACAAAATTCCATTTGCCTTCTTAATCACCTGTTGCACCTGAA
Source organism: Scyliorhinus torazame (assembly GCF_047496885.1). Classification (NCBI taxonomy): domain Eukaryota; kingdom Metazoa; phylum Chordata; class Chondrichthyes; order Carcharhiniformes; family Scyliorhinidae; genus Scyliorhinus; species Scyliorhinus torazame. The sequence goes on from NC_092708.1 coordinate 349,906,451, forward strand.
AACCAACTTTTTGCAACTCATGCACTAGCACACCCAGGTCTCTCTGCACAGCAGCATGTTTTAATATTTTATCATTTAAATAATAATCCCTTTTGCTGTTATTCCTACCAAAATGGATCACCTCACATTTGTCAACATTGTAGTCCATCTGCCAGACCCTAGCCCATTCACTTAGCCTATCCAAATCCCTCTGCAGACTTCCAGTATCCTCTGCACTTTTTGCTTTACCACTTATCTTAGTGTCGTCTGCAAACGTGGACACATTGCCCTTGGTCCCCAACTCCAAATCATCTATGTAAATTGTGAACAGTTGTGGGCCCAACACTGATCCCTGAGGGACACCACTAGCTACTGATTGCCAACCAGAGAAACACCCATTAATCCCCACTCTTTGCTTTCTATTAATTAACCAATCCTCTATCCATGCTACTACGTTCCCCTTAATGCCATGCATCTTTATCTTATGCAACAACCTTTTGTGTGGCACCTTGTCAAAGGCTTTCTGGAAATCCAGATATACCACATCCATTGGCTCCCCGTTATCTACTGCACTGTTAATTTCCTCAAAAAATTCCACTAAATTAGTTAGGCATGACCTGCCCTTTATGAACCCATGCTGCGTCTGTCCAATGGGACAATTTCCATCCAGATGCCTCGCTATTTCTTCCTTGATGATAGATTCCAGCATCTTCCCTGCGACCGAAGTTAAGCTCACTGGCCTATAATTACCCGCTTTCTGCCTACTTCCTCTTTTAAACAGTGGTGTCACGTTTGCTAATTTCCAATCCGCCGGGACCACCCCAGAGTCTAGTGAATTTTGGTAAATTATCACTAGTGCATTTGCAATTTCCCTAGCCATCTCTTTTAGCACTCTGGGATGCATTCCATCAGGTCCAGGAGACTTGTCTACCTTTAGCCCCATTAGCTTGCCCATCACTACCTCCTTGGTGATAACAATCCTCTCAAGGTCCTCACCTGTCATAGCCTCATTTCCATCAGTCACTGGCATGTTATTTGTGTCTTCCACTGTGAAGACCGACCCAAAAAACCTGTTCAGTTCCTCAGCCATTTCCTCATCTCCCATTATTAAATCTCCCTTCTCATCCTCTAAAGGACCAATATTTGCCTTAGCCACTCTTTTTTGTTTTATGTATTTGTACAAACTTTTACTCTCTGTTTTTATATTCTGAGCAAGTTTACTCTCAAAATCTATCTTACTCTTCTTTATAGCTTTTTTAGTAGCTTTCTGTTGCCCCCTAAAGATTTCCCAGTCCTCTAGTCTCCCACTGATCTTTGCTACTTTGTATGTTTTTTCCTTCAATTTGATACTCTCCCTTATTTCCTTAGATATCCACGGTGGATTTTCCCTCTTTTTCCCGTCCTTCCTTTTTGCTGGTATAAACGTTTGCTGAGCACTGTGAAAAATCACTTGGAAGGTTCTCCACTGTTCCTCAACTGTTTCACTATAAAGTCTTTGCTCCCAGTCTACCTTAGCTAGTTCTTCTCTCATCCCATTGTAATCTCCTTTGTTTAAGCACAAAACACTAGTGCTTGATTTTACCTTCTCACCCTCCATCTGTATTTTAAATTCCACCATATTGTGATCGCTCCTTCCGAGAGGATCCCTAACTATGAGATCCCGAATCAATCCTGTCTCATTACACAGGACCAGATCTAGGACCGCTTGTTCCCTCGTAGATTCCATTACATACTGTTCTAGGAAACTATCGCGGTTACATTCTATAAACTCCTCCTCAAGGCTGCCTTGACCGACCTGGTTAAACCAATCAACATGTAGATTAAAATCCCCCATGATAACTGCTGTACCATTTCTACATGCATCTGTTATTTCTTTGTTTATTGCCTGCCCCACCATAACGTTACTATTTGGTGGCCTATAGATTACTCCTATCAGTGACTTTTTGGCCTTACTATTCCTGATTTCCACCCCAGTGGATTCAACCTTATCCTCCATAGCACCTATGTCATCCCTTACTGTTGCCCGGATGTCATCCTTAAATAACAGAGCTACACCACCTCCCTTACCATCCACTCTGTCCTTCCGAAAAGTTTGATACCCTCGGATATTTAACTCCCAGTCGTGACCATCCTTTAACCATGTTTCATTAATGGCCACTAAATCATAGTCATTCACAATGATTTGCGCCATCAACTCATTTACCTTATTCCGAATACTACGAGCATTCAGGTAAAGTACACTTATGTTGGCATTTTTACCTCTGTTCTGAATCTTAACACCTCGATCAGTAACCTCTCCTAAGTTATATTTCCTCTTAACCTTTCTCCTCTTTTTCCTTGTCATCGAACCCATATCTTCCTGTAACAACCTGCTGCGTCGCTTACCATTAATGTTTTCACTTCCCGTTTTATTTCTTTTAGTATTCCTGGTCCTATTCACTGAGCTCCCCTCAGTCACTGTACCTTGTACTGTCACCCTTTTTGATTTTTGACTATGGCTTCTCTGCCTTATACTTTCCCCCTTACTGCCTTTTATTTCTATCCCTGTTTTATTACCTTCCAACTTCCTGCATTGGTTCCCATCCCCCTGCCACATTAGTTTAAACTCTCCCCAACAGCTCTAGCAAACACCTCCCCTAGGACATCAGTTCCAATCCTGCCCAGGTGCAGACCGTCCGGTTTGTACTGGTCCCACCTCCCCCAGAACCGGTTCCAATGTCCCAGGAATTTGAATCCCTCCCTCTTGCACCATCTCTCGAGCCACGTATTCATCCTCTCTATCCTGACATTCCTACTCTGACTAGCTTGTGGCACTGGTAGCAATCCTTAGATTACTACCTTTGAGGTCCTACTTTTTAGTTTAACTCCTAGCTCCCTAAATTCAGCTTGTAGGACCTCATCCCGTTTTTTACCTATATCGTTGGTGCCTATGTACCATCCTGGAGTCTCGATTGCGTCCGCAGAACCGCCTGTCTATTCCCCTTACAATTGAGTCCCCTATCACTATAGCCCTGCCATTCTTCTTCCTGCCCAGCTGCGCAGCAGAGCCAGCCACGGTGCCATGAACCTGGCTGCTGCTGCCTTCCCCTGGTGAGCCATCTCCCTCAACAGTATCCAAAGCGGTATATCTGTTTTGCAGGGAGATGACCGCAGAGGACACCTGCACTGCCTTCCTACTCGTGCTCTGTCTTTTGGTCACCCATTTACTATCTCCCTCAGTACCTTTCACCTGTGGTGTGACCAACTCGCTAAACGTGCTATCCACGACGTCCTCAGCATCGCGGATGCTCCAATGTGAGTCCATCCGCAGCTCCAGAGCCGTCAAGCGGTCTAACAGGAGCTGCAACTGGACACACGTCTTGCACGTGAAGGAGCCAGGGACAGTGGACGTGTCCCTGAGCTCCCACATCGCACACGAGGAGCATGACACGGGTCTGAGATCTCCTCCCATGTCTTAAACCTTCAGTTAACTTCAACAATTACAATTTCCCCCCAAAAAATTTAAATAAATAAATAAACAACGAAGAAAATAAAATAAAATAAAAAAATAATTAATTAATTAATCTGCAAGTTTAACCACCATGTCTTCACTTCCCTCATCTAAGTCATTAATGTAAATTGTAAATAGTTGAGGCCCCAGCACAGACCCCTGTGGGACATCACTCGTCACAGCCTGTCAATCAGACAAAAACCTATTTGTACATACTCTGATTTATGCCAGCCAGCCAATCTCCAATCTCGGCTAATATGTCACTCCTTACATAATGAGTTTTTAGTTTCTGCAATAACCTTTCATGTGGCACCTTATCAAATGCCTTCATTTTATGCTTTCAGATGACCAAGCATTGCCACCTGGCCAGCTAGTGGTGCCTGAGGATGAAGGACCAGAGCAAGGGTAGATCTCCAAGGAGGAAGTATCATCGCTTAATCTGGCATTAATAGGCACTGGCATCAGAGACTGGCATCGCACAAACTTCAGAGGGTAGTATAGTTTGGTGTCAGCATGCACGAGTGGGCTGCAGCCTGACTAAAGGGGAATTATTGCATGTTAACCCAGGCTGCAGATGACTCAGATCAAGGCCTCGATAGATGTGCTTACAGGAAAAAGCTGATGGGCACGCACAATGAAACTTTTGGAGAATTAGCAGGCTTGCCATTGAGGCCACAATTACTGTCAAGGATCATGGCGCAAACTTGGCACTAGGCGTTTCACAGAGCTTGGAGTCCACCCATCCCACTGTGAAAGGGATGGCCAACCCCATGGCAGCACTTGATGCCCAGTGACTCACATTTCATTGCAGTACAAGCAGAAAGCAATCACACAGTAGAGGCTGCGACTGAGGTTATGCAATCTCAGCTTGATGCCATGCAGGCTCAGACTGCTGACATTGTGGCTATGGAAACCAATGCTCACAGGGGTTTGCAGAGTTCCACAGTAGTCCAGTGTTGGCCTGTAACAGATTACATGGATTTCTGAGATGATGCCCAGAAAAGACACTGTGGATCCATGGTGCAAAGATCTGCACTCTTCTCTCAGGATGATAACTCTTGTCCTCCCATTACTGCCACTGTGCCAGGATTCCTGCTGCTGGCTAGTGGTCAGCCAACCCAGACTGCTGCCACTCATGCACACACTAACGATAGTCCACAAGGCCCAGAACTGTTTAATGTTCCTCTGTGAGGCTATTTGCTGTCTCCCCTACTGGATGTGAGCAGCTTTCCACAACAGTGATTGTGGTAGCACTCTGTAGGAGCACTGGGAGAGGCAGGGGCACACACAGATCGACACTAAGGGAGCGCAGAAGGATGCATAGTTCATTTCTGTTTGTATAATTGGACGTATTGCATAAAGTCGCGATGGTAACATTTTTGTCAATGTCTTTCATTGCAGTATTTTGGTCAAAAGGATGCTGTGATGCAAGATCAATGACGGCGAGTCCAAAACATTACTCCTAATTGGGATCTTAAATATCTATCTACACTTCTCGTCTCCATTGGACCAGGCAGGTGAACCACATCCTGGTCGGTCATTGGGAAGCTATCCTAGCAATGGGAATGTGTCGGGAGACGGCACTCCACTATTTTGCTGGCGCACTACCTCCAACCCAGTCTCCATGGGGCTGGAAAAATCCTGCTCTTATTTGCAGGATTGGGAACTAAATCTTCCAGGGTACTTGTAGCAAGGGGGCTTCTAGGGAAGAATGATCACAATGTTATATTGAGCTTAGAAGTTATTTAGTTACCTCTGAAAATAGGGGGTTAAATCTGAGCAAAGCGAATCTCTGCAGCTGTGAGAGGAAAGATGAAAATAGATTTGAAGCTACTCTAGAAATGAGATTGTGGCTTCACTGGTTTTGATCTTCCAAAATTCCTTAGATTCTAGAACAGTTCCCAAAGGTTGGAAGGTAACAAATATTAATCCTGTTATTCAAAAAAGGAGGGTGAGAGAAAAGAGGGAATATGCGAGAATCTATTCTTAGGGACACATTAAGAGCATTTAGGAGATCATTATACGATTAGGTGGGGTTAGATTTATGAAAGGGACATTTTGTTTTTTTGTGTGTGGATAAGAAGAGACCAGTAGATATACCATATTTGCATTTCCAAAAATCTTTTAATAAGGTGTCACACAAAACGCAAAATCAGGCTGCAATGGATTTGGTGTAACACAACATCATGAATTGAAGATTGGTTAACGAACAGAGTCAGAATAATTAGGTGATTTGCAGGTTGGTCAGCTGTAAGTAGCATGGTACTGAAAGGCCTGCCGCTCAAAATAAAAGCAGTCTATGGTCATCTGGGACTATGGCGACTTTACTGTTTACTGAAAGGTTTGAGACTTGGGTCTCAGCTGTTTACAGTCTAGACTAATGCCTTTGATGCAAAGTTAGGTGGGAGAGTAAGCAGTGAGGAGGATGCAAAGAGGCTTCAAGGGGATATGAGAAGGCAATGTAAGTGAGCAAGAACATGGTAAATACAATATAATGTGGGAAAGAGTGAAGTTATCCACTTTGACCAGTCCACTTATTTTCTTTACAGAAATCACTACCCTGCTCTCTACGTTCTTGACATTTCTCTTACTGCTTTTGAATCTACCCTTCCCTGAATCCCCCCCCCCCCCCCCCCAAACCCAGTCCCACACCTCTGTTAGCTTCAGGCCCGGACTACATTTCCAGTTCCAGCCCAGTTTAAGTGGAGCCCAACCCAGCACAATAGTTCCATTTACCCCCAGTGCTGGTCCAGTGTCCCATGAATTGAAAACTTTGCCTCTCACATCGTTTTTTGAGTCACAGATTTATTCTTCTAATCTGTTTGTCCTCCAGCCAATTCCTGTGGTTCAGGTAACAATCTATAGATTATTATCCATGAAGATCTGCGTTTTAGTTTTGGTCCTAGTTCCTCAAATTCCCTCAGCAGAAACTCAATCCTCATTCTATCTATGTCGCTGATTCCTACATGGGTAATGATAACCCCTTCCCACTTGGAGTTTGTCTCCACGCACAAGGAAATATCCTCAGCCCTGAAACTGGGGCTGGTAAACACAACCCGGTTGTGGCTGCAGAGAACAATGTCTATTCCTCTGAATATAACCCTCGCTATTAACATATTTATTTTTATCCTCCCACTTGGATCATGTACCATTCTCTCTTGGTCCGTTTGTCTTCATCCTCACAGGCAACAAGAACTTCACACCTGTTTGATAAATGCAAAAGTCAAGGTTCCTTCAGCACTTGGATCCCTAATTTCTTTCCTGATTACTAAACAAACCTGCGCCACTGTCTAACCTCAGAGGTGCAGCTGCCCCCTGGATCAAATTGTTCAGATAACTCTGCCCCTCCCGGATACTCTGTAACGTCTGCACCTCAGACTCCAGTGCAACAGCTCTGAGCAGGAGTTCCTCAAAAAAGCAGAGACTTACTCCAGATGTGATTTGTCGGGTATCCCAATGCTCTCCACAAAGCTTCCATTCAGTTGTGACACACACTTCACCTGGACTGCCTTCTCTGGAGAATCCTGCTTTATTTGTTTCATTAATTAAACCATTGAATGAACTTAACATTTTTTTTAGTTTTTAATGATTCAGTTTAAGTTTTAGGCAAATTTAATTAACTGTTAAGCTGTGCACTTACTGCCCCCAAACTGCACCCCCCCCCCCCCCCCCACCTCTGCCCCTGCCATGTACTCTGAGTTAGCTCAGTTGGCTGGACAGCTGGTTTGTGATGCAGAGTGAGGCCAGCAGCGTGGGTTCAATTCCCGTACCAGCCGAGGTTGTTCATGAAGGCCCCGCCTTCTCAACCCTACCCCTCACCTGAGGAGTGGTGATCCTCAGGTTAAATCACCATCAATCAGCTCTCCCCCTCAAAAGGGGAAAGCAGCCTATGGTTAATTGGGACTATGGCAACTTTACTTACTTATCACTTCGTCATGTTTGTCTTTTGCTGTCTTAGATCTACATGTCTATCTAAAAGATACCATGCTCTTAATACCTAGAGGTACGACAAATGAAATGTTGAACTAGGATTCCTTGGCTCCACTCACTGTTCTGATTATGAACTCACTGCTGCTGCCCTACCACTGCTCCAGGTTCGTGCTCTTTTTAATCCCATTAGCATATTCATCCTTCGCCAAAGCATATTCCACAAGCTTTAGAAACTGCATAACTGGGGACTCCGAGTCCAATATTTTTTTTATCCATTCAAGGGATGCGGGCTTCACTTGCTTGGCCAGCGTTTATTGTCCATCCCTACTTCTCCTTGAGTAGGTGCTGGTGAGCTGTCTTCTTAAACCGCTGCAGTCCGTGTGGTATTGGTACACCCACAGTGTTGCTAGGGAGGGAGTTCCAAGGTTTTGACCCAATGACAGTGAAGGAATGTCAATATATTTCCAAGTCAGGATAGTGAGTGACTTGGAGGGGATCTTGCAGGTGGTGGCGTCCCCATGCATCTGCTGCCTGTGTCCTTCTAGACATTAATATTTGTGGGTTTGGAAGGTGCTATCTAAGGCGCCTTGATGAATTCCTGCAGTACATCGTATAGACAGTACACATGTCTTCTTCTGTGCGTAAGTGGTGGAGGGAGTGAATGTTTGTGGAAGGGGTGCCAATCAAGCGGGTTGCTTTGTCCTGGATGGTGTTGAACTTCCTGAGTGTTGTTGGAGCTGAACTCATCCATCACACTCCTGACTTGTGCCTTGTAGATTGTGGACAGGCTTTGGGGAGCCAGGAGGTGAGTTACTTGCCACAGGATTCTTAGCCTCTGACCTGCTCTGGTAATAACAATATTTATATGGCTGGGCTAGTTCAGTTTCTGGTTAATGCTAACCTCCAGGATGTTGATAGTGGGGGATTCAGCCAGGATAATGCCATTGAATGTCAAGGGGTGATGGTTATCTTCCCTCTTGTTGGAGGCAGTTATTCCATGACACTTTTGTGACATGAATGTTACTTGCCATTGTCAGCCCAAGCCTGGATATTGTCCAGGTCTTGCTGCATTTGGACATGGACTACTCCAGTTTCTGAGGAGTCACGAATGGAGCTGAACATTGTGCAGTCATCAGCAAACATCCCCACTTCTGACTTTATAATGGAAGGGAGGTCATTAAGGAAGAATCTGAACGTGGATGGGCCGAGGACCCTTCCCTGAGGAACTCCTGCAGTGATGTCCTGGAGCTGGGATGACTGACCTACCAACAACCACAACCATCTTCCTTTCTGCGAGGTGTGACTGGAGAGTTTTCATGATTCCCATTGACTCCAGTTTTGCTAGAGCTCCTTGATGCCATACACGGTCAAATGCTGCCTTGATGTCAAGGACAGTCACTCTTGCCTCACCTTGGGAGTTCAGCTCTTTTGTCCATGTTTGAACCAAGGCCCTAATGATGTAGGGAGCTGAATGACTCTACCAGAGCCAAACTGAGCGTGAGTGAGCTGTTTATTACTAAGCAAGTGGCACTTGATTGCACTGCTGATGACCCCTTCCATCACTGTACTGCTGGGCTGGAACTGCTTGGCTAGGGGTGCGGCAAGTTCTGGAGCACACGTCTTTAGCATTATTGCCGGAAAGTTGTCAGGGCCCATAGTCTTTGCTGTATCCACTGACTCCAGCATTTTCTGGATCCCACATGGAATGAATCAAATTTGCTGAAGACTGGCATGTGTGAGGGCCTCTGAATGATTAATGCAGAAAAGACTAGAAATACTCAGCACCTCTGTCATCATCAAAACTGAAGAACACCTCACGGACCTGAAATGTTGGGTTCGATTTAATGGAAGTGACAGGGCTTATGACACTGTCTGCAGAGTCGACAGGAGCCCTGCATTCCCTCTTTTCAGGAAGGCCTGGCAAGTTAAGAGCAACAGGCCAGCAGTGGGCCTTCCCCCGGAACCAAGGAGCCCTGGGGTGGAAGTCCCACCCGCTGAGATGCCGCCCAGAGGTTGGCAGCTTTTCTGTACTCAGCAGTGCCCTCAGGAAGTCAATGGCTACCGTCATTACCACTGCCCAGTCAAAGTCTAGGATCAGACAGGGACCAGGTATAGGTGAGTGATGGCAGGATGTGGTGTGGGGGGAGTGGGGTAGTCGTATGGGGTGCTGGCCGTGGGTGGCAGGGTTTGAGGGGAGTTAGCAGAAAAGGCAGAGTGTGGCTATCTGCACACCTCCCATTTCCCGATGCCAGCTTCCTTAAGCAGGCATCAGGCATTGAGTGCCTTAGAACGAGGGAACTCCTGGGAGCCCACACTTGTTGTCATGCTGCCTGTCCCCTCCCCCCCCCACCCCAACACTGTTCTCCACCCCCCCCCCCCCACCCCCCCCACCCCCCATCCCCCCCATCCAGGCAAGCCAGCTTTAATATAGACAAGGCTGTTTCAAAATAAGTTAATGTGGTGATGTTGAACAGTAATGTTATACATCATGAAACACTTACTCATTTCAAATTAAATTATTTGCCGTCGACATGTGGGGACACATGAGTAGGTTTTTGTTTTTGGTGCCCGCTGTAAAGAGTCACCAAGGTGCAACAGACATATTTTAGCTTGTGGAGGAGACAGCCCAACTTCGCCTCCGGGTGGGTTGAGTTATTGTTGTGTTCTCTTCTCTGCTCAGTTTGTTTCACATTCAACTCTCAGACCTGAAAACCTAACCCAAAACTGAAGCTGCCACAGAGGTGGAGGGGAAATTAAAGAGGGCAATGTTGCAGTTTTAATCACTTGCCAAGGTGAAGTTTCACTCAGAGTTGCCGCTAACTGGACAAGTAGGTGGATGGTAACATGTCTTGTGCCTGCAGATGAGGAACAGGACGAGTGGGACACAGAGGCATAAGGGGTCCAGGGGGAACCTACAACATGCCAATGAGATGTGTCATGATATGCACTCATGCACATAATGAGATACAGACAGGCAGTGACAGACACCCAGTACAGCCAATCAACACACAGGACAGAACACAACCAATAACCAGGCAGAACACTAGAGGGGGGTCTCCCACTATAAAACACACGAGGCATCAGCACTCTGCCTCTTTCCACTGGTGACAACTATAGTGACAGTCAGGGTGTATATATCAGTTAGTATCTTCTACACGTGGCTCAGAGCTAGTCCAGTCTAGTTAGTTATAGTTAGTACACTTAATTTAGTAGAGTGTCAACCCACAGCAAGCTGTGTGCACTGCTCCAGAAGTTCAATAAAACGTATTGAACTAACATCTAAGTTTGGTGTCTACTTTACAGTACAACTGCATCCAGTTGCAGTCCGTGTTACCCCAGGGTGAATAACACGACATGGTACCAGTGGTCTACTTTATCTAAGTGGTTTACCTCGAGTGATTCAGTGACGACCAGTAAGTGCCTTCCAGCGACATGGAGAAGATCCAGGCCCCTCCACAGCTCCGGATCTCCGGAAATCTCGGCGCCAACTGGCGGGTCTTCAAGCAGAGGTTCCTTCTCTACATTTGAGGCCTTGGGCCTCGAGGATGCATCCGATGCCAGAAAAATCGCGCTGCTCCTATCAACTGCGGGGGACCAAGTCATCCAAATTTTAAACTCGCTCACTTTTGCCGACGGCGAGGAGAAGACCAAATTCAAGACCGTTTTAGCTAAATTCGACAGTCACTGTGAAGTCTAAACGAACGAGAGCTTTGAGCGCAATGTCTTCCAGCAACGCCTTCAGGGTAAGGATGAACCTTTCCAATCCTTTATAACTCATCTCCGTATATTAGCGCAGTCCTGCAACTATGATGACACAGCTGATTCCATCATCAGGGATCAGATCGTGTTTGGGGTCCACTCCGACTCTTTGCGGGAGCAGCTCCTCAAAATAAAAAACATGACCCTGCCAGTCACAATCGAGACGTGTAAAGTGCATGAACAGGCGAGAAATCGGTACTCCCGTTTCAAATCGGCAGAACAGGAACAACTTGCCTCCCACGAGGCAGAGAGTGTACAGACCATCGCCCGGATGCAGCGCCTCAGTATCGATGAAGGCGGCCAGTTCGCGCATTATCCCGGGGTCCCACGCATGCGCACCACGAACGGGAGAACGAAGCGGCCGAAAACCGCATGCGCATGTGCGATGACGCACGGAGCGTAACGCCGTCAACGTCATGACGTGCCCGAACTGCGGCACCGCCCACTTAAAGAGGCAATGCCCTGCAAAAGGCAGGCGATGTTTAAATTGTGGGAAGCCTGTACATTATGCAGCCTTGTGCAGGTCTGCACCTCCGATCGTGGGCCAGCGATCCCATTTCCAATGCAAATGCGTTCGATGTGTACAGCAATGTCTACAGGATTCTGAACCTGGTAGCACTACGGATCCAGAGGATGACTGCCTGGAGTCCCCATATCGTGTGGGCATCATCACTACATGTGAATATGCCTCCTCAAATTCAGCAAGACGCCTATCTACCCTCAATGTGGATTCTGCAGACGAATGGCGTGCTGTCATACACGTTAACCAGTGCAGCATCCAGTTCAAGCTGGACACTGGTGCTTCTGCCAATCTCATCTCTCAAGCTGATTTTGACCGCATTAAAAAGCAACCCAAAATTCTTCCGCCAGCCTGCCAGCAGCTTGATTATAATGGCAATGCCATAACTGCATTAGGATCTTGTCATCTGTTTGTCTCCAACAAGACCATCAATGCCACACTGCGATTCGAAATCGTCAAACCTGACAAGGCATCCCTGCTTGGTGCCCATGCATGCAAGCTATTCAACCTCGTACAGTGAGTCCATGCCATGTCCTCTTCCAATGTGGATCTTCAGGCTGACATTGATGACATCCTGGCGCAATACCCGGATGTGTTTAGTGGAACGGGAACGCTGCCATACTGCTACAAGATCCTACTCAGGCCTGATGCCACGCCTGTAATCCACGCACCACGCCGGGTGCCGACTCCTCTGAAGGAACGTTTAAAGGCACCGCTGCAGGAGCTCCAAGACCAGGGCATCATCTCCAAAGTGACAGAACCGACTGACTGGGTCAGCTCGATGGTCTGTGTGAAGAAGCCCTCAGGAGAGTTGCGGATATGCATAGATCCCAAAAATCTTAACCGGAGCATAATGCGGGAACACTACCCGATCCCGAAGCGGGAGGAACTGACCAGTGAGATGACACATGCCAAATTCTTCACAAAGCTAGATGCATCGCGTGGTTTCTGGCAGATACAACTGGACGAGTCCAGCAGGATGCTCTGCACGTTCAATCCACCTTTCGGAAGGTACTGTTCTAACCGGATGCCGTTCAGCATTGTTCCAGCCTCTGAAATCTTCCACAGGACCATGGAGCAGATGATGGAGGGCATTGAGGGTGTACGTGTCTATGTAGATGATGTAATCATATGGTCCACGACCCCCGAGGAACACATATCTCGTCTCAAACAAGTCTTTCAACGTGTCCATGCAAACGGCCTCAAGTTGAACAAGGCCAAGTGCTCCTTTGGCATGTCATCCATCAAGTTCTTGGGCGACCAAATATCCCAGCAGGGTGTGCAACCAGTTTCAGACAGAGTCAAGGCCATTAACGCCATGAAGATCCCGGAAGACAAAAAGGCGGTACTACGCTTCCTCGGTATGGTAAACTTCTTGGGAAAGTTAATTCCCAACCTGGCATCACACACCACGGCTCTCAGGCATCTGGTGAAGAAGTGCACTGCATTCCAGTGGCTACCCACACATCAAACAGAGTGGCTCGAGCTAAAGGCAAAGCTCACCACTGCTCCGGGACTAGCGTTTTTTGACCCAGACAGGGAAACAAAAATCTCCACGGATGCAAGTCAAGACAGCATTGGTGCGGTGCTCCTCCAGAGGGATGACTCCTCATACTGGGCTCCAGTGGCTTATGCGTCAAGGGCCATGACTCCTACTGGACAGAGGTATGCCCAGATAGAAAAAGAGTGCCTGGGCCTCCTAGCCGGCATTGTACATTTCCATGACTACGTCTATGGTCTACCAACCTTCACAGTGGAGACTGACCACAGACCCTTGGTCCATATCATTCATAAGGACTTGAATGACATGACGCCCAGGCTTCAGCGCATTCTCCTTCGACTCCGCAGGTATGATTTTGAGTTAGTATGCACACCAGACAAGGAGCTAATAATTGCAGATGCCCTGTCCCGCTCCATCACCTCGCCCTGTGAACAGATTGACTTAATCCGCCAAATTGAGGCGCAGGTGCAGCTGTGTGCCAGCAACCTCCCGGCGTCAGATGAAAGAGTGATCAACATTCGAGAAGAGACTGCCAAGGACCCTCTTCTGCAGCGTGTAATGCACCACCTCGCAAATGGTTGGCAAAAAGGGCAATGCCCTCAGTTCTTTAATGTCAAGGATGGCCTGACAGTTGTCGAGGGGATCCTCCTCAAGCTAGATCGAATCGTTATTCCTCACAGTCTGCAGAGCTTAGTGCTCAAACAAATCCACGAGGGACACCTAGGTGTTGAAAAGTGTAGGCGCAGGGCCCAGCAGGCTGTCTATTGGCCTGGAATCAGCCAGGACATATCCAACATGGTCCTCAATTGTGCGACCTGCCAGCGTTTCCAGCCTGCTCAGGCGAAAGAAACATTCCAGCAACACGAGATCTTGACCTCTCCGTGGTCCAAGGTGGGAATCGACCTTTTTCATGCCAATAGGCGTGACTATATGCTCATCATAGATTACTTCTCAAGTTACCCAGAAGTTGTGAAGCTGTCAGCCCTCACATCACGGAGTCATCAAGGCCTGCAAGGAGACATTTGCCAGGCACGGTATTCCACTCATTGTCATGAGTGACAATGGTCCCTGCTTCCACAGCCAAGAGTGGTCCAATTTTGCCAAGTCATACCAATTCAAACACATTACCTCAAGCCCACACTGCCCGCAGCCCAACGGGAAGGTTGAGAAAGGGGTCCATATAGTGAAGCAACTGCTCTGCAAGGCTGCGGACTCTGCTTCTGACTTCAACCTTGCGCTGTTGGCGTACAGGGCAACCCCTCTGTCCACCGGTTTGTCTCCGGCTCAACTCATTATGAATAGAGACCTGCAGACGACTGTTCCGGCCATACACTTTCCAGACCTGGATCACCTCCCAGTCTGCAAAAGGTGCAGCAACTCAGGAACGGCAAAAGCTGACTACGATGCGCATGCTACCGATTTGCCTGTGCTATCTCTGGAAGATGCTCGGATCAAACTACCTTATGGAGGCTGGTCAGCCCCAGCTGTTGTTGTTCAACAGGCTGCTCCCAGATTGTTTGTAGTTCGTATGGCTGATGGCTCCATTTTCAGGCGCAACAGCAGGGCACTACGCAAACCTGTCTGCCCAGCACCAAATCTCACCTTTCCAGATGTTGTTATGCCTCCTCCGGATACCTCGCACCACGAGGCCATCAATCTGGCAGCAATCCCACCTGTCAAGGCGCCGTCGTCCCCAACTCCACCTCTCAGACGGTCGACAAGGATCCGACGCCAGCCCCAAAGATTGGATTTATAGACATTTATCTTGTACATATTGTTCTGTATCTGCACGCTAGACACCTCTTATGTATATATTCATCCACTCGCCATTTAATGTAAATAGTTATACATGTACAGACAGTCGCATATGCTCTAAGCAACCGACAATTTTTTTTTAAAAAGGGACAATGTCATGATATGCACTCATGCACATAATGAGATACAGACAGGCATTGACAGACACCCAGTACAGCCAATCAACACACAGGACAGAACACAACCAATAACCAGGCAGAACACTAGAGGGGGCTTTCCCACTATAAAACACACGAGGCATCAACACTCTGCCTCTTTCCACTGGTGACAACTGTAGTGACAGTCAGGGTGTATACATCAGTTAGCACCTTCTACACATGGCTCAGAGTTAGTCTGGTCTAGTTAGTCATAGTTAGCACACTTAGATTAGTAGAGTGTCAAACCCACAGCAAGCTGTGTGGATTGCTCCAGAAGTTCAATAAAGCGTATTGAACTAACGTCTAAGTTTGGAGTCTTCTTTACAGTACAACTGCATCCAGTTGCAGTCCGTGTTACCCCAGGGTGAATAACACGACCAGATGTACAAGGTCAAAAATAACCGAGCCTGGGATTAATCGGGGAAATCCAGCTCCTGTAGGGAATTAGTTATTGAACTGTGCCAAACACTACAGACAGCTCAAGGCTCCTGTGGGATTAGATCTGCCCGACCAATGACTGCGAAGGCCACTGGTGCATTTTATGTTTAATCGCTGACTAATTTCAAGTGTCCGCTCGTTATTGTTACGTTTAAGCCAGAGTAAATTGCCTTCACCTGTATTCAGGATATGATTGATGTGATATTCCGGAGGGTGGGTGAGTGTGTGTGTGTGTTGGGGGGGGGGGGGGGGTCATCACATGCTCATCCACACAACTACAGAGCAGCATTTAGAGAAATAACAATTATTCATAAACTTGCCCACCTGCTACCAGGCACATAAATGGACCCACCGTGTCGGTCTTGTATCCGCAGGACACATTTCAAAAAGGCCTGCTGTGAGTCGGGGTCAGCTTTGGTTCAGTGGTAGCCATGGTGCTTTGAAATCAGAAGGTTGATGTCCCACTCTTGGTCGTTGAACACAGTGCAGGCTGACATTTAAGTGCTGTGCCATTGTGAGGTGAAGGTCTTTGGATGCGGCACCAAAGCTGTTTCTCTAAAAAGAGCCTCTGACACTATTTTCACAACATCAGAAGGTCCCAAAACACTCTACAGCTAGTACTTTAGAAACGTAGTCACTGTTGTGCTGTGTGACCCACAGCAGCCAATTTGCACACAGCATACTGCCACAAACAACCATGTGATAATGCCTAGATAATCTGTTTAGATGATGCTGGTTAGGGAGTAAATGTTAGCCTGCTGGACACTCGGGACGTTGATGTTTAGTCTGTCATTAAACTTCACCCAATAATATTCCCTAACCCGTCTGCATCAATGGCTCCGAAGTAGAGTTGGTTGACAGCTTTAAGTTCCTGGGGGTCACCATCACCAACAGTCTGTCCTGTTCCACTCCCATTGATGCAACAGTCAAGAAAGCCCAACAACGTCTCTGCTTCCTACGGAAGCTAAAGAGATTTGCCATGTCTGCATCGACTCTCACAATCTTCTACAGATGTGTGATAGAGAGCATCCTATCCAGCTGCATCACAGCTTGGAATGGCGACTGCTCGGCCCATGGTCGCAAGAAGCTGCAGAGTGTGGTGAACTCAGCCCAACGTATCACACAAACTTGCCACCCTCACATTGATTCTGTCTACATCTCCCGCTGCCTCAGGAAGGCAGACAGCATTGTCAGAGACCCCTCCCACCCAGGCATTGCCCACTTCCAGACCCTTCCATCAGGCAGAAGGTAAAGAAGTCTGAAGACCCGCACATCCAGACACAGGAACAGCTTCTTCCCCACAGCTACAGACTCCTCAACGACTCCCCCTCGGACTGACCTGTTCCCTGTAAGAACACTATTCACGACGCCCTATGCTGCTCTTGCTCATGTATTTGCTTTGTTTGGCCCCTTGTTCCACACTGTAACCAATCACTGTTTGTCAATGTACCATTTGTAAATGTTCTCTGTTGATTATTCTTTTTGTCTACTATGTACGTACTATGTATGTTTCCTTGGCTGCAGAAAAAAACTTCTCACTGTACTTCGGTACATGTGACATCAAATCAAATCAAATCAAATCAATGGTTTCCAGCACAGATTTCTACCACACGCAGATGTATCATTTGACATATTTTGAAGAGAGATGACGGGCAGGATTCTCCGATTCTGAGACTACGTGTTGACACCGCCGCAGAATCCTTGGAGTTCCACAACAGCAAAACCTGTGCTGCACCTGGACCGATTCAGCTACTGTTAAGGGGCTAGCACCGGCGGCACAAAGAACACAATCAATTTCAATGAGAAATGGTGCCGGATTCACCAGTTTCGTGATTGACAATCAGGAGGCTGACAAGCTGCAGCCGCATATTCACACTTCATTCTCCACGCACTCCATCGCAGCCAACCAGATGGCAGCAAGACACGCGGCCTCAGGTTTTGTGTGGGTAGAACTTGAGACCCTCCTGGACACCGTGGAGGAGCACCGGATGACCCTGTGCTCCGGCCTGGGAAGGAGGCTGCTAGCCACCACCATTCGTTGTGCCTGGGCGGAGATGGCAGAGGCGGTCACAGCCGTGGTACTGGCCAGCAGTGCCGAACAAAGCTGCACGAACTCAGGGCAGCCAAGGTGAGTAGACAGCACTGTGCCCCAGGCACCAACGCCCATCCCACACACCCGTAACCCCAACGCCCAACCGAACCCCTAAGGAAAGGGAGGTCGCCAGGGTGCAGTTCGATTGCGGGTGAGGAAGTGAGACTCCGTTTAGTTGCGGTTCCCCATGACACATGTGTCACCCCCACACCCCAACCCCCTCCCCCCCACCCTCACCCCACCCCCCCACCCCCCACACCCCCCCCACACCCCCACCCCGGCCTAATAATGCACCTTGTCTTGTGACTTACAGGAGCTGCTGGAGATGGGGTGGGCCTCACTGGTGTCCCTCACCCCCAGCCACTGCCTGAGACAGAGCCCCCCCGTGAGCCGAGCAGTGATGAGGAGAGCAGTCCAGACGGCAGCCCATTGACCCTCGACCCTCGACACCCCGGAGCTCAAGTCAGAGGATGACACTGACTTCTGTCACAGCTGGGACCAACACCATCCACCATCCCAGAAACACTCCCCTCGATTGGGCACTTTAGTGAAGAGGCTCCAGGGACACTATCTGGTGCGCACCACACAGCTGATCTGGTACAGCAGGTGGAGGTAGGAGCTCCCGAGGGGGCCGACGGTCGGACGGCAGGCTGACCCCAGGAACCAGCTGCCTTCCAGATGGTTTTCGGGCTTCTGGAACAGACAGTCCTTTCGATTGTAGAGATTCAGTTGCAGAGCCAGGGACTAAAAGAGGGGTTGTTGGCGAGCATCCAGCACCAGCAGGTGCTGTTGGGGGAGTCCAACCATGTGCAGCAAAGGTGCTGCCGACCATGCGTGCCACCCAGGCCAACACCACACGGGTGGTGCCATGATGGAGGCATTGGGGGCAACAGTTTTGGCTTTGGATCAGCATGCCCAAGGCCTGGGCATTGTGTACAGGCGCTGGCCGTAACCCAGGACAGAGTTGCCAACTCACAGGCGACCATATGCCAGAGCCACCTGGAAATTGCAGCAGCACCTTGGCCCAGTCATAGCGGGCCATGGTTGGCAACGTCAATGGCATGGCCCAGGTACTGGCCGGAGTGACGCAGACACAGAGGGAGGTGGCCCAGTCCCAGACGATGATGGTCCACTCCCTTTGCTCCATGGCCGCGAGCATGCAGACTCTGGTCGAGACCAGAGCGGACCTCCAGGACTGGCAGTGCCAGGTGGTGAGGGAACCTCAGGGGTTAGCTCCGTTCGCAGCCCTGTCCCATGCAGTAGCCCGGGGGCCATCGGCACCCTGAGGGACGAGGAGGTGATGGGGCCCAAGCCAGTGACTCTGCAGCAGAGGTGCCAGCACCTCAGACTCCCCCCTCCCTTCCCGTCCCTGGTGCATCTGGTAGGCAGCGGGCAGAACAGGGCGGCACAACGCCATCTGGGATGCCCGAGCAGCAGCTGTACCCATCCAGGCCCGGTCTCCACAGGGACCCAGGTCACAGGGCAGGAAACACAGCTGGCCGCCTCCACTCCTGCTTTCCCATCTGGGGACTCACCTAGATGTAGCGTTAGGGCCTATAAGGCCAGAACGTTAGACACCAGTAAAGTTGGCACAGGAGCAGGACACAGTTTAGTTATAGGAGCTAGTGCACAGAGCTGCATGTACGTTAAACAACTGTTCACACTGTTATAACCTGCCTCAGTGCTCTGTCCGATGGGTGTGATGGGTGGGCTGGCCAGAGAGGGGGCGTGGGGGGGGGGGTAAATGAGCAATCATTGTGGGTGGCCCAGTGTCTTCCCCCACCCCACCCACCCCAGCCAAACCATCCAAAAGCCTGCCCGGCAGCCCACAGTCGCGCCTTTCCATGTCCTACCACCTCGCTCCCTCAGCAGCCATAACGCATGTTTCACAATGTTTAAAAGCACAAGTGAACTGCGCCATCGGGAACTTGGCCCATCGGAGGTGTAGAATCGCGGCGGCCCCGGAGAATACTGGGTCAGGCCCGCTAGTGACATGTAAACAGTGTTTACTATATGTCCGTTCCTTACCACATTGATGCCGCTGTCGAGCTGATGGAGGATAGCAATTTGGCGTCAAATCGGCACCTGCTGCGATTTTGGCATCGTAACCAACTCTCCACCCGTCTGCGATTCCGCCGTCAGCCAGCAGAGAATCCCGCCCGACATTTCTATCTATCAGACTTTCGTTTGCATTTCTCTTTTCAGGAATCAGTGCACTACTTGAAATCTCATGTCACTTAAAGAGACAATACTTTGATTCTATTGCTGGAGGGGCTCAACACTGACCGAATACACAAAATGGAAAGCTACTATTTCACTCTTAAGTTTTTCTTTGCTCAGCACTAGAGAATCAAGTTGCTAAGTTACTGCTGAGTGGTGGCTAGCTAATCATCTGTGTAAGAAAGTAAAGGGCACTTCCTGGATTACTTGTTAAATTTAAACTATTCATCATTCAAGAATTGCTGTGAGAACAAAATGCAGGCACTTATTCAGCATCTATTTGAAACAATAGTGACTTGATTAGCAAGCAGCAATAGAAAAAGGTTACATTGAGTATAAATGAATCAGGTAATCATGCATGGATAATACTTGGGCATCATTTGGGGAGAAATTGAGATTTGCTCATTCAAGCATGAAATCATAGAACAGTAGAGCGCAGACAGAAGCCATTCAATTCACTGAGATGGCTCTTTCAAAGAGTAATCAATTTACCCCATTCCGTCACTCTATCCCCATATGCCTGCAAATTCTTTCTCCTTATAGCATTTATCTAATTCTCTTTTGACAGCTACTACTGAATCCAGTCTATCCAAATCCTAACCATTAAAAAAGTTTTCTTTCATCTCCCATCTGCTTTATTTCCCAGTCATTTTAAACCTGTTCCAAATGGTTATTGATCTATTACCCATTTGAAAGTTTATCTTTATTTTCCCCTGGGCTAGTGCACGGTCGATTCCAACTCTACAGGCCCCAGAGTCCCAAAACAAGTGAATTAACCAATAATTGGTATAAAGTTTGCAGAATCTTTGGCCCCTTGCCTGCTCAATAATTTATAACCACAAGGTTCGTAGGTTGAACAGAAGAACTGTTTATTTATAACAGGAATCAAGTTGAAATATGCAACAATTATATTGGTCTAACAGCCAGCTAATTTACCACCCCCTTTTACCATTCCATCCTCGACCCAAACACACATGTGTCGGACAAACACAGAGGGAGGGGGAGAGGTAATAAATGAGGGATTAATGAGAGATGAGTGTCCTTGTTTCCCATGTTGAGGTAGTTGCAGCAGGCTGTTCACCCAGGACACGGAGTGATTGAAACCACTGGTTGGATTGTTAATGAGGATCTTCTGGTAGGAGGATTCAGTCAGAACTTCCAGCCTGTAGGATTCCCTCTGGGGAGTCACTTTTTTTAAAATTAACCTGGGCCTTCACTCAGAGGATACGAGTCAGGCCTATTTAATTCTTGCTTTTTCCCCAAACCACCAGAAGGACCAACATCCTTACTGAGATAAGAACAGAGTTCCCCACACAAGATTTTAAAAACCTTTTCTAAACAACTGATCCTGCCTGCAGCTTGTGGTTGGGCTGAAGCTCCCCGCAGTTCAATCTGGCTGTGGAGAGAGAAAGGTCTTTACTTCGGGTCTTCTGAAAGAATCCATTAGATGAGAGAGATCAGGGCTGTGACCCTCCAGATTCTGACCAAAATGAAAGTAAAACCTAGTCTCCCTAAGGAACATTCCAGAGACAGCAGAACCAATCACTGCCTCTTTCCTCGAAAAGAACCCAGTTCTTGGGATTAGCTCATTGGCCACCAGCCAAGGCAGTCGGTCCAGGTCATCACTGATGTCAGACCAAGCAGTATGTCCTGCTGGAGTTTCCTGCCTTTAAATTTAAGGTAAGCTGCTTGGTCTTAAAGGCATTAACCATCCATGGACAGAAAAATGGCAACAGTGAACAGGTAGGAGGAAAGGGTAACAGACAGGGATTAAACAGAAGTATCCTTACACTACCTACTGAGCCACATCTTTCACTGCCAGTGACTAACACATCCTGCTGCAAGACCAATAAGAGGGCCTCCAATTCGCTATTCACCAGCAGATCCACACAAAAATCAAGCTGACACTCCAGTGCAGGACTGAGGGAATACTGCACAGCCCGGAGATGCTGCCTTTTGGAGAAAATGTTATATCAACACGCCATCAGCTCTCTTCAGTAGATGTCACAGGCGCGATTTAACGGCCTTGTTGCGCCGACAAGGTGTCGGGACGAGGCCGTTGAATTTCGCGAGAGGCCTCTGGTGAGATTTGCGATGCTCAAAATGCCTCGCCAGATTTCATGGAGTCTTGTGAGACGTCGCGATCTGGATCTCGTCCTCACTGGGCATGATCCAGTTCAGCATATTTAAATGAGCCATAAGACTCATTTAATTATGCATTTGCGGGATTACCCCGGGGCCTAACGGCTGAGTTTGGGAGGCCTCGCTAGGATGCAGTTTAGTACTGGTTTCCACAAACCAGTGGGGGGGGGGGGGTCACCCAGGTCATTAGAGAACCTAGCGGTCAGGAACAGGGCAGGATGACATCATGGCACTTCCTCTGCCACCTGAGCACCTTAGCCCTGCCAACCTGGCACTACCAGGTTGGAAGGGGCACTTCCAGGATGTCAGGGTCGCAATGCCAGGGGGCCCCCATGCCATATTGGCATTGCCAGGCATCGGGCCCGGAGGGGGGAGAGGGGAGTTCCTAGGGACTTCCCAATGGTAGGGTGGGGAGGAGGTGGTCAAAACAGAAGGTGGTTGAAAGGGGGGAGGGGGGGGGAGGTGTTTGGGGCAGCCAGACAAAATGGCACCCTGATCTGTGAGGAGCTTATCAGCTCGCCGGCAGGAAACGACTCAAGTGTGGCCTTTGTGGACAGAAACTTCTCAAGGCCAAAAAAACAGCAAGCGCCTTTAAGTAGTGGGGTATTTCTCCGCATCGCATCCGTCAAGAGACACTCCGTTAAATGCACCTGAAACCAGACATAACTTTTTTCTGGATAAAATCGCGCGCAGTATCACAAAGAGTGGGGGAATCAACCCTGGATCTGAGCTAATATTTATCCCCCAATCAATTATCTGACCATTATAACATTGCTGTTTGTGAGGGTTTGCTTCGCGCAAGTTATCTGCTACGTATCCTACATTGCCACAACACGGAAAGTACTTAATTAGCTCCAAAGCACTGGTTATTGTGAAAGGTGCTATGTAAGTACCAGTGTTTTTTTTGACAGCCAGCACAGAAAGTGGTTTTCTTCTCCCTTCCTCTTCCTTTTCTCCCTTCTTCCCTTCATCCTCCTCTTCCTGTTGCACAGCAGCTCACTGTTTCGCTGGTGGCCGCCGTTGTACCTTCCTGATGGTGAGGCCGTGTGACATGCAGCAGGTCACCTGCACTGCCATGGACTGCACAGCTCCTCCAGAGTATCCCAGGCATTGCAGGCAACATCACACCACACCCACCCAGTATTTTCCATTGCTTTCAAGCGGGAAACAAAAGAGGTGCAGGTGGAAGTGACCAAGGTATGAAAATCTCCCAGGTCTGCTGCTGCCAAGGTCAGGATGCTTTGTCCCCATCCGCTCAACCCCTGCCTTGAGTTAAAGTCAAAGCGCAAGCCTTGTTAAAGTATTTACAACTGATATACATTCAATTCACTGAGAGGCAGAGAGAGCGAGTGAACATTAGGCTTTATTAGTCGTGAACTTGCCTAGACAGAGTTGGTTGTACAGATGAATGCCGCCCACAGGCGGGCAGTCTATATATGAAAAATGAAAATCGCTTATTGTCACAAGTCGACTTCAATGAAGTTACTGTGAAAAGCCCCTAGTCACCACATTCCGGCGCCTGTTCGGGGCGGCTGGTACGGGAATTGAACCGTGCTGCTGGCCTGCTTAGTCTGCTTTAAAAGCCAGCGATTTAGCCCAGTGTGCTAAACCAGCCCATTTTTATGGTCCCGGTGAGGGCGGAGCCAGAGGCGGAGCCCACTGGGGTTACAGTACAGTACCTGAAAGCAGCTCATATCACCACTTCTACGTCATAGGTCATAGGTTACAGTATCATGCATACATTAGATGAATACATTCGCCACATTCACCCCCTGTTAAAAAAAATCAAGTCCAGCGGGGGTGACGTGGGGTCATTACATATTCAGTCTATCTGGGGGCCGGATTGTTCTCTTCGACCTCCTCAGCTCTGGTGGTGCGGCGGGCACGGTTGTTGCAGGTGGTGACTCCAAGGGCATTGTGTCCGGAGCATGAGCCTCAGTCCGGCGTGTCGGAGACAGTTGGGGTGTGGGGGTAGGCAGGGGGGTGATGGGTGGTGGCAGTGTCGGTGCGGGACAATTCAGGAGACCCAGGGGAGCGTACGGGGCACTGTGGGTGGCGGCGGGCAGCGGTGAAGGGGGCGCGTTGGCAGGAGAACCAGCTGGCGCCAGGTCCCGTAGGGAGACCGTATCTTGCCGTCCGTCCTGGTGGGCGATGTAGGCGTACTGGGGATTGGCGTGGAGCAGCTGGACCCTCTCGACCCTTAGAATAAAAGGGAGTCACTTTAGAACAGAGATGAGGAGAAATTTCTTCAGCCAGAGAGTGATGTGTCTGTGGAATTCATTGCCACAGAGGGCGGTGGAGGCCGGGACGTTGAGTGTCTTTAAGACAGAAGTTGATAAATTCTTGATTTCTCGAGGAATTAAGGGCTATGGAGAGAGAGCGGGTAAATGGAGTTGAAATCAGCCATGATTGAATGGTGGAGTGGACTCGATGGGCCGAATGGCCGAATGGTCTTATGGACCAGGGGGTCGGTCTTATGGCTCCTCATGTGCCTCCGGAGAAGGACTGGTCCCGAAGTTGTCAGCCAAGGTGGAAGTGAGACCCCGGAGATGGACTTCCTGGGGAAGATAAACAAACGATCGTGAGGGGTCTCATTCGTGGCTGTGCAGAGGAGTGATCTGATGGAGTGGACCTCCTGCCAGTGGGGGATTGGGAGACTTCTAGACCTGAGGGCCAGAAGAACGGCCTTCCATACCGTTGCGTTCTCCCTCTCCACCTGCCCGTTGATGCATGGCATTGAGGGTAAAGTGGTAGCGTGGGTAGAGGATTGGTTAACTAACAGAAAGCAGAGAGTGGGGATAAATGGGTGTTTCTCTGGTTGGCAACCTGTAACTAGTGGGGTCTCTCAAGGATCAATGTTGGGCCCGCAGTTGTTCACAATTTACATAGACGATTTGGAGTTGGGGACCAAGTGCAATGTGTCAAAGTTTGCAGACGACACTAAGATGAGTGGTAAAGCAAAAAGGGCAGAGGATACCGGAAGTCTGCAGAAGGATTTGGATAGGTTAGGTGAATGGGCTCGGGTCTGGCAGATGGAATTCAATGTTGCCAAGTGTGAGGCTATCCATTTTGGGAGGAATAACAGCAGAATGGATTATTATTTAAACGGTAAGATGTTAAAACATGCTGCTGTGCAGAGGGACCTGGGTGTGCTGGTGCACGAGTCGCAAAAAGTTGGTGTGCAGGTGCAACAGGTGATTAAGAAGGCTAATCGAGTTTTGTCTTTCATTGCTAGAGTGATGGAGTTCAAGACTAGTGAGGTTATGCTGCAATTGTATAGGGTGTTGGTGAGGCCGTATCTGGAGTATTGTGTTCAGTTTTGGTCTCCTTACCTGAGAAAGGACATATTGGCACTGGAGGGAGTGCAGAGGAGATTCACTAGGTTGATCCCAGAGTTGAGGGGATTAGATTATGACGAGAGGTTGAGTAGACTGGGACTGTACTCATTGGAGTTTAGAAGGATGCGGGGGGATCTTATTGAAACATATAAAATTATGAAGGGAATAGATAGGATAGATGCGGGCAGGTTGTTTCCACTGGTCGGGGAAAGCAGAACTAGGGGGCATTGCCTCAAAATAAGGGGAGGTAGATTTAGGACGGAGTGTAGGAGGAACTTCTTCACCCAAAGGGTTGTGAATCTCTGGAATTCCTTGCCCAGTGAAGCAGTTGAGGCTCCTTCTTTAAACATAGAACATAGAACATAGAACGATACAGCGAAGTACAGGCCCTTCGGCCCATGATGTTGCACCGAAACAAAAGCCATCTAACCTACACTATGCCATTATCATCCATATGTCTATCCAATAAACTTTTAAATGCCCTCAATGTTGGCGAGTTCACTACTGTAGCAGGTAAACGTTTTTAAGAAAAAGGTAGATGCCTTTCTAAAGAATAAAGGGATTCGGGGATATGGTGTACGGGCCGGAGAGTGGAGCTGAGTCCACAAAGATCAGCCATGATCTCATTAAATGGCAGAGCAGGCTCGAGGGGCCAGATGGCCTACTCCTGTTCCTAGTTCTTATGTTTCCCTGCTGGTTATAGCTCATCGTCCTGCTCGAGGCGATGCCTTTGCTGTGCAGGTACTGACGTAGCTCATCACTCATGAACGATGTGTCCCGGTCGCTGTGGACGTAGGCAGGGAAACCGAACAGTGTGAAGATGCTGTGCAGTGCCTTTTTTACAGTGGCCGAGGTCATGTCGTGGCAGGGGACAGCGAAAGGGAAGCGGGAGTACTCATCGGTGACGGTGAGGAAGTATATATTATGGTTGGTGGAGGGGAGGGGCCCATTGAAGTCAATGCTTAGGCGCTCAAAGGGCCGAGAGGACTTCACCAGGCAGGCCTTGTCTGGCCGGTAGAAGTGCGATTTGCACTCCGCGCAGACTTGGCAGGCCCTGGTCATGGCCTTGACTTCCTCGGTGGAGAAGGGCAGATTGTGGGCCTTAATGAAGTGAGTAAACTGGGTGACCCCCCGGTGACAGAGGTCATTGTGGATAGCCCGAAGTCGGTCATCTTGCGCGCTGGCGCATGGGACGTGGGACAGGGCATCTGGGGGCTCGTTGAGCTTCCCAGGATGATACTTGATATCGTAATTGTAGGTGGAGAGTTCGATCCTCCACCTCAATATTTTGTCATTTTTTTATTTTGCCCCGTTGTGCGTTGTCAATCATGAAGACGACCGACCGCTGGTCGGTGACGAGGGTGAACCTCCTACCGGCTAGGTAGTGCCTCCAGTGCCACACGGCTTCCACTATGGCTTGTGCTTCCTTCTCGACCGAGGGGTGTCGAATTTCGGAAGTGTGGAGGGTCCTAGAGAAGAATGCTACTGGCCTACCGGCCTGTTTGAGTGTGGCGGCCAGTGCGGCGTCTGATGCATCGCTCTCTACCTGGAAGGGGACGGACTCGTCCACCGCGTGCATTGCGGCCTTGGTGATGTCGGCCTTGATGTGGCTGAAGGCCGAGTGGGCCTCATCCTTCAGAGGAAAACTGGCGGTGTGAATAAGTGGACGGGCTTTGTCCGCATAGTTGGGGACCCACTGGGCATAGTATGAGAACAGCCCCAAGCATTATTTTAGGGCCGTGAGGCTGTGGGGAGGGGGGAGTTCTGTGAGGGGGCGCATACGGTCGGGGTCGGGCCCTAGAAATCCGTTCTCCACGACGTGGCCGAGTACGGCTAGTCGGGTAGTACGGAAGATGCACTTTTCTTTGTTGTATGTGAGATTGAGGGATTGGGCGGCCTGGAGGAACCTCTGAAGGTTGACGTCATGGTCCTGCTGATCATGGCCGCAGATGGTCACATTGTCTAAGTACGGGTATGTAGACCGCAAACAGTACTGGTCGATCATTCGGTCCATCGTTCTCTGAAAGACCAAGACCCCGTTAGTAACGCCAAAGGGGACTCTGAGGAAGTGCAAGAGTCGGCCGGCTGCTTCAAAGGCAGTGTATTGGCGATCTTCCGGGTGGATTGGGAGCTGGTGGTCGGCCGACTTCAGATCGACCGTTGAGAACACACGGTACTGCGTGATCTGGTTGACCATCTCCGCTATGCGAAAAGTCAGGGGGTCTCATGCCCGTTGACCCGGACGACCATCATGGAGTTCTTCAGCTGTTTCGGCTGCAACTGGTCGAGAGTGACTGCGTCCAGCTGCGGGTAGCCTGTGTGTCCGGTGGAATCACAAGATGGCGGCCCCCATGAGTCGCAAGTGTCGGGCTGGGGCGAAGATGGCGACCAAGATGGCGGCCCCCATGAGTATCACATGTCGGTCGGTGTTGGGGTTGGCGACCAAGATGGCGGCCCCCATGAGTCGCACGATGCTGATGACGCATCTGACGGGGGAGTTCCAGGCAGGCATGCAGCCACATTGCGGGGTCCGTGGGACTGCGAGTCCATGGGTCGGGCCTGGTGCGTTTTCGATTTCTGAGCCTTAGGTCAGTCCAGACGGACTCTAGCGAAGTGCCCCTTTTTCCCACAGTCGCTGCACGTGGCTATGCGGGCTGGACAACGCTGCTGGGGGTGTTGGCCCTGGCCGCAGAAGTAGCACTGCGGTTCCTCGGGCTGGGCTGGCAGTCGCGTGGTGCAGGCCTGCGACATTGTCGGGTCCAACGGGGGCCGCGATGCGGGTGTCCACGAGGGGTTCGCCAGGCCCGTGGGGAACGCACTGAGGTTCTGGTAGGCCACCTCTAGTGAGGTAGCTAGCTTTACCGTGTCCCACAGGTCGGAGGTCCCGTTTTCCAGCAGGCGCTGCCTGATGTAGTTCGAGCGGACCCCCGCCACATAGGTGTCCTGGATCTGTGAGTTCATGTGTTCCTCCGCCTTCACATCTCAATAGCTGCAGTTCCTCGCGAGTAGAGTCAGGGTTTCCAGATACTCGTCCAGCGGTTCTCTGGCGCGTTGACGGCGAGTAGTGAGGAGGTGTCTGGCGAACACCTCATTTACGGGCTTCACGAAGTGCGCCTTGAGGGTTGCGACCGCAGCCTCGTACATGGCCGCTTTCTCGATCATTACTGAGATTCAATGGCTCACCCGAGCGTGGAGGAGTCGCAGCTTGAGGGTCTCCGTGGGAGGCGTTGTGGAGGAGTCGAGGTAGGCCTCGAAGCATCGAAGCCAATGTTCGAATATCTCCTTGGCTTCGGACGCACAGGCGTCGAGTTCGAGCCTGTCTGGTTTTAGAGCGGCTTCCACAGTGCTGTCGATGACTAATAAATTGGCATACCTTCAATTCACCGAGAGGCAGAGAGAGCGAGTGAACATTAGGCTTTATTAGTCATGAACTTACCTAGCCAGAGTCGGTTGTACAGATGAATGCCGCCCACAGGCGGCCTGTCCATATATGGCCCCGGTGAGGGCGGAGCCAGTGGTGGAGCCCACCGGGGTTACAGTCCAGTACCTGGAAACAGCTTGTATCACCACTTCCAGATCATAGGTCATAGGTTACAGTATCATGCATGCATTAGGTGAATACATTCACCACAACAACAAAATGAGATGTCCGTTAAATCAACTCAATCAATTATATTGCACATTGGCAACAGTAGAAGAATGTATCTAATAGGTATGGATGTCAAGGGATATGGAGCAAAGGCACACAAATATCACAAGGTACAGAACAAGCCAGATCTAATTAAATGTTGGAACAGCCTCAAGGGATTTCCATCGTCTTACATTATATCAGCTCTTAAAATTAGACGAAGCAATAGTTACCATTATCGAAATGGACAATTGCTTTATCCCATGATACTTTTCTTATCAATTAGGTGCACCTCCATACATGTCCTATCTTGTCATCTTGTCGTTTTTTTGTTTCGACACCGAGTAACTGTCAGTCCTGAACTGTTAATTATATATTACCCTCGAGCTTTCTAGATTTTATTTTATATCCACATTTCCAAAAACAAGGCAGCAGGCTTTTACTTTGCTATTAAGCTGAAGGGGAAAATAGCAATTTTAACAATTCAGATTGAACTACAAAATGCAATTGGAAACTATTGTCTGATCCTCAATGGTCTATCTATTCTATTTCTACACCAAACCAAGTGCACAGATACATGCTGACCAACTGATTTGCAATTCATGAAAGAATAAACTGGTTGGTTACAAAAAAAGGGTGAAAAAAGTTTATGAGTTCAACTTTTCTATCCCAAGTGAATGGATTTTAACCCTTTCATAACCAAAATTGCAGACGTTTTATGCATTTTTACATATTGGTTTTGCAACTAGGGTAAAAAAAATTGCCCGAATTTAAGGAATGATGTGGAGATGCCGGTGTTGACTGGGGTGGGCACAAGAAGTCTTACAACACCTCAGGACTTCAGGAGAACAGCGACCATGATACCACACGACATTGCCATGGCAATCTCGGCAAGACATGCCAGATCATCGACATGGGTACCACCATTATTCGTGAGAACACCACCCACCAGGTACGCGGTACATAGTCGTGCGACTCGGCCAATGTTGTCTATTTCATATGCTGCAGGAAAGAATGTCCCGTGGTGTGGTACATTGGCGAGAACATGCAGGCGCTGCGGCAACGAATGAACGGATATTGCGTGACAGTCGCTAGGCAGGAATGTTCCCTTCCAGTCGGGGAACACTTCAGCTGTCAAGGGCATTCAGCCTCTGATCTGCGGGTAAGCGTTCTCCAAGGCAGCCTTCAGGACGCACGACAACGCAGAATCGGCAAGCAGTAACTGATAGCCAAGTTTCACACGCATGAGTACGGCCTCAACCAGGACCTTGGATTCATGTCTCATTACATTCACCCCCACCATCTGGCCTGAGCTTGCGAAATCGTACCAAATGTCCTAGCTTGAGATAATTCACACCTCTTTAACCTGTGATTATCCCTCTCTCCAGTTACACCGTTTGGATCTTTAAATTACCTGCAAACACTCGCATTTAAAGTATCATCTTTCATCATTGACTTTGTCTATATATGTGGTTATGGAACCCACCTCTTCAGTTACCTGATGAAGGAGCTGTGCTCCGAAATCTAGTGATTTTAAACAAACCTGTTGGTAACTTATAAAGACAGAAAATTCAGGGATGGCACGTGGCGGAGTGGTTAGCACTGGGACTGCAGCGCTGAGGACCTGGGTTTGAATCCAGGCCCTGGGTCACTGTCCGTGTGGAGTTTGCAAATTCTCCCCGTGCCTGCGTGGGTTTCACCTCCACAACCCAAAGATGTGCAGGTTAGGTGGATTGGCCACGCTAAATTGCCTTTTAATTGGAAAAAAATAATAATTGGGTACTCTAAATTTATTTTTAAAAAGACAGAAGATTCAACTTTGCATTCACTGGGCGAATTTTCTTTGGTCTTGTCACAGCGGAGGAAGGGCGGTAAATGCAACGGGCCGTTCAAACGTCCATTGACTTCAGCGGGAGCAGACAATTCACCGCATTACTTTGAGCTCTACTTCCGCAGTGACAGAAATTGCCGTAAAGCTATCGAGAATGGTTCCATCCAAATGTAACTCCCTTTCTGTGATATGCTGTAAGTTGAGCAACAGGATGTTTGAACAGACCAGACTTTCAACTACTAATGCACCGTTAGCACCCTACATGATTCACGGTTCTTTCTGACCCTCGTTTTAATAGATGTGGAAATGAAGGGACAGAGAGAGAGAAAACACAAATGTGAAAAATCCAAAAAGTCATGAACAGAGCCAGGAGCAATGGTGATGATTTCTGTCAGGTACTTCAGCAGCAGGGTCCAGCAATCACTGAAATATTAATTTAACTATCCAATTTCACTTGAAATGTGACAAACAATTTAGATTATATTAGTTGGCATGCAAGCTTAGTTACAATGGCAGGAGATGACGTTCTGTACATTGAAAGTGCTGCTGTAAAACGTTGATTGATTACATATCCTTAAAATACCGATTATGATTAATTTCTCTTGCAACTTTGTAATAATTAATTTTCTAATGCAAGCCCATGAACCTCAACAAATCCACGATTAGACTATTCAAGCTGCCCACTGTACGTACAAATGCAAAGCTTCTATTTGCTTTGGTTGTTTTATTAGCAGTCATCCCGGTTAAAATAAATCAAAGAATACCAATTAAAAAGTGACGCAGCTGTTTTAATGGGAATGAAGACATGGGAGGCGACCGATCTCCGGACTCCGGGGTGAGGAAATCCCGGCGGCTGAAATGCAGGCGCCATATTTAAAGTGACGCAAGCTCTCGGCTTAAAGGTGTCACACAAATGTTACCAAGGAAAGGCTGCAGTAGAAAAGTGGTTCCCTGGTTCAGTGATGCTTCTCTGGATGAGCTCAGCCAGGAGGCTAGAGCACCGAGAGAGACCCTCTTCCAATTGATAAGAGGAAGAGGCCTCACCAAGAAGTAATGGGGCACGATTGGATGGAAACATTTTGAAGTGTGGTAGCGAGCGGGAACTGCCGCAAGCTTCCTGCCGCTCAGCCCTGCAAGGCCGTCGCCTGCATCAAACGTTAATCTGGCCACATAACGAGGCCCCACGAGCTTCACGCCACAAATGACTGTCCCGCCGGCTGATTTGCCAGGACTGCGCTTGCCCGCCCTCCTCTAACAAGGGAGAGCAACACGTAAACCGATCCTGTAGGGCAAACCCCACCCAGCTCACAGCCATGTCACCGAGGAGACAAAGAACCTAGATTGGGGGCGGATGTTTGAGATAAATCAACATCTGACATGTGGGAGACTTTCAAGTGTCAGTTGAAAGGAATTCAGGACTGGCATGTTCCTGTGAGGAAGAAGGATAACTACGGCAATTTTCGGGAACCTTGGATGACGAGAGATATTGTAGGCCTCGTCAAAAATAAAAAGGAGGCATTTGTCAGGGCTAAAAGGCTGGGAACAGACGAAGCCTGTGTGGAATATAAGGAAAGTAGGAAGGAACTTAAGCAAGGAGTCAGGAGGGCTAGAAGGGGGTCACGAAAAGTCATTGGCAAATAGGGTTAAGGAAAATCCCAAGGCTTTTTACACGTACATAAAAAGCAAGAGGGTAGCCGGGGAAAGGGTTGGCCCACTGACGGATAGGCAAGGGAATCTATGTGTGAAGCCAGAGGAAATGGGCGAGGTACTAAATGAATACTTTGCATCAGTATTCACCAAAGAGAAGGAATTGGTAGATGTTGAGTCTGGAGTAGGGTGTGTAGATAGCCTGGGTCACATTGAGATCCAAAAAGACGAGGTGTTGGGCGTCTTGAAAAATATTAGGGTAGATAAGTCTCCAGGGCCTGATGGGATCTACCCCAGAATACTGAAGGAGCCTAGAGAGGAAATTGCTGAGGCCTTGATAGAAATCTTTGGATCCTCACTGTCTTCAGGTGATGTCCCGGAGGACTGGAGAATAGCCAATGTTGTTCCTCTGTTTAAGAAGGGTAGCAAGGATAATCCAAGGAACTACAGGCCGGTGAGCCTTACATCAGTGGTAGGGAAATTACTGGAGAGAATTCTTCAAGACAGAATCTACTACCATTTGGAAGCAAATGGACGTATTAGTGAGAGGCAGCATGGTTTTGTGAAGGGGAGGTCGTGTCTCACTAGCTTGATAGAGTTTTTCGAAGAGGTCACAAAGATGATTGATGCAGGTAGGGCAGTGGATGTTGTCTATATGGACTTCAGTCAGGCCTTTGACAAGGTCCCACATGGTAGACTAGTACAAAAGGTGAAGTCACACGGGATCAGGGCTGAGCTGGCAAGGTGGATACAGAACTGGCTAGGTCATAGAAGGCAGAGAGTAGCAATGGAAGGGTGCTTTTCTAATTGGAGGGCTGTGATTAGTGGTGTTCCGCAGGGATCAGTGCTGGGACCTTTGCTGTTTGTAGTATATATAAATGATTTGGAGGAAAATGTAACTGGTCTGATTAGTAAGTTTGCAGACGACACAAAGGTTGGTGGAATTGCGGATAGCGATGAGGACTGTCAGAGGATACAGCAGGATTTAGATTGTTTGGAGATTTGGGCGGAGAGATGGCAGATGGAGTTTAATCCGGACAAATGTGAGGTAATGCATTTTGGAAGGTCTAATGCAGGTAGGAAATATACAGTGAATGGTAGAACCCTCAAGAGTATTGAAAGTCAGAGAGATCTATGTGTACAGGTCCACAGGTCACTGAAAGAGGCAACACAGGTGGAGAAGGTAGTCAGGAAGGCATACTGCATGCTTGCCTTCATTGGCCGGGGCATTGAGTATAAGAATTGGCAAGTCATGTTGCAGCTGTATAGAACCTTAGTTAGGCCACAACTGGAGTATAGTGTTTAATTCTGGTTGCCACACTACCAGAAGGATGTGGAGGCTTTAGAGAGGATGCAGAAGAGATTTACCAGAATGTTGCCTGGTATGGAGGGCATTAGCTATGAGGAGCGGTTGAATAAACTCAGTTTGTTCTCACTGGGACGACGGAGGTTGAGGTGCGACCTGATAGAGGTCTACAAAATTATGAGGGGCATAGACAGAGTGGATAGTCAGAGGCTTTTCCCCAGGGTAGAGGGGTCAATTATTACGGGGCATAGAGGACAGATCTGTAACTGGTGTGGAGGTTGGCGCGCGGCGCAGAGGTGAGGATCCACCTTCCCCACCCAGATGCCCTGTCACACATGTGTTGTTAATGTCATACAGATTGACTCATCCCTCCCACTGACCAGATGTCCATTCTCCTGAAGGATATCCAACCGACGATGCCAGTCGATCCACTCCCCTCACCCCCACCCCCCATCCCGCCCCACTGCTTTCCATGAGAACACCTCAGAGGGGAGCTCTGAGGGGACCACCATATTCATGGATCAGCTTGATATATTACTGGATTGGTAATATAAATATTACTCTTTTGTCTTGCGGAGTTGTATTGAATTCTGATGATAAACAATCAAAGTCTTCCAGATGATGACAAATTTTTACTGAGTAATATAATAATAATCTCGTGAGTTCTTTCACTTTAATACTTTGACTAGGAAAACAAATAAGCAAGATTAGATTAAACTAACAATGATGATAATACACTGCACTCTGATCTGATCATGTCTTCACCCTAGCTGTTCTCCACACACACTAACCAAAGAAAGAGCGGGAAACTCCTTATATATGTCCTGTTAGTGTTGCCCTCTAGTGAGCATCTGTCTGTACTGACTTCACATTAACTAAACATGTATTAACACATACAGAGATCACTACACAGCTGTCATCCCACCCTCCACCAGTGCAGAGACACACACCTTGGTGGGCAACAGTCGTGGACAGGTTTCTCGGACACATTCTGGTGAGCAACACACAGTTGCTGATGCACATCAGGTGGAGGCAGGAACACCCAGGCGAGACAGCAGTCGGAGGTCTGCTGGATCCCAGGACCCAGCTGGGTCCCAGTCAGATACTGAGCCTCTGGACCAAGCTTACCCGGTGCTGATATTCGGACGGGAATGTCAACGACACTCCAACAAATCCATGGCCAATTGGAGAAGTCCCAGGGGTAACGGGTGCAGGAGTTGGCGCCGACAGTACGTGACACAGAGGCTAACTCTACTCGGCTGGTGACCGCAGTGGAGAGCCTGGTGCACAGTTTCAATGGGGGTGAAGGGTGTAAGGGGTAAGGGGGGGGGGGAGGGTCCGTTGGGTGAGGAAGAGTTGGGGGGAGAGGGAGGGGCGGCACCATCTGGTTTTGGGGCAGTTGCGGACACATATGTACAGCATTAAAAAATGTTGCACTCTAGAAGTTTGACATTTCTGGCACTTTCTTCCACAATGTGGGACAGCCACCAATCCCTATCCCAGCCCCACCCTGGGCATGGATGTTGAGGTGCCCGCTCTGGAGACGCCCTCCAGTATGACACTGAGAGGGCCGCTCGCATCGTGGCGGCCTGCTGTGTCCTCCACAACATCACGCAGCAGAGGGATGATGTGCTGGAGGAGGAGGATGAACATTCAGGAGGATGTGGGGGAGGAAAAGGACGAGCGGACATTTGGCCCTGGCTGGTACGGGAGGCCACACAACGTCTATGCCAGGGCCAACGCGCACAGGACGCTCTGATCGCTTCCAGCTTCACTGACTGGGAGGGGCCACTGATCAGGGGCACGCACACCGATCCCACCCCCACATCCCCCCCGCCCCCCTCCCCCACCTTCCGGCCACCCCCCCGCCTGCAACCCCCTTTGCGATATATACCACCCTGCTGTGGGCCCTGAGTTGGCAGTATGGTCCATGGGATGGAGGATGATGACAACCCGCTCTGCGATGAGCTCTGGTGCTCCGCATCATTTGACAACGTCTGTCCTCGGTCGCACTTTCCACCGTCCACCTGCGTAACCCCTGCATGTGATCTGCCATTCCTTCACACGGTCCCATCTTCTCTAGGGTGACAGATGTGGGGACGGTGGGGGTGACGACGGTGGAGGGGATGGGAATGGGATACCAGAGCAGTGAGCACTGACTGAACTGCGGTCCCTGAGCCCAGCCCGCCCCCAACATCCGCCCATTCCCTCACACACACACCCCCGTGCCCCCTCTGCAGCTAGCCCAGATCAGCCCACCCCTCACAGCCTTCCAACATAGCACCAAGGCAGGTTGTAACATTGTGAACAGGTGTTTAAGGTTAACAAAAATATAGAGTCGTGCGCTAGCCCCTATCAGTAAACTGTGCCCTGCACATGTGCCAACCTAACTGGTGTCTAAAATTCTGGCCTTACGGGCCCTAAAGGTACATCTAGGTGGATCCCCAGATGGTACAGCAGGAGTGGAGGCACCTGCTGTGAGTCCTGCCCTGCGACCTGGGTCCTCGTTGGCGGCTGTCTTCTGGAGCAACCGGGCCTGAATATGCCAACCTGTTCGCCCACTGCCCACCAGATGCGCCAGGGAGGAGGGGGTTCGAGGTGCTGCGGTGCTCCGGCACCTCCCCTGCGGGAGTCACCAGCACAGGCCCCATCACTTCCTCCTCCTCCAATATGTACACCTTTCTCAGCTTTGCCTCAGGGTGCCGATGGCTCCCGGGCTACCCCACGGGACCAGGGTGCAAGCAGAGCTATCCCCTGAGGCTCCCCCACCACCTGCTGCTGTCAGTCGTGGAGGCCCCCTCTCGTCTGGTTCAGGATCTGCATGCTCATGCCCATGGAGCACAGGGAGAGGACCACCTCCATCTGGAACTGTGCCACATCACCCAGTGACTCTGCCACCACCTTCTGGGTCTGCGCCACATCAGCCAGTGACTGCGCCATCGCCCTCTGCGACTGGGCCGCCTCCCTCTTGTGTCTGCACCACGCAAGCCAGCGCCTGGGCAATGCCACTGCTGCTCTCAGCCATGGCCCGCTCTGACTGGCCCACTCAGGAGTGCTGCTGCAATGTCC
This sequence comes from Scyliorhinus torazame, assembly GCF_047496885.1. Lineage (NCBI taxonomy): Eukaryota > Metazoa > Chordata > Chondrichthyes > Carcharhiniformes > Scyliorhinidae > Scyliorhinus > Scyliorhinus torazame. Next base: position 349,943,293 of record NC_092708.1, read on the forward strand.
AGGTGGCTCTGGCATATGGCTGCCTGTGAGAATACAATCCTGTCCTGGGCCTCGAACAGTGCCTGCACAGAATGCCCCAGGCCTTGGACAGGCTGATCCACCGACAAAATCTTCGCCCCCAAGGCCTCCACTGCGGACACTACCCCTGCGGTGTTGGCCTGGGTGGCACGCATGGTTGGCACCACCTCCTGGTCCTGTATGAGGTTGAACTCCTTCACCTGCCCCTGCAGGTGCTGGGTGTTCGCCGACAACCCCTCATGTAGTCCTGGCTCTGTGACTGCATCTCCACAATAGATGGGACTGTCCGTTCCAGAAGCCCCAAAACAGTCTTGGTGGCAGCTAGTCCCTCAGGTCGGCTTGCCCTCTGACCATCCGCTGTCTCGGGAGTTCCTACCTCCACCTGATTTACCAGAGCACCTGTGTGTTGAGCACCAGAGAGTGTCCCAGGAGCCTCTTCACTAAAGTGCCCGACCGAGGTGAGTGTCGCTGGGATGCTGGAGGGTGTTGGAGACAGCTCTGATGGGAAATCGGCCTCAACATCGGATTCGAGCTCTGGGGTGTCCTGGGGCTCAGGCATAAGGGTCCGCTCCGTGTCGCTGTTATCATCGTAGCTCGGCACACAGGGAGGTGTGGCTGTGTCTCATGTGGGGGACACCAGAAGGACCCGCCCGATCACCAACAGCTCCTGCAAAACACAAGACAAGGTGCATGATTAGACCCCGTGCCGGGGGGTGGTGGGGTACTGTGAGAGTTGTAATGTTCTTGTCGGATGGCCTGACTTCTATTCCAAGAACACTTGTAGCTAAGGTTATACACGATTTATTAACATTAACTGTGGGCCTACTATATACAAAACAACAGATTAATAACAGTATGATCATGCACAAGCAATCACTCTCTTCCAGCTCTCCAATCAGTCTGAGATCACCTGACTCTAACATTTACTGATATACAAATGAGGCTCCTAATGGTCAGCCGGTGAATTACAACACAACCATGATATCACAACATCCCCTTTCCTTTGAAGGAATAAATTAATACATTATTATCAGTATATCTACATGTGATATCATTAGCCTGTGAGTCTAACAGTATTAATTTTTAAAATTTGCTTAACAAGTGTAATAGATAGAGAGAGAGATAGATAGAGAGAGATAGAGAGAGAGCGATAGATAGAGAGAGAGAGAGAGAGATTAGATAGAGATCCTTTTATTCATGAGTAACCCTGCTGGCGATCTACCATGTGACAAGGGTGACGTTCTAGTGCGAGATATGGATCAGAGCGGCTGTCCATTGCCTTCTTCAACAATTGCTTGACAATTTGTACACCTTTCTCGGCTTTGCCATCGGCTTGTGGGTACAACGGACTTGATGTGACGTAATTGAAATCATACGTGACTGCGAAGTGTTGCCACACTTTACAGCTAAAATAAGGACCGTTGTTACGACGACTTGAGGAATTCCGTGTCTAGCAAGAATTAACTTTATGGTATGCAGTGTTACACTGCTTGCAATTACATTTGACAGTTGAGCCATCACGGGATAGTTTGAAAAATAGTCTATGATAATTAAACTATCTTTCCCTCATAGGTGAAAGAGATCCATAGCTATTTTCTGCCCAGGTGCCATATATAAATCAGATATTTGCATAGGGTCTCTTGTTTGCTTGCAACGATGCATCTGGCGTGTGTGACAACTGCCTATCCTGTCAATATCTTGGTTTATACCTGGCCAGTAAACAGAGTCACGAGCTCTCTGTTTACATTTCTCAATTTAAGATGTCCTTCACGTCTCCTCTGAAGTTCATCCTTGCGAAGAGATTGTGGTATAACTAGTGTTCAAATGAAGCACCACTCCATTTTTGATGCTGAGTTCAGATCTTATATTGTAGAACTCCATACATTGACCACTGGGCCAGTGTGAGATGATGTTCCTCACCACCTCTTGAAAAATGTGATCCTTCCTGGTCTCTTCTTGGATCTCACATAGGTTCATAACTGATACTGGTAGTCGTGTGGAAATAAGATTGACATGCAGTTCAACATCATCAGCAAATTCACTACGAATATGCTGTATCAGGGCTCTCGATAATGCCTCTGCTAAGAGCAAATATTTGCATGGCGTGTAAATGACATTGAAGTCATAGAGTTGTAACTTCATCATCATCCTCTGAATGCGTGGAGACATGTGGTTGAGATTCTTCCTGATGATATGAACCAAAGGACGATGATTTATCTCAACTGTGAAAGTTGGAAGCCCATACATGTAGCCAGGGAATTTCTCCAAGCCTACAACTAAACCCAGACATTCTTTTTGATTTGAGCGTACCTCAGCTCTGTTGTCGTCATGGATCGTGATGCATATGCGACTAGTTTCCAATTGTCATGCTCAAGTTGCAGAAGAACTGCTCCGAGACCATCTTTTGTCGCGTCTGTTGACACTTTAATCTGCTTGGATGGGTCACAAATGTGAGAACTGGCGTGGTGGTTAGTGAAGTCTTGAGCTTCTTTCACTCTTGCTCATGTTGCTCAGTCCAAGTGAAATCCGTTGTTTTGTGCAGGAGATCGCATAGATGTGTGGTTTTTGCTGACAAGTTTGAAATGAATGTCCATATAAAATTGATCATACCCATCACTCTTAAGATGGCTTTCTTGTTGTGTGGTTTTGGCATGTTGAGAATTGCTTGGATTGTGTCCTTGTCAGGTTCAATGCCATGCGATGAGAGCTTGTCACCTAGGAATGTGACCTGTTACTCCAAATTGGCACTTTTGCTTGTTGAGCATTTCTCCTGATGCTCGTTAGAAATTTAACCAGCCTCTTGTTGCGCTCTTCTATGGTTGCACCCCAATCGATGATATTAACGTACACACATACACCTTCAATGCCATCAAATATGTGCTGCATGGCACGGTGAAACATTTCTGGTGCCGAAATTATGCCAAACGGCATTCTGAAAAAGAAATACCATCCAAATGGGGTATTAAAAGTGCAGTACTTTGTACATTGTTCCTCTAGTTTTAGCTGCCAGAAACCTTGAGATGAGTCAAGTTTCCATAAAGAATTGTGCACCAGCCATCTCATATGTGATTTCCTCATGCTTTGGTATTTGACAGTGTTCTCTTTTGATATTCTCATTAAGATCTTTGGGATTCATACATATGCGAATATTGCCTTTCTTTCTCTTTACACGTACCATGGAATTTGCCCAATCGGTAGGTTCTTCTATCGTTCTGATTACTTAAAAATTTTGTCATTCTGTCTTGCTCAAAGAACAAAACAAAGAACAATGAAAAGTACAGCACAGGAACAGGCCCTTCAGCCTTCCCAGCCTTCGCCGACCATGCTGCCCATCTAAACTAAAATCTTCCAGGGTCGCATCCCTCTATTCCCATCATATTCATGTATTTGTCAAGATGCCCCTTAAACGTCACTATCGCCCCTGCTTCCACCACCTCCTCCGGCAGCGTGTTCCAGGCACCCACTACCCTCTCTGTAAAAAACTTGCCTCGTACATCTACTAATGCCCTCCATACCAGGCAACATCCTCGTAAATCTCTTCTGCACCCTCTCTAAAGCCTCCACTTCTGGTAGTGTGGCGACCAGAATTGAACACTATACTCCAAGTGTGACCTAATTAAGGTTCTATACAGCTGCAACATGACTTGCCAATTTTTATACTCAATGCCCCGGCCAATGAAGGCAAGCATGCAGTATGCCTTCTTGACTACCTTCTCCACCTGTGTTGCCCTTTCAGTGACCTGTGGATCTGTACACCTAGATCTCTCTGACTGTCAATACTCTTAAGGGTACTACCATTCACTGTATATTCCCTACCTGTATTAGACCTTCCAAAATGCATTACCTCACATTTGTCCGGATTAAACTCCATCTGGCATCTCTCCGCCCAAGTCTCCAAATAATCTAAATTCTGCTGTATCCTCTGACAGTCCTCATCGCTAGCCGCAATTCCACCAACCTCCGCAAACGTACTAACCAGACCAGTTACATATTCCTCCAAATCATTCATATATACTATGAACAGCAAAGGTCCCAGCACTGATCCCTGCGGAACACTACTAGTCACAGCCCTCCAATCAGAAAAGCACCCTTCCATTGCTACTCTCTGCCTTCTATGACCTAGCCAGTTCTGCATCCATCTTGCAAGCTCACCTCTGATCCCATGTGACTTCACCTTTTGTACCAGTCTGCCATGAGGGACCTTGTCAAGACCTTACTGAAGTCCATATAGACAACATCCAATGCCCTACCTGCGTCAACCATCTTTGTGGCCTCCTCGAAAAACTCTGTCAAGTTAGTGAGGCAAGCCTTCCCTTCACAAAACCGTGCTGCCTCTCATCACCTGAAGACAGTGAGGATCCAAAGATTTCTGTCAATCCATCAGCAATTTCCTCTCTTGCCTCCTTCAGAGTTCTGGGGTAGATCCCATCAGGCCCTGGGGACTTATCACCTTAATATTTTTCAAAACGCCCAACACCTCTTCTTTTTGGATCTCAATGTGACCCAGGCTATCTACACACCATTCTCCGGACTCAACATCCACCAATTCCTTCTCTTTGGTGAATACTGATGCAAAGTATCCATTTAGTACCTCGTCCATTTCCTCTGGCTCTACACATAAATTCCCTCCCCTGTCCTTCAGTGGGCCAACCCTTTCCCTGGCTACCCTCTTGTTTTTTTTGTACGTGTAAAAATCCTTGGGATTTTCCTTAACCCTATTTGCCAATGACTTTTCGTGACCCCTTTAAGCCCTCCTGACTCCTTGCTTAGGTTCCTTCCTACTTTCCTTATATTCCACACAGGCTTCATCTGTTCCCAGCCTTCTAGCCCTGATAAATGCCTCCCTTTTTCTTTTTGACGAGGCCTACAATATCCCTTGTTATCCAAGGTTCTCGAAATTTGTCATATTTATCCTTCTTCCTCACAGAAACATGTCAGTCCTGAATTCCTTTCAACTGACATTTGAAAGCCTCCCACATGTCAGATGTTGATTTACCCTCAAACATGCGTCCCCAATCTAAGTTCTTCAGTTCCCGCCTAACATTGTTATAATTAGCATTCCCCCAATTTTGCATATTGACCCAAGGACCACTCTTATCCTTGTCCACCAGCACTTTAAAACTTTCTGAATTGTGGTCACTGTTCCTGAAATGCTCCCCAACTGATACTTCTACCACCTGGCCGGGCTCATTCCCCAATATCAGGTTCAGTCCGGCCCCTTCCCTAGTTGGACTATCTACATCTTGTTTTAAGAAGCTCTCCTGGATGCTCCTTACAAATTCTGCCACATCCAAGCCCCTAGCACTAAGCGAGTTCCCGTCAATATTGGGGAAGTTAAAGTCTCCCATCACAACAACCCTGTTGCATTTACTACTTTCCAACGGTGCAGGTATTTTGCAGGTGACCCCTAACAGGTGCAGGTAGTCTCTTGGTGCATGTATCACAGGTTTTGCATCCTGTGTGACTTGTATCTTGTTGGTGAATGTTAGTGCACCAAAACTTGTGAACACATCGCTGAAGTTGCTGACAATCGTTGGAGTGTTGATCCAATCCTTTGTGGATGCTATGTACCAACAGCACTTGACATAATTCTTCACAGGACTGATCAGCTAATAATGAATCCAAGCCCTCAGATACAATACAGAATGGGACGGAATATACTGTGTTCTTCACCACCACACTCAGGCCACAAACACCATAACATTTAATGCTTGAACTATTACAATCTCTAGGAGATATTTTGTGATTTCTTCCAATTGGCTGAATTTTTAGATTTAAAAAAAATCAGTCATGCTGATTAAGTTGGCTTTGGCACCAGTGTCTTACTTTAATTGTGGGCAGCACGGTAGCACAGTGGTTAGCACCGTTGCTTCACAGTTCCAGGGTCCCAGGTTCGATTCCCATCTTGGGTCACTGACTGTGCGGAGTCTGCACGTTCGCCCCTTCTCCCCGTGTCTGTGTGTTAGGGTGCTCTTTCCAAGGGCAGACTTGATGGGCCGAATGGCCTCCTTCTGCACTGTAAATTCTATGATCTAATTGGACCACTGTACCATTCACTTTTAGTGGTGGCAACCATTTGTCCTCATCAACCGCATTTATTTTAAATAGAGCATCAGTTTGCATTTTTTTTAAGTGCTGGAGAATTTTTTTTTTTTCTTTTTATAAATTTAGAAGACCCAATTCATTTTATCCAATTAAGGGGCAATTTAGCGTGGCCAATCCACCCACCCTGCACATCTTTGGGTTGTGGGGGCGAAACCCACAAAACCCAAAGATGGGAAGAATGTGCAAACTCGACATGGACAGTGACCCAGAGCTGGGATTGAACCTGTGACCTCGGCGCCATCAGGCAGCAGGGCTAACCCACTGCGCCACCGTGCTGCCCTTATGCTGGAGATTTTTAAAATGTCTGCAAAAAGTTCTTCTCTGTTATTACGCCAACAAACAATGCTGTCTCGTCACTGGAGACTGTATCTTCCACTGTGCTGACTGATCTGGGGTTGAGCTTAGAGTAACCATTCTGACCAAAGGGATTTTTGTCCTTTGCATCTGGAACAAAATTTGCCAAACGCTGGACACTGCCTTAATTTGTGCCTTTGGCCAAATCTTTTATACAGAAGCACTTTGTCCTGGTCTTTAACCTGTTCGTTTGTGTGTGGGGAGGTGCAGGAACTTTCCCGACTTTGTTTGGAAGTTTCTGCCTATTGGAAAAAGGGTGGCAGCCTGAGTGCTTTCCACCAAGAAGACGCTGCTATTACAGAGAAGTATTTTAGAATGCTATGCTGCTAGCTCGAGAGACTGACAAATCTTAACTGTTTGTTCCAAAGACCGCTCAGATGCCCTCCGCAACTGTTCCCTCAGCTGCTTTTCATTCACACCAAACACAATCTGGTTCCGAATCGTGAAAGATTCCACCGCAGAAAATTTACAAGTTTAGCTTTTAACTTTAAATCAGTGATGAAATGATCTATGGACTTTTCTGTCTTCTGTAAACATGATCTAAACACATAGCGTTCATAAATGTCATTTTTTCTGGGGCTGCAATGTGCATCAGATCTTTGAATTACACAGTTAAAATTTTTACTATCTTGATCGCTTGCAAAGTATTAAACACAGCGATTGCTTCGGGCCCTGCCGCTGTTCGGAGTATCGCTACCTTGCGCAAATCTGATTGATTTCCTAAATTTGCTGCAGGAAGAAGCAGATTAAATTGTTGTTTAAACACCCGCCAGTTACTGTCCACATCACCATGAAATCTGAGGTGGCTTCAACGACTCCATGTTGTTGATTCTTGCAGTCTGCAAAATCTTCACATCTCTGTGGACCTTGTGGCAGGCTGATAGTTTCTCAGTGTTTAATAACATCCAACACTGGTACCATGTAATGTTCTTGTTGGATGGCCTGATTTATAGTACAAGAGTGCTTGTAGCTAAAGCTATAAATGATTTATGAACATTAACTGTGGTCAACTCGATACAAAACAACAGATGAATAACAGTATGAACATGCACAAGCAACCTTTCTCTTCCAGCTCGCCTGTCAGTCTGAGGTCACCTGACTCTAACATTCACTTATATACTAATGAGACTCCTAGTGATCAGTTGGTGAATTACAACCCAACCATGATATCAAGGTTGGTGTGGTATGAGGGTGAGGATGGTGTGGGAGTTGTGTGAGGATGGTCTGGGGGTGAGGGTGGTGTGGGTGTGGGGGGGGGGGGGGTTGACACAAGTCAGAGAACCGCAACTAAGCATAGTCTCACGTCCTCACCCGAGGCCAATCTCCACCCCAGCGACGTCATAGAATCACAGAATCATTGAATTTACAGTTCAGAAGGAGGCAATTTGCCCATAGAGTCTGCATCGGCCCTTGGAAAGAGCACCCTACTTAAGTCAATGCCTCCACCCTATCCCCGTAGGCCAGTAACCCCACCTAACATTTTGGACACTAAGGAGCAATTTAGCAAGGCCAGTTCACCTAACCTGCACATCTTTGGGTTGTGGGAGGAAACCGGAGCACCCGGAGGAAACCCACACGGACGCGGGGACAAAGTACAAACTCCACGTAGCCAGTCACCCGAGGCTGGTATTGAACCCGGGATGCTGGAGCTGTGAGGCAGCAGTGCTAACCACTGTGCCACAGTCCCTTTCCTCGGGCCTGACGACCATGTTCAGGGACCGATGCACTGCCACGGTGAGGGGCTGCAGGTCTAGCGTTACCCCTCCAATCTTTTCTTGTTGCCTGCAGTTACGAGTGGCCTTCTCCTGGAAGGGAAAACAGAAAACGCAGTGTTAGATAGTTTGACGCATGCAACCCAGGGTGTGGGTAGCTGGTGGCTTCAATGGCCAGGGCACCTGTCCGTGGCAGCCGGTATGGGTACTTGCATGTGGTGCAGGGTGGCGCTTCAGTCACCCTCCTAGGTCCGGATGGTGTTACTGGTGGATTTGACGGATTCTGCCTCGTGCGCCTGCCCAGGCAGTTCAGAGCGAAGTCAATGTCAGTCTTTCCTCCAAGCTTTAGGAAAGAGGAAGCAAAGAAATGTCAGGTAAAATTGGAATGAAAGGTGAAAGCACAAAACAGTTCAGTCACAGAATGGCACATGCACAGCCCATGGCTTGCAAAGTGGATGAGGTGGATATGAGGAGGGTAGCCCTACACCCAGCTCACAAGGCGACAGTGCAACATACTGACAGAAGGTGGCTCAATTCTGGACAATACCTGCCCGGTCAGGCTATGGGAGACACCACAATAAGGGAAATGACAAGGTAAGAATCATAGAATCCCTACAATGCAGAAGGAGGCCATTCAGCCCATCGAGACTGCACCAACCCTCTGAAAGAGCACCCTCCCTCAGCCCACTCCCCTGCAAACCCATAACCCCACCTAACTGTTGGACATTAAGGGGCAATTTTAACATGTCCAATCCACCTAACCTGCACATCTTTGGACTATGGGAGGAAATTGGAGGAAACCCACACAGACACAGGGAGAAAATGCAAACAGTCATTCACCCAAGGCTGCAATCGAACCCAGATCCCTAGTGGTGTGAGGTAGCAGTGCTCACCACTGTGCTTTCGCGTGGCCCTCAAGGCGACCAAGCACTGCCGTTTTGCAAGTTACAAAGACAATTTGCTCTGTTTAAGCTACATGTTAATACAAACCATGTGGAGACTGTAAACACAAAGTTCTTCCTTCAGCATTGTCCAAAGTTTTTTTCAGGCCAGTTTGGTCAAACTTCAGCACTAATTATTTTCGGCAACATCTGCTGTAGCAATTGGGCATGGTAGGATCTAAGTGAAGTTTACTGTAATTCATAAACAAAGTAATAGACCTGTTGACAGCAGAGGTTGTGTGGATGTGATATACTGATATTTCATTAAAGTTCTTGATGCCGTGCCACAGAAGTGATGAGGCCATGAAGTAGGGACCTGAGGATAATTTCCGAGATTTGTGAAAATTAGCTAAACAAGGGAAAGCAAAAAGAATAGAGCTGTCGTGACATGGGAAATATGCAATTGCAATACAGCACACCATGCTAGGAATATTGATGGGATAATTAATAAATAAATTGTTTAGAGAATGAGGCAGATGACAAAAGATTGCAGTGGAGAATTCAAACAATAAGGAATATTTTGCATTCTCACACGCGAAAACCAGAGGATCGGGACTGATCGAAAGGCTCAGGGAGCCAGCACAGCGACAATGGCAGAATACTTCTCGATTGTATGATTCTATGATTCCAAAATACGAATCTGTACATGAGGCAGCAACTGAGCTGCTGTTAGAAATGCTATTGCACATTGATCAACAATAAAGCAGGCTTCTATAAATAAAATGTCACATCTCAGATCTTACAATACAATAGAGGAATAGTACAATTATCACCGAAATATTGAACTAATAATTTAGCTTTCATTAAGAAGAAATCATCCCCTTGATGATTACTCAACAATGAGTTTGTTCTTCTTTCAAAAATATTTTTGTAACGCGGAATCTTTTGGCTGAACCGCCAATGTAAGAATGTACTAAAAATATGCCACAATGAAAAAGCCTTGCAGAGGAAAATGTGATAAGTTAATTATATCTGTTTTTGTTCAGACTTGGGTAGTGAGCACTAACAGAGGAAATATGGCGGATTGTGACTAACTTTCCAGGACTTGCTGGACGAGCTCTTCGAAGCAAATTATTATTGTTATATAGAGCAGATTGCCATTTTCTTCAATTGACAAGCTAAGTGTGTGGAAACTTTGAAGTCCAACGATGAAGACGTCGGGCGTGATTTACCCACTGAGTCACACCTGGCGCAGAGCCAGTGCGATGGGTGAATTGTGGGAGAGGCACAAATCAGGCTTTGCGCCAGGCGCGAGACCTTGCACCTGACTCGCGGCACCCAACCCGATCTAGGCATGATCCAAATAATGATATTTAAATTAGCCATTCGGCTCATTTAAATATCCCAACGCCAAATTCACAATGCACCCGGGTGTCAACGGCCACGCCTGCGAGGCCTCAACCAGGCGGCGTTCAGTAATGGTTTCCACTATCGTGGGCCAGGTGTGATGGCACCTCTGGGGCCATTACACCCCCCGGGTGGTTGGCGGCAGGGTAGTACCCTAGCACTCCCGCTGGCAGCTGGGCAACATGACACACTGCCAGTGCCCCCTGTGCACCATGGCAGTGCTGATCTGGTGCCAGTTTAGCACTGCCAGCTTTCGGGGCCTGGGGGCCATGTCCGTAATAGGAGAGATGAAGGGGGGTGCTGCAGAAAGGTTAAGGGGGTGAAAGGGAGTCCTGAAAGTGGGGGTCCTGAAAGGGGGGAGGGGTATGGAGATCAGAGATTTCAAAATGGAGTCCCGATCTCGAGGTGTAGCCATCTGGGATGGCCACTTCCAACTAGGTACAGAGAATCTCGCAAAGCCTAGCAGGTAAAATGGACAAGCCAAGACTCAGGCAGGCTCAGAGCCTGAAATGCATATTTGTCAGCAAAAAGTCCTGACGGTATCGAAACTCCGTCCAATTAGCATTTTAATGGGGCCGATTACCATTTGATGGCCCATCTTCACCAAAACAAAGGACTGGTACTTGAGCAACCGGGACAGTCCCAGACATTTTGGCGCCACTCCCTGTTCAAGGGAAACGCAAACAACGGGGTCAATGACGGCTTGGGACACGCCCAGCCATCCAGATCCCCGCCCATTTATTGGCTAAGGAATCGAACGGAGTGATCAGGGATCACCCAATTAGTGGGGCCCAAATCGGAGGACCGCCCAAAAGAGCTGAAAACCCCCAAGTATAAGAAGATGAGTCCGCCACATGTTCGCTCTCTCTTGGTCCTGGTACCCCGGTCATGGCCATCGCCAATTGCAGCAACACCAGATGCAAGTACAAGTTCAACTCTCGCTACCAGACGGATGAGCCCAGCTGAGCAGCAGTTACTCCTTCGAACCCGAGAGATCCAGAATCGAACAGCGGCTACTGTTTTCTGACCTAAGCCGGGTGCCCGAAGTTAAGTACAGGTTGTCTGAGCTGATAGGTGTAGTTAACTCGGTAGAATTTGTTGCGTGAAACTTTCGGGATTTGCATAAACCGGAAAATAGCTTGCGCCGTACCCATGTTTGCACCACCGCTTTATTCCCCCTTCTCCTAAATTTCCGGGAGACAGAAGTAATTGTAGAGATGGCCATGAAGGCAATGGAACGCCTTATGCATCCACAAGAGCCCGAGGTCGCAGCGACCAATAGATCAGAACAGTGTCCCGTATGGGAAGAAGAGATTAGGAGATACCTAAAGGGGAAAGGATGGCCCCTATGGTCGGAATCTTGCGCCAATGAAGAGATAGGTCCTGGCAGCATAGGACAGACTTGGTGGGACAGCCTGACCGAGATCCATAAAAAGAGTTTGACTAAGTTTGTAAGCCGATGGCAATCGTTTCCTGTCTGGCACAATTGCGAGGCACAGAGGAGGTCGTGAGTACGCTCCGTAAGCAGCTTGAGGAGAAGGAGAGAAGTAGAGAGGGAGATATCAGTGAAAGCGAGAGGTTAAATGTACAGCTCCGGGAGCAGTTAGCGGCGAAGGACAAGGAAATGGATGATGTCAAGAGGGCACATCAATCCTGTCTCGCCCACCTTAACAGCTTCCAAATCCAGTACGATAAGGCCTACCAGGACACACAACGTGCTGTAATGGTAAGAGAAGAGACAGAGAACCAGGTACAACAGTTAAGGAAACAGTGCGATGATCTTAAGGCAGCGCTCCGAGCACTCCACAGTTCCACCACGGAACAGAGGCAGAGTTTGGTGTATCGTGCCAAATGCAAGCAGCAAATTGCAAGGTTGCAATCCCTGCTATCAGTTCAAAAAGGGTTTAGAGATACCTTTGGCCCACAGCTAGACCAGGAAGACGGCCCCGATTGGCAGGAGCTCAGTGAAACAGCCCAACGGTACATAAGTAAGACTGAGAATCAAAATAGAGCCCCCCAGGCCACAAAACGAAAAGCACCCGCACCACCGACTGCACAGGCAGCACCCAACCCAATGAATCCCATCACCACGCAGCGTAGGGTTACCACGGAAGCCCAACCCGATTTTGTGTATACCACCCCATTATCTTCACCCAGTTATGAGATGCCCGCGAGAAGATAGATACTTTCCACTCCACATCGGACCCACATCACTTTTTCGAGTTTGGGAAACAACAGACCCTCATGTACGGTTTAGACGAGCCGGAAGAAGTAAAGCTCATAGTGATGAGACTAGACCCATCAGTTAGTTCAGCTCTTCCCGACCCACAAAATGTAGGAGGAGGTAGCCTCCAAGGAATGAAAGCGGCCATTTTAGACGCCATAGGATATAATAGAGGAGATCCAGTGGAAGGACTCAACCGGTGCAGGCAGGAAAAGGGAGAGCATCCAACAGCGTTTGCTGGAAGCATTTGGATCCATTTTACTGCTGTATTTGGTGAGTTAGCCCACGCCCATTTATCAGTAGACAATACGGCCAAATGGACCCGTACGCTAACATCCCATGCCACAGAGGCAGGACAGAAGGATGTGCCAGTTACGACCCCTCAGACCTAGCACACAATGAAGTGTGGGTTCTAAAACGCTTGTCCTGAGCTTGGGAACAGTCTGTACAGAAAAAGACAGAGCAGGAGAGGGTAGACGCCACAATGAATCCAGTAAGGGCACACCAAGACCCCGCATGGGGAAATGAAGGCAGAGGTACAGCACCGCACCCCAAGACACAGGAATGTTATAATTGTGGACAGAAAGGACATTATGCCCGAGAATGTCAAGCCCCCCCCGAATCAGCAACGGAATCAGTACCCAAACGCCCCCCCCAGAAACAATAGCAGACCCATCCACAGTGTTAGCGCCCAACCAGATAATTTGGCCATGAATGGCACCGACTGACGGTGTACGGGCTCCCCAACTTGGGTCTGCGATACCCTTTGGGATAAGTCCAGAAGACCGGTCATTGCAGGTACAGTCCGGGGACACCCCATAGAGTTCCTTTGGGACACAGGAGGGTCCCGAACCATGGTAAACTCCTCCACCATGTACCAGAAAGAGATATGGCCGACTACAGACACTATTACCCTTAGTGGCTTTACAGGTCACCTCCAGCAAGGACACATCACAGCCCCTGTGGACGTACAGCTCGGTAATATTAAAACAAAACACTCAGCCGTTTTAGTAGATTTACCCCAGGCAGAAGAACACATTCTAGGCATAGATTTCATGAGTGCACACAACCTCTCATTCGACCCAATCAACCGATGCATATGGAAAATGGCTAGAGCACCGCGAGCCCCGCCACACTCACAGTAGGAGATTATGCCCATAGAATCAGCTCAGTAGGAGAGTACTGGTTTGAACCACAAACCATTACCACAGACAAAGCAGTTAGAGAAGTCTCAAAAAGACATAAAGCAGCATTTGCCCAGCAGAAGCACGACTGCGGCAAAATCCCAGGAGTAGTGAACATCACAGGTCCCGATCCCAAGCCCCAGAAACAGTATGGCTTCCCCCAGCAAGCCGAGGGAGAGATAGCCAAGGTAATTCAAAGTTCATGGTGACTGACCATCGATTACAGTGAGTTGAACAAAGTGACTCCCCTAGCAACCCCCACCGTTGCCACGAGTCCCGAGACCATGTTGAGACAGGGACTCTAGTCGAAAATTTTCACAGTATTGGATATCAGCAATGGCTTTTGGTCCATACCACTGGACAAAGCATGCCAGGATAAATTTGCGTTCACTTTCCAGGGACAGCAGTACACGTGGACGTGCCTTCCACAAGGCTTCCACAACTCCCTCTCCATTTTTCACAGACAATTGGCAAACGGATTATCGAGATTTTCCTGGCCTGAATGCCTTGTTCAGTATGTAGTAGACTTGCTCCTACAGACGGACACCAAGAAAGAGCACATTTCGCTTCTTTCAGAATTATTAGAACTACTCACAACAATTGGATGCAAAATTAACCCCAAGAAAGCCCAAATCCTCCAGGAAAAAGTCACAGATTTAGGTACGGTCATCACGCATGGGAAGCGTGAAATAGAACACAAACCCATAGATTCCATTGTAAAATTGCCTTTGCCCCGGAACGTTACAGCACTCCGGTCATTTTTAGGACTGGTTGGATATTGTAGAAACCACATAGACGGATTCTCCACAAAAGCAGCCCCACTTTCCGAGCTACTAAAGAAACAGGCCCCATGGAAATGGCTTCCACAGCACACGGATGCCGTGGATGCATTGAAACACGCCCTGAAACATCCCCCGGTTTGCAAGCCCCAGATCCACACTCCCCATACACGATAGAGGTAGCGACCACCGATCGAACCCTTTCGGCCGTACTCCTGCAGGAAAGGCACGATCGTCTAGGACCCGTAGCCTATGCCTCACGAGTCTTAGATCCGGTGGAACAAGGATTTTCAGCCTGCGAAAGGCACCTGTTAGCAGTTTTCTGGGCGGTACAGTATTCTCGTACATAACCAGACTCAACCCAGTAACCATTTTGACCGAGCACACCCCGACACAGCTTTTATTGGACGGCAGACTAAAAGACGACACAGTAAGCCAAATTCGAGCAGCGCGATGGACCCTACTCCTACAGGGACGCGACATCACTGTAAAATGGACAAAAACGCACACGTTTCTGGCCGATAATTTGCACTACGCAGGAACCCCACATGAGTGCGAGACCATAACCCCCAAGCACAGCACAGGCCCCTTTGTTCCCAAGTCGGTACCAAGAAAGACAGGTATCGGACAACAGACGGCCCAGCCCACAGACAAAGCACTGAGAATTTACGTAGATGGCTCCTCCACAGTCCTTGAGGGAAAAAGGATAACAGGATGTGGGATTTATGTAGAGGACGTGCAGGGACGTGCTTTAGAAGAGATAGCTTTAAAGTTGCCTGGACACTTGGGTTCGCAGGTAGCCGAGTTAGCAGCCATTGCTTACATTGTCCGGCACCCCAATTCGTTCCCAACCCCTGCAGACATATTCAGACAGTTTGTAAGTCTGCAACAGCCTAACGGAATTCCTACCCCTGTGGGAATCGAGAGGATTTATTTCCGCCGATGGAAAACCTCTACCCTCAGCCCCACTGCTCAAACATATCCTTTAGACAGCTAAATACAGGAAATATGGCATCGTCAAAGTAAGAAGTCACCATCGTTCCTCCCCACCCGGTAATGTGAAAGCTGACGCCCTAGCGAAGGCAGGCTCACGACATGGCCCCTTTTGGCAACCCCCCGAGAGTGCCCCAGTACACGCAGTTCAGGTCTCACAGACCAACATCCAAGACTTAGCCCAGGCACAAAAGGAAGACGACGCATTAAAGGAAATTTTTTAAGGAAACTTCCCAGCTCCCTACGAGAAGTTTAGGAATGCTTTGACGGTCCACGAGGGAATCGTTTTAAAAGATGGAATTTATGCAGTCCCCACCCAGGACAGGAATGAGATAATTTGTAAGTTCCATGACGGACATGGACACCAAGGGATTGAATCCACCCTTGCCCACCTCAGACCCCTCTGCTGGTGGCCTGATTTGAAAACCAACGCATCCCATTACGTCGAAAACTGCTTAATTTGTGCACAAAACAACCCAGATAGGTACGCGAACAAAGCCCAGCTACAACACACCCGCCCTTTCAATGGCCCGTGGACAAACCTTCAATTGGATTATATTGGTCCCCTCCCCCCCCCCCCCTGTAGAAATGGATACAAATATGTGTTAGTGGTAATAGACCCATTTACGAAATAGGTCGAAGCGTTTCCCTCGAGAAAAAACACAGCCAAGGCCACGGGAAAGATATTAACAGAGCAAATTTTTAAGAGATGGGGACTCCCCCGTAGTATTGAGTCGGACCAAGGTTCCCACTTTACGGGCAGGGTCATGAAAAATGTGATGACAATATTTGGGATTTAGCCAACTTTCCACATTGCCTATCACCCGTAGTCCAGCGGCATTGTGGAGCGCATGAATCAGACACTAAAGGCCACACTTAGGAAAATGGTGCAGCAGCACAACACAACATGGGACACAGTGCTCCCATTTGCACTGATGTTTATTAGGAACACAGTGTCGAGCTCAACAGGATATACCCCCCATACCCTCATGACTGGACAACCCATGAAGGGTACCGAATACTTATTCGGACTTGATTTGGCCAGCCCCACAGTCACCGCCCTGACCCATTAGAAAGTAGTCCAGCACATGGTAGAAAATATTAAAGCAGCACAGCTCGCTGCAGCTGTTCGACTAGGCGCTAAACGAAAGCAGAGTATGGCCTGCTTTGAGAAAACAGTACACCCGACAGAGTATACAGTCGGACAGCAAGTAATGATCACCTTATCCAATCCCAGCTCATTCCTCTCCCCTAAATTTGCAGGACCCTATTCAATCTCGGACTAAGTAAATCCCTCAGTTTATAAAATCACATATCCGAACGGAAAATCAGGATGGTTCCATATAAATCAGCTTAAGGTTTATGGAACGCAGTGCAGCCACTCATTGGCGATGGCAGACAATGAAGACCTGCCCACTCACATCCCAATTTCCCCCTTCCCCAGCAGCAGCAGCACGTCCACAGACATGACCTTGACCACGCCCCCAGAATCAAATTTCACCCTGATGCTTGATTCGGCTGATAGCGACAGCGACAGCACAACTGAAGCCCCTGAGAGACCCAAACAAAGCTCCCACGAACCAGGCCCCAGGCACTACAGGCCCAGAGACCCTGACCACGATACGCTCAGCCTCTTTGAGACAATTTATTTGCCCACACCGGAACCTAACCCGCCACCCGACGATAGCGACAGGCCCCTTGCAACCTCCCTATAGAACATGAAACACTGGCACCGTGATAATTCCTGTCGTCTGACAAGGAATGATGAAATGGACCCCACATCGGCACACGCCACGTTAGCACGCAAACTCCATGAGCGAGTTTGGCACCCGGGAGATGGTGACAACTCCGAGTCTGACTCCCACCATGGTAACCCCTTTGAAAATCTTTTTGGAATGGAACCTTGAGGTGTCCAGATGATGAGAGTCAGGAACCGATTGAGATTTACGGTGTCCTGTACTCTGATGGAACCTGCCCGCTTTTATGTTTAGTTTGTTTTTAAATGTTGTTCGTTCTCTCTTGTACGATTTTGTGTGTCGTCCTCACGGACGCTTTCTTGATACAGTCATAACTACTCTTCTGACGCCACATGGCAGTTTAAGAAACAAGTTTGTTGGAGCCCATATATTTACAAATTCCTACCGCTCTTGGAAGGTCACTCAGGCACTGGAGTAACGGCACTTATCCCTGCCCTGCCTGAGGACCCCCTATACATTTGGTCAGCCAAGCTCGGGTAGTGGAGCAACGGCACTGATCACCATCCTACCCAGGGACCCCACACATTCTTGCCCATCCCATATCACGCACCACCCCATTTGGATAATTGTTTTCAAAACTCTTTTGCTGTTCTTTTTCCGTCCTGTGGTTTAAAGAATGCTTTTTGCCACTAATTTTGCCCTTTCCGGCAACCCTTCACACATACTATTTACATGTCAGAAACACTTGGTTGGAAAAACAGGTTTGCAGAGGACAGAGAAATTGTCTGCCTACTCAGCCCATCGACCACAGGCGAGGGGATGACTTGTCTCCGCAAATGGTTGTTTAAAAAAAAAAATGAGGGAGTCACATATGGTGATGATTCTAATGGGACATTGACGTTAAGGTGAATGTCTGTGTTGCAGGCTGTGAGCTCTGTGCTCCTAGCTAGCTGCTACTCGAATGAGCGGGAACTCTGATGCCCCCTGTCTTTATAGTGCGTGTGCTCTCACTGGTGATTGGCTGCGGTGTTGTGTATGTTGATTGGTCCCACTGTGTGTCCATCAGTGTGTGTCTGCACCATGATATACTGGTGTATATTATGACATTAATGTTTTTCCTTCAACATCATCTGTAAATTGATAGCTTTGTGAAAACTCATCCACCTGGACTTCTAAACCACATTATCCGGATGGGCATTTTAGCACCAGCAGATCATCTGTTGATGCTCATATGATAATGCAAGAATAACACACAGATTTGCAATTGAGATGCATCTGTCTGCTTCATGAAACAACTCAAAATGATGACTATACATGAGACTTAACTATGCTCAGGAGCATGGCTAAGAACCATCACCATTTGAATAATTGTCTGCAGCTTTGCATTTGAATATCAATTTTGGAATTTGCTTCATGAATACCAGCACTTTACAACATTATTTGTAGTCTACATCTCAAGATATTTTTTAAATGTTATTTTCTTGCACTCAGGGGATAGCTGTTAGAATCATCTTCAAGCATAACAATGAGAATGACGAACATTATGCTTATACGTTAGTTTTGATAGGAATACTTAAGAAAATATACAGAATGATCATTGGAATAAAGTGCAATTTGGAAGTATGACTTTTGTACAGTTTTGAATTACGGCAGGAATATGGCCCAGGTTTCAAATTGCTACAGTAACTATTAGCAAAAAGAATTCTTAGGAAATGGAACAACAGTATAACTGCTGATTTGCCTTCAATGCAAAGTGCTTTCTGAGGTTACAAAAGAGGAAACACTTTGCTGCTTTGAAGTGGCCAGGAGCTGTCAATCATAACAAAGAGTGTTGATAAGCATTGTGGTTATGATCAATGGAGGATACTTGAGATGCGTTCAAGCGTGAAGGTAAATATAAATAAACAAACCCCCAAGCACCTGTGTCTGAATCATAAAGCTGCTAACCACAGGCTAGTGAAAAGTACTGCTCTGGGAAATTGAATGGATGCTTAGCATTTCAAAGGATCTCAGGATATTTTAAGCCTTTTCAAGTGTAGAAGGCTTATCTTAGAAGGCTATGTAACATCAAAAACCTGCAGTTTCAACGGCCTGGCGCTAAGGGAGCAGATGTTAGGAAAGGGAAAGTGCCTCTGCATTGATTTTTCTCTGGACTGCCTGGACTATTCATCAGCTGTCAGGCAGAACTGTTTTGGGTGATGAGGTCACTTCAGAGTTTAAAACATCTGATCAGGATGATGATTTTGAACAGAGGCATGCCTGAGATCACTGTGTCAGGGGTGATCTTCAGGTTGCCCAGAGCTGGAAGGGGCATCCATACACGGGACCTCCATCCTGGGGGAGGGTCCAGAGGTCAAGCCCTCAGCCACAGCCCTCATCCACCAGCCTCTAGGACTCCTGGGGACGACCCCCCCTACCCCCCCCCCCCCCCCCCCCCGCAGCCTGGCAGTGACAGAGGGGCATACTAACAATGGGGTGATCCCCCTGACACCCGTTCGATGTCCACCGTGCCAGGACTGCACTGGCCACATTTACACCAATGCCCGCCCAGTGGATTTCCCGCTGTGGGGGTCGGAACAACACATAGGGGGGTGGGACAAATCGGGGCTTCCAGCTTGTTAATTGCATACTGATGCATGCAAATCAGCACTTTGCATGTTCCCACCGGCAGGTAGCCCACTATGAGCAGCGGCGTGGGAGGAGACACTTGGTATGGGTCTGCCACCTGCCGCCAATCCAGTATTTCAGCCAATGCTATATTCTCTGCCCGATGGAGGATTTCCGATCGCAATGGTGGAGAACAGAGAATTCAGCCCACCTCTCTGGCCACCTAACCTGCATAATTTTCATCAGTCACTCATTGACTGCGATCATCTCGACAGGGACTCACAACATAGATAAACACTAATCCTGATTATTTTAAAAGCTGGGACCATGATTCCAGTTTTCATGTTGTGACGTTATTCTTCTGTTTCGGGTCAAAACTTACTGATTGTTGTATGAGGAGCAAACTCCAAAGAGACGGACTGACAGGCAGGTTTTGTAAAGTCTCAATGAAAACAAAAATCAGTCAGGTATATAATGGACGGCTGATCTGATCCCGTTGGTTTAATGCCCCTGTTATAGCTTACTGTTCAACCCAGTAAGATTAATTTCAGCCTTTGATAGATGAAAGATGCCTTTTAATTTTGACCCAGTTTAAAAACATTGGCTTGGATCTTCCACAAAGCCGCAATCATTGTCGGATTGCCACTCTTGTCATGTGAGAGTACCTTTAAGAAATGGATGTTTAAGCAATGTACCTTTAAAGAAATGGAGCTGATCATATTACTGAAGTAATGTCAGAGGTGGGGGGTGGGGGGGCGGGGGGGGAGCTGAGCTCACGTTTGCTTTTCTGAGTCTCAGTTTGAGAAGGTAGCTGGGAGTAGACACTCCCAGTTTTGCTGAGAGCTGCAGGAAGAAACACAGAGCTGGTCTGTTGATGCCTGCAATCCAAAGACTATAAATATATTGAATGTAACCCAATGTGTTATAATTTTTGAAGGTTTGAAGTCTTTTGGATGTTTAAAGTAACAGTTTGAAGGATTATTTAGTGTTGTAGTCTTTTGAGGTTATCTTTGAAGTAATGGGTGTTATGATATTCAATGTTTGTTTTTAAAAGTTTAATTTGAGTTCATAGAATAAACATTGTTTTGTTTTAGAAACCATTTGTCCATAATTGCTGTATCACACCTGGAGAGTACGCCGTGTGCTTCCCACACCACAATCTGTTAAACGTTGTGGGTCGGTTGAACTCCATGAAACACGTTGGGCTTCTGTAAACCCGGACCCATAACACTCTGCTTGACCTTTTCCGTGCGTAAACACTGCTATGCATTTCTTCCCAGATATTCTGAGCCCAGTTTCTCCAAAAACACAGGTCGCAGAGTACCATCGGAGAGCTCTGTACAGCACTGTAGTGTCAGGGGCTGGGTTGGGGGGTTCAGACAAGTCAAGTCCCCTTTTCAAGACACTCGCTGCCGTATAAGATTAAAGGTCGAGTATAAATGTTAGTGAATGGACTTCCGGTGGGGTGGGCGAGCAGGGCAGCCGCAAAAAAAAGAGCTCCCGCCGGTGGGCGCGGTTCACGGCGATTTTGGGGAAATCCCCGAGTTTTCATGCACCCCCCGACTATCGTCGGCCTTTGGGGCCGCCACGAGCAGCCAGCGGGGCCGGTTTAAAAACCGGCGAAGAACCCCGTGCGGGTGTCGGGCGGCGGGGGCTGAGGCGCCGGGCCCGGCAGGTCAGAGCAGCAGGGGCAGAGCTACGAGGAGGCCGAGGCAGCAGGCCCGAGGCCAGGGCACCATGTAGGGAGGGTGCTCCACGTCGGATGGCTCCCACCTAGGAAGAAGAAAGAAGGTTGAAGCCTGTTCCCAGGTGAATGTAGAGGAGAAAGAAAAAAGATTTAAGGAAGTTTGGTAAAAGTTTTTTTTTTCAAAAAAGAAGAATGTCAGATTGATGAAGGGCAGGAGGGTGAAGGGGGAGAGAGGAGAAAGGAAAGAAGATAAAAAACAATAAGCCGCTAAAAGATGCGAAAAGCAGCGTCAAAGAAAGGAGGAAACGCGGGTTTGCCGCCGAAGGAGAAGACGAGCAAAAGCAAAAGTGTTGACAGGATGGCGGAAGCCGAACTGCAAGGCGGGGCCGCACTACTTACGGTGGAGAAGATGACCGAGGTGATGGTGGTGGAGCTGGAACAACGTTTGGTGAGGCACATGGAGATCCTGAGGAAAGAGATGGCGGTCGTGTTGAGGTCATTGTTGGAGGAGGCAATCGGCCCGATCAGGGTGGAGGTGGCAAAGGCATCGGCCGAGGTGAGAGAGCAGGGCGAGAAGATGAAGGAGGTGGAGGAGGCCGTGACACGACACAGCGACCAGGTCACCTCGATGGGGGACGAGCTGCGGAGGGTGGTGGAGGTTAACAGAGGACTCCGAGCAAAGCTGGCTGACGTGGAAAACCGCTCAAGGCGGCACAATTTGAGAATTGTGGGCTTGCCCGAAGGGACAGAGGGCCCAAGGCCAACGCAATACTTCGCTAAGAAGTTGGCGGAGCTGATGGGGGAGGGTGGGAATCCCACCCTGTACGAGCTAGACCAAGCTCATCGGTCATTAAGGCCGAAGCCCAAAGTGAACGAGCCGCCAAGGGCAGTAATTATCTGCTTCCATAAGTTTTGCATGAAGGAGAAAGTATTAAGCTGGGCGAAGCAAGAGCGTGAGGTGCTGTGGGATGGTACTGCGGTTTGGATCTACCAGGACTGGACGGTGGAGTTGGCAAAAAGACGAGCGGCGTTTGGGCGAGTGAAGGCGGGTTTGTACAAGAAGGGGGTGCGATTTGGTGTGGTGTACCCGGCGAAGTTGAGAGTAACATATAAAGCCAAAGACTTTTATTTTGAGACAGCGGAGGCGGCTGAGGCATTCATGAGGGCAGAAGGCTTGGGACAGACGTGAGGAGCGGAACTGGAAGAGAGACTGTGGACTATGGTTGAGCGGCTGGAAAATGTACAAATGTTACAACTTTCTTTTTACTGATTTGTATTGAAATTTACTTCTCTTTGCATTGTTACAGAGTTCAGGTTAATGGCGTTCTGTGTTGCGACGGTTAAATGTTATGTTAGTGAATTGTAGGGGTTGGATTGTTGGGTTTGTTTTGGAGTTTCTTTCTCTGGGACTGTGCGGAAGGGAGCGAGAGGTATTGGTGGGGGGAGCCACCTGCGCTAGCTAACTAAAGTCAGTTAGTGAACGGGGGTGAGGTGAGAGGAGGACTGCGGACGTTGGAGCCTGGATAGCAGGCTTCAATGTGCCTACGGGGCGAGCAAGAGGGGGTGGAGGGATGGATGTTGGGGGATGTTTTTGTAGGGGGGGTTCTTGGGAGGGGGGGAAGGGGTTCAATGTTAACAATGGTCAGGGGCGGGTCAGGCTTATGGGGCAGGGCCCGGGGGTATGGTGATGGTGGATGAGAAAGGTGGGGGGGGGGGGGGTGAGAGACCCCCAGTAAGGATAGTCACGTGGAACGTGAGAGGGCTAGGAGGGCCAGTCAAAAGGTCAAGGGTGCTTGCACACCTTAAAAGTTTGTAAACCGATGTAGCAATGCTGCAGGAGACTCACTTGAGGGTGAAGGGCCAGGTGAGACTTAAAAAGGGCTGGGTTAGCCAAGTGTTTCACTCCGGATTTGATGGAAGGGCTCGAGGGCTAGCGGTGCTGGTCAGCAAAAGGGTACGCTTCCAGAAGGAGAAGGTGGTGGCAGATCAGGGGGGTAGAAATGTGATTGTGACAGGGGCACTGGAGGGGAGATTAGTGGCGCTGTTAAGTGTATACGGTCCCAATTGGGACGATGTGGGATGTGTGTGGTGCTATTCCCGACTTGGACACGCATGAGCTGATTGTGGGGGGGACTGGAACTTGGTGCAGGAGCCAAGGTTGGACAGATCACGGCCGCGCTCGCTGGTCCCATCAGGGGGGGGGCGAAGGCGTTGGCTGGGCTAATGGTGGAAATGGGAGGGGTGGACCCTTGGAGGTTCCTGCACCCAAGGGAACGGGAGTATTCGTTTTTCTCAGCGGTCCATAAGGTATACTCGCGGATCGACTTTTTGTGGTGGGGAAGGCTTTGCTGGCTGGAGTCAAGGGATCAGAATACTCTGCAATTGCAGTGTCAGATCACGCTCCACATTGGGTGGATATGGTGCTGGAGAAGGGGGCAGTGCAGAGACCGGGGTGGAACCTGGATGTGGGGCTTTTGTGGAACCAAGTGTTCTGTGAGAAAATCGAAAAGGTAATTAAGGAATATGTAGGTTTCAATTGTACGGGCGAGGTGTCGAAGGCAGTCGTCTGGGAGGCTTTAAAGGCGGTGGTGTGAGGTGAGGTAATTTTGTTTAAGCCCAGGGTGGATAAAGAGGAGAGGTAGGAGCGGCAGAGGGTAATAGATGAGATGTTGGAGGTAGATAGGAGTTATGCAGAGGATGGGGACCCGGCAAAGCTGGAAAAGAGGAAGGAACTACAGGCGAGCTTCGACCGACTGTCCACCAGGAAGGCGGTGCGCCAACTGAGACGAGCAAGGGGTGCAGTTTATGAACATGGAGGGAGGCAGTGGCAAGGGAAATTCTTCAGGTGAAGGATAGGGTAGGGAAGTTGGTGGTGGCCCCAGTGCTGATTAACAAGGTTTTTGAGGAGTTTTATGAGAGGTTGTACAAGTCAGAGCCACTCGAGGGAGACCGTGAGATGCAGGAATTTCTAGATGGGTTGGAGTGCCCGAGGCTAGGGGAGGGGGACAGGGCTACATTAGAAGGAGCAATAGTGGAGCAGGAGATAAAGGATGCGATTGGGAGGATGCAGTCGGGGAAGGTGGCAGGGCCGGATGGGTTTCCGGTGGAATATTATAAAAAATTTAAGGATAGGTTGGCACCCCTGATGGTGGGGATGTTTGAGGACGTGACAGGTAAGGGGGTGTTGCCGCAAACCTTGGGGCAGGCATCGATTTCCCTGTTACTAAAAAAAGATAAGGATCCGATGGAGTG
Source organism: Scyliorhinus torazame (assembly GCF_047496885.1). Lineage (NCBI taxonomy): Eukaryota > Metazoa > Chordata > Chondrichthyes > Carcharhiniformes > Scyliorhinidae > Scyliorhinus > Scyliorhinus torazame. The sequence goes on from NC_092708.1 coordinate 349,968,193, forward strand.
TGGGTCGTATCAGCCCATATCGCTTCTGAATGTGGACGTAAAAGTGTTGGCGAAGGTACTGGCGGGTAGGCTGGAGGAGTGCCTTCCGAAGGTAATAGGGGAGGATCAGACGGGGTTCGTGAAAGGGAGGCAGCTGTTTTCGAACATTAGGAGGGTTTTGAACGTTGTTATGGCACCGGCGGAAGGGAAGGAAACAGAGGTAGTTGTGGCATTGGACGCCGAGAAGGCGTTTGATCGGGTAGAATGGGGGTACCTGATGGCAGTGCTGGAGCGGTTTGGGATTGGACCGAGGTTTGTGAACTGGGTAAAGCTATTATATAAGGAACCGAAGGCGAGTGTCCGCACAAATAATATCAGTTCGAGATACTTTTCTCTCCACCGTGGGACGAGACAGGGATGTCCTATGTCCCCCCTGCTGTTTGCACTTGCGATTGAGCCATTGGCCATCGCATTGAGAAGTTCAGGAGCATGGAAAGAAATAGTGCGGAGAGGGGATAGAGCATAGGGTGTCCATATATGCCGACGACTTGCTGCTGTATGTGTCGGAGCCGAGTGCGTCGATAGGAGGAATATTGGAGCTACTGCGGGTATTTGGGTCTTTCTCGGGGTACAAGCTGAACCTGGACAAGGGTGTGTATTTTGTGGTGTCTCGGCCGGGGGTGGGGGCAGGGGAGGGGGGCTGCCATTCCGTAGAGCAGGGCCTCATGTTAGGTATCTGGGGGTGCAGGTTGCCCGGGAGTGGGGGAGGCTTCTCAGGTACAACATCACTAGTTTGGTGGGGAGAGTGAAAGCCGATCTGGCAAGGTGGGACGGCCTTCCTCTGTCACTGGTGGGTCGGGTACAGGCAGTTAAAATGAATGTGTTGCCACGATTCCTGTTTATTTTTCAATGCCTACCGATTTTCCTGCCAAAGTCTTTTTTCAGGGAGATTGAGGGAAGGATTACCTCATTCATATGGGGAGGGAAGGTGGCCAGAGTGAGAAAGGTGCTGCTACTGAGGGGAAGGCAGGCAGGGGGTTTGGGTCTCCCGAACCTGTTGTACTACTACTGGGCGGCGAATGTGGAGAAAGTGCGGAGCTGGGTCAGAGGGGTGGATTCTCAGTGGGTCAGAATGGAGGAGAGTTTGTGCAGGGGGTCGGGGCTGAAGGCACTAGCAACAGCGCCGCTCCCGATAGCTCCGGGGAAATATTCAGGGAGTCCGGTAATAATAGCTTCATTGAAAATCTGGAGGCAGTTTCGCCAACACTTCGGGTTGGGTTTAGGGTCAAGGGAAATGCCGATTCGGGGGAACCACAGATTTGAGCCAGGGAGGTGGGGTGGAAGTTTTCGGAAATGGGAAGAGAAGGGGATTAAGACGCTAAAAGATTTGTTTCTTTGGGGTCGGTTTGCAGGATTGAGGGAGCTGGAAGCGAAGTATGGGCGAGGGCAGGGAGAAGGGTTTAGGTACATGCAGGTTCGGGATTTTGCCAGGAAGGAGATACAGAGCTTCCCAGAGGAACCGGCCTCCACATTGCTGGAGGAGGTGTTGACGACAAGGGGACTGGAGAAGGGGGCAGTGTCAGCGGTGTACGGAGCTATTCTGGAAGAGGATAAGGCACCACTGGAAGGGATCAAAGCAAAGTGGGAGGAAGAGCTGGGAGAGGTTACAGAGGAGGGGGTCTGGTGTGAGGTGCTCCGGAGACTGAATGCCTCCACCTCATGTGCGAGGTTGGGGCTGATACAGCTGAAGGTGGTATATAGAGCGCACCTCACAAGGGCGAGGATGAGCCGATTTTTTGAAGAAGTAGAGGATGTGTGTGAGCGTTGCGGGGGAGGGGGGGGGGCCGCGAATCACGTTCATATGTTTTGGTCCTGTCCAAAGCTAGGGGAGTACTGGAAGGAGGTGTTTCGGGTAATTTCCAAGGTGGTGCGTGTGAAACTGGACCCGGGTCCCCAGGAGGCCATATTCGGGGTGTCGGACCAGCCAGGGTTGGAAACGGGAGCGGAGACAGATATCATAGCCTTCGCCTCGTTGATCGCCCGAAGGCGGATCCTGCTGGGATGGAGAGCAGCCTCTCCACCCAGTGCCCTGGCGTGGCGGGGGGACCTGTTGGAATACTTGACCCTTGAGAAGGTTAAGTTCGAACTGAGGGGAAGCTCAGAGGGGTTCTACAAATCATGGGCACTATTTCTTATGCACTTTCAAGAACTGGATAACATCGAACATTAGTTGGGGGGTGGGTGGGGGTGAGTGGGGGGGGAGCTGTGTAGATTAAGAGTGACTACAGGTAATCCTTGATTCCTTTTTGTCATTTGTTTATGTAAACATGTGGGCTGATGTTTGGGGGATGGTGGGCGGATGGGATCATTGTTATAGGGATTCTTGTTTATTGTTGATGGGTGTAAATGTGGGAGAAATTGTGAAAAAGGAGGAGAATAAAAATTCACAGAGGATCTCAGGGAGCTGGGGAATTGCCCATTGGATATTCAAACTTCCTGGACAATTCCCACGGAGGTCAGCGTGCCAGAACTTCCACAAACGTCCTAATGCACATCTGGGGTCATCGGTCCGGTGTCTGACAACCTGAACAGAATGAATCATTATGAAAGTAGAAGTAAATGTGAGCCTTTATATTTCCAAATTACTGGAACGCATGAATTCCAGTCTTTGGACCATTGCATCTGATCAATATCTGTGCCCTTTCTGTAAACATACTGATTGAAGTATGCACTGTAACATTTATATACTTACTTTTAGTAACAATGGGATATAAATATGTTTTGAGCAATAGCAAATCATTAAAGGAAATCAGGTAGAGTGTAAAGCTGTCTGTTAATTTGTAATTTTGTTAATTTGTAATTCTGTTAATCTGGCATTACCACACAAGTCAAATTTCTACCTGTTGTATTTTAAAATAATTATTTTGACTTCTAAAGTCAAGATTCTACCTTAGCTCTCACTTTCCATCAACAAGTCTGTGTCCAATGTGGCGGCATGTGGCGCAGTGGTTAGCACTGGGACTGCAGTGCTGAGGTCCCGGGTTTGAATCCCGGCTCTGGGTCACTGTCCGTGTGGAGTTTGCACGTTCTCCCCATGTCTGTGTGGGTTTCACCCCCACAACCTAAAAGATGTGCAGGTTAGGTGGATTGGCCATGCTAAATTGCCCCTTAATTGGAAAAAAAATAATTGGGTACTCTAAAAAAAATGTTTTAAAGGTCTGTGTCCATGGTGCCATCTAACAACAGAAGGATTGCCTTCTAAAATTTAATGTAAGAATATTAAGACTGTACATTTCCATGTCTGACAAAAGAGATGAGAAGAGGAGTCCAAGCTTGTCACAACTTTCATTAAACCATTTGGAAGATTCTCTTTTAATAGGTTACCCTTTGGAATAACATCAGCACCAGCGATCTTTCAAAGACCAATGCGAAGAGGGCTTACGCGCCATTGTTTGCCACATGGATGATGTGTTGTCTCATGGGTCCACTCAAGCTGAGCATGACAAGAGAGTGAGGGCAGTGTCGAGAAGACTTCAAGAGGCAGTAAGTGAGATTTTTCACAGCCAACAATCAGGTTCCTTGGTCACATAGTGTGTGCTGTAATCCGCTGAAGACCAGAGTCATAAAAGCGCTTCCAATTCCAGTGAACATCGGGGAGTTACAAATGTTCATGGGGATTGTGAATCAGGTGGCAAAATGTCTTGAAGATTTAATAGAGATCTTCGAGCCACTAGCCAGTTGTTGCACCATGACAGTGAATTGCGTTTTGGAGCGAAGCGCATCACTCCCCAAAAAAAATCAAGGAAAGGTTGATGCCATCAGAGATATTTGCGCATTACCATCTGGAATTTCCCACAATGATAGCAGTAGATGCATCTTTTATGAGATTGGGCACAGTACTTTTTAAGATTATTGCATTTGAAAGAGCTTGAAGCCATCAAGACTTTAAAGACTGATGCAGTTTGCTACTCATACGTTCGAAATTCAAGAGAAATAACAGAGCATAGTGGAAGGATCCTTCCTGTTTATTCCCTGTGTATTCTCTCATTTCTCCTTTCTTTTATTTTTGCTATTTACATTTTTGATCCATGGACACGTGTCTTTAAGGCAGCCTGTATCTTTCATTTGAGCAGCAGAAAGAAGTGGCCTGTACCTTTAATTCAAGCAGAGGATTTCAGCAGCAGGATAGATCACTGTACTAGCCTGTGCTGGTTTATACTGGAGTTGTAGACTGACCGGCACCAATGCCAGAGATTGGCTGGGACACGGTTTGATTGGTTTGGCTGGCGGTCAAATAACTGATGCAAAAGACTGTGCTCTGCCCGATAACAGGTGATTGGATGGGATCTCACTGGAATGTTTTTCAGAGCTCTAAGTGTTGAGTTTGGTATTAGTTTTGATCTGGGCAGCCCAGGAAAGGACCTGCTATCCTCTCCCCACCAGCTTTCTCCAGCAAGCCTGTTTCTGAACTGGCAGAGACCTGGATGAATCTATGTACAGGCAGAGTCCAGAACCGGCCAACTCTCTCTCCTGAAAGATAGAGGCCCGAATGCAAACTCGAGCTAAAGTTCCAGTTTGATAAAAAATAAAGTGTCTCTCCAGGAAGCCTGCTGCCTGTGAGTATTGCATTCTTTAAACTGCGGGGACCCTGCATGAATGGCTGCAAACCAGAGAAGTTAACCAGCAAGCTTGCTGTGAAGAAAGTGTGCCAAAGAACCATCATTTAAAGTAAAGACTCTTATCTTCTGAATTTCATCCTTATTATTTTTCCCCCTTTCCTCCTCTGTGTTTGTGGGTAGAGGGTGGGACAGTTAAAGTGGGTAATAGATATTAACCTGTCATTATCCAGTTGTATTTACTGCATATTTCATGATAGTTCTTGGTATAAATAAACAATAATTGTGCTTAAACTTACAAACCTTATTAATTATTGGGCAGCTAAGGGCCAAAGACTTTGGGTATTATTATAAGAATTATTGGTTAATTGACTTGTGCTGTGACTCCAGAACGAACCCTGGACAGGGCTGGAACTGACCATGCACATGCCCAGGGTGTCCACAATTGAATATTTCAATAGCTGGAGTGAGGGCGTTGTCTTATGAGGACAGATTGGACAGACTGGGCTTTTTTCCTCCGGAGGTTCGAAGAGTGAGGGTGACTTGATTGAAGTATATAAGATCATGAACGGCCTTGACAAGGTAGATGTGGATAGGATGTTTCCTCATGTTGGTGAGTCCGGAACTAGGAGACACTGTTTCAAATTTAGGAGTCGCATTTTCGGGCAGAGATGAGGAGAATTTTTTTTCTCTCAGAGGTTTGCGCGACTTTGGAACTCTCTGCCTCAGAAAGCGGTGGAGTGGAGTCACTGAATATTTTTAAAGCAGTGGTAGACAGATTCTTGTCAGGCAAGGAAAACAAAGATTATCTGGGGTAGATGGTGGGACAGTTAAAGTGGGTAATAGGTACTAACCTGTCATTATCCAATTGTATTTACTGCATATTTCATTTTAGTTCCAATAGTAGATGATAATAGAATTAGAAACATGGACAGATTAGCCATGATCTGAATAAATGGCGGATCAGGCTTGAGGGGCCGAATGGCTTACTTCTGCTCCTATTCCGTATGTTAGTATGTTCGTATGAACTGTGGAAGAAGTCGAGAACTTTGCCATAATGCTAATCCATACATTTTCTGTGTACAGCAGCTGTACGCAGAGTGAAACCAAAGAGGCTCAAAAGTCAGCTGAGGAATTTTGGCAGATCAGAGAATTTTGCATTCGAGGATGGCCAATATATATACCATGTAGTCCTATCTTGAGACCATATTTCGTGCAAGGAGCGCATCTGACAGTAGTCAATGATTTACTGGCATACAATGATAGAATAGAAATCCTGTGCGCGATTCTCCGCTCCCGCGATGAAGTGCCCACGTCGGCCCCGATCCCGACCGATTCAGGGCCCGAAAATGGGCTTGGATCGGGGCCGCGAGAAACTCGGGGGGGGGGGGGCGTGTCGTGAAAGCCGCGTCGTCACTGTGCGACGCCTGAATGACGCGGCGCTGCGTCATAAATTGCGCGATCCGCGCACAGAGAACCCGGAGGAGAAGAGAGAGGAAGAGATGGCTGAGCCCCGACGAGCCGCACCGAGGTTCCGGGACACGTACCTGGACACCCTGCTGGATGAGGTTGAGCAGAGAAGGGACACTCTCTGCCCAAAACGTGAGCATCGCCAGCCATCCAGCGCGGTGAGGCGCGGTTGGCGTGAGGTTGGCACCGCTGTGAGTGTTGTGGGGTAGACCTCCCGGACGTGGGACAGTGTCGGAAGAAGCTGCACAACCTCACTCGGGCTGCGAGGGTAAGTGCCATGAGGGTGCCCCACTGGGGGATCCTCCACCCAGGAGGTCGCGACATGCCAGCTCGGAGGGGCGGAAGCAAGTGAGACAACCCTGCATGTCCTCACCCCCCCCCAACCCGTCATCGTCTCCCTCACACATTGCCCACTGCAGCCTCGATCTCCTCCCCCCTCACACTCATGCCACTGCACCCTCGCTCCCCTCCCCCCTCACACTGTGCACCCAGCACCACCATACACCCGGGACACCGTGTATAACAAACCCCGAATCTTTATGTTCCCCAGGGCCAGCCGCCGGAAGCCCAGGGACGTCTCGGCCAAGAGACAGCGGAACATCGCCAACGACAAGTGCACCCAGGGACGCACGCCAGAGGTTGGCAGTCGGTCGGACAGGAGAGCAAACCTCTCAGTATGGGACGCAGGACCGGGACGCTCACACCACCGAGAGAGACAATAGTGAGGGGCACAGGGCAGACATTGAAGATGACTCACACATCACGGCCACACACTCGGTGGAATCACCTGGAGGTCAGCACGACATGGCCGGCATGGAGCTTGCGCCGGACCATGAGTGGGAGGAGAACAGACCAGAATTCCTAACGGACGATGACCTCGAGCTTGCGGCACTGCTCTCTCCCACACCATACACCATCGCAGAGACACTCACCTCGGTTGGGCATATAAGTGATGAGGTTCCCAGGTCACGGTCTGGTGCGCACCCCACAGCCGAGCAGGTACAGCAGGTGGAGTTTGGAGCAGCCGAGGGGCTGGACGGTCGGAGGGCAGCCCAGGCCCAGCAACCAGCTGCCACCCAGACGGCTCCCGGGTTCCTGGATGTGCTTGACCCACCCGGACAACCGATGCATGTGGACACCCAGGGACTGAATAACGGGATGAGGGCCATCTTCCAGGACCTGCACACGCAGTTGGAGGAGTCCATCCGCGTTCAGGAGCAGGGAGTGGTGCCGCTCATCGCAGCCACCCAGGCCGACACTGCACGGGTGGCGTCCGCGGTGGAGGCAATGGGTGAAAGGGTTTCGGCCATTGGTCAGGTTCTGCAAGGCGTTGGGCTTCACGTGCACGCGTCATCCATGGCCCAGGAGAGGGCTGCCCTCTCACAGGTAGCCATGCGCCAGAGCCAACAGGACATTGCCGCCACTCTCTGGGCCCTGGCCGAGTCTCACCATGCCATGGTCCGGTCCCAGCAGGCGATGGCACAGTCCCAGCAGTCAGTCGCGGAGAGCATAGACTGCCTGGCGCACGTGATGGATGGCGTGGCGCACTCACAGGTTGAGATCGCAGGCCTTGGCAGGAATGTCGCACTCCCTGGGCTCCGTCTCGGCGAACATTTGGACTGTGGCCGATCCCGCTGCAGGCCTCCAGGACTGGCAGCGCCAGGTGTCGGTGGTGCGAGGGGGCCTGTCTCCGGTCGCATCTCCGTCCGACAGTGAGGCCCGGGGGCCACCGGGCTCCCCGAGGGAGGAGGAGATTCTGGGGCCCGTTCCGGTAGCTCCATCAAGGGATGTCCCAGTACACTCGGCCTCCCCCCGTTCCATCCCTGGCGCATCTGGTGGGGAGCGGGCAGGTCAGGGTGGCACCACGCCATCCAGCACGCCCGCCGAGCAGCCTGGCCCATCGAAGCCGGGCCGCCCCAGGAAACGTGTGCCGACGGGGAGCCACGTCGAAGGGCGTGATTCTCAGCAGTCTGCCTCCACTCCTGCTGTATCATCTGGGAACACACCTAGACGTAGTGGTAGGGCTCGTAAGGCAAAGAAGTTAGGCACGTAAGAAGTTGGCACGGGTGCAGGGCACAGTTTAGTTGTAGGGGTTAGGGCACCTATGTTAATCACACAAATAAACTCACTGTTGAATTTGACTTGTAAGACTCTGTGCTATGTCCAGTGCCAAGGGGGATCGTGAGGGTGCCCGAGTGGCGTAGTGGTATACGAGCGGTTCAAGGCCTGTTCCGGATGTGCTGACCGTTTCCCCCCTGCCTCCCATAATCGGACACCGTTGTCCTCAGCACACCGACGCCAGCCACCCCACACGGGCATGTGGTGAAATATCCGTCACGAAGGCTGTGACCACCGGAGTGCATGGTTCAGCTATAGCCATGAGTCAGACTTCGGCTGGCGAATCTGAGCACAGTGCATTGCAGAGCGGGCTGTCATCATTCAACATGGCACTGATCACACCTGCTTACCCAATCGTCACTGTTGTGCAATCCCGTAGTGCCGCAGTGGTAAGGTGATGTGGAATTGGTGCCGTGAACGTGGTGCGGGGGTGCGGGGGTGCGGGGGTGCGGGGGGGGGTGCGGGGAGGGGGGGGGGTGATGTGTGGTGCCCGTGTGCAGGAGTGACGGTGCAAGTGGCAGTGTTCAGCGAATCCCACCCCCACAGTGCGTCAACCATGCGGCCACCAACATGTCCCGTGCCCACTGTCCGCGGCGGTGCCGTCGGGCAGCCTCCTAGACGTAACTAGCACCCGGGCAGTGTCTGTGTCCTGCACCCCTCCCCCCACCCTGATGCGCGCTATCACCCTCCTCCTCCGCATCCTCCTCTTCCCCATCCCCCTCGTTTGCGTTAGCTCCGTTGCCGTCGGGTCATCCCTCCGGCTCCTCCAGCAGGTCATCTCCCCTCTGCATGGTTATGTTGTGCAGCGCACAGCAGACCACAACTATGCGACCGACCCTGTCGGGCCGGTACTGCAGGGCCCCTCCGGAGCGGTCCAGGCATCTGAAGCGCATCTTCAGCAGGCCGAAGCACCGCTCCACCACACCCCTGGTTGCTGCATGGGCCTCGTTGTATAGGCTCTCCGCGTTGGTCTGAGGCCTCCATATTGGCGTCATCAGCCATGACCTCAATGGATAGCCCTTGTCGCCCAGCAACCAGCCCCTCAGCCGGGGGGGCATCCATCGAACATTGCGGGGATGAACGACTGTGCCAGAATGTAGGCGTCATGCACACTGCCGGGGTACTTTGCACACACGTGCATGATCTTCATGTGGGGGTCGCACACCACCTGAATGTTCATGGTGTATGCGCCCTTTCTGTTCATGAACACTTCCCTGTTGTCTGCAGGCGGGCGCATGGGGACGTGCACACCATCGATGACACCCTGGACCATCGGTATCCCGGCCACCTTGGCAAATCCACGTGCCCGTGCTTCCTGCTGTGCTCGGTCCTCGGGGAATTTTATGTACCTGTCCGCGATGGCGTACAAGGCGCCGGTGATGGCCCTGATGCACCTGTGGACCGATACCTGTGATATCCCGGAGAGGTCCCCACTCGGCGCCTGGAAGGAGCCCGTCGCATATAGGTTTAGGGCCACCGTCACCTTGACAGAGACTGGTATCGCGTGTCCTCCTCCCATTCCACGTGGTGCGAGGTGCGCCACGAGGTGGCATATATGTGCGACCGTCTCCCTGCTGAACCGTAGTCTCCTCCTGCATGTGATGTCCGGTAGGGCCTCGAACGACATTCTGTCACGGTACACCCTCGGCCTTGCTGGACGCCTGTGGCGCCCTGGCACCACCATCAGTGGATCCTCCTGCCCCTCCTCCTCCTGCTCCCCCCCCAAGCACTTCCTCTGCATTCCTCGCCGTCAGGGGGTCAATGTTCCCCTCGGCATCCCCCTGTACATTCGGGTCCTGAGCGCCTGCGGCCTGCACGTCGACGACGGGCCACTCCGCGGCCATCCCCTCTGCTGCACCGGCAACCGCTGCATCTGCAGCCACTGTGGGCCGTCTGACTCTATGCTGCCGGTTGGCAAACTCCAGAACTGCGGCTCCAACCACGGCAGTGAACATCGCTGTCTGGTTGGCATACATGGTGACCTGCAGGAGGTGGTGGGGGGCAGAGAAACGACATGTTACACGGAGGTTCTTCCACACCTCGCCAGCCGGGCTGCATGGGATACCTGTGTGCCCCGGTGGCCTGGTCGCGCTGCAGACACGCAGCTAGCCTTACACCTGGTCACTGTCTGCGCCCAACGGTCAGTTCACACCGTACTGCTCACCAATGCGCCAGTCGCCTGTGGCCATCAGCCACACGGCACCCTGCGGCCGTGTACTCATCACCGTCCTGCCATATCAGGGCGGCTGACATGTGGCATTCGCGGATGGAAGATACCATCCACACTCTCCCTCACCCCCCTCCCACCTGCACGCCGCTCCCTCATCCCCCCCTCCCACCTGCACACTCTCCCTCACCCCCCTCCCACCTGCACACTCTCCTTCATCCCCCCCTCCCACCTGCACACTCTCCCTCATCCCCCCTCCCACCTGCACACTCTCCCTCACCCCCCTCGCACCTGCACACTCTCCTTCATCCCCCCCTCCCACCTGCACACTCTCCCTCATCCCCCCTCCCACCTGCACACTCTCCCTCATCACCCTCCCACCTGCACACTCTCCCTCATCCCCCCTCCCACCTGCACACTCTCGCTCATCCCCCCTCCCACCTGCACACTCTCCCTCGTCCCCCCTCCCACCTACACACTCTCCCTCATCCCCCCTCCCACCTGCACACTCTCCCTCATCCCCTCTCCCACCTGCACACTCTCCCTCATCCCCCCTCCCACCTGCACACTCTCCCTCATCACCCTCCCACCTGCACACTCTCCCTCATTCCCCCTCCCACCTGCACACTCTCCCTCATCCCCCCTCCCACCTGCACACTCTCCCTCATCCCCCCTCCCACCTGCACACTCTCCCTCATCCCCCCTCCCACCTGCACACTCTCCCTCGTCCCCCCTCCCACCTACACACTCTCCCTCATCCCCCCTCCCACCTGCACACTCTCCCTCATCCCCCCTCCCACCTGCACACTCTCCCTCATCCCCCCTCCCACCTGCACACTCTCCCTCGTCCCCCCTCCCACCTACACACTCTCCCTCATCCCCCCTCCCACCTGCACACTCTCCCTCATCCCCCCTCCCACCTGCACACTCTCCTTCATCCCCCCTCCCACCTGCACACTCTCCCTCATCCCCCCCCCCCCCACCTGCACACTGTTCCTCATCCCCCCTCCCACCTGCACACTCTCCCTCACACCCCCTCCCGCACCCCTGCGTTGGCCGCAGCCTTCTCGGGGAAGCCGACCCGGTCTCCAGGATCTGCGGAACAGTCCGCTCACCTCCTCACTGCTCAGCGTCAGCCAGCACAACTGGCTGACGACTTTAAATAGCAGGTGTGAACGGCGACGGCGTGAACTGGGGTCACGCCGTCGGGACTTCGGCCCATCCGGGCCGGAGAATAGCGGGGGTGGCGGAGAATCGCCATTTTGGGTGTCTCGGGCGATTCTCCGGCCTGCGCCGCGCGGAACTCGACGGGGCCTTTCTCGCCTCTTGGGTGAATCGCGGGAGGGCGTCAGACCGGCGTCGCGGGAAAATTTTGCGACCCAGGCGATTTTCCCAACCGGTGCGGGAGCGGAGAATCGCGCCCCCTAAGTGCGTTGAGACTTGGAGTCTCACAATGCCTACATTAAGGCCATTTAAGTATTACCAAGTTCAGAACTAGAGCACGATGTTCGGCCAAGTCTTTGAAATTCACTAGACAAAATAATAACCAAATGTATCAAATGTACAAGACAGGAATGAAAAGAACCACGAATGTCATCTTATTTCCCTACAAGGACATGGGAACACTTAGGAATGGATTTATTTGAGCATAGAAGCAATATTTTCACCATAGTAGGAGGTTACCACTCGAGGTGGATTGAAGCAAAATTGTTGCATGGTCACACATCAGAAGCAATGATCACGACCTTGAAATAAATTCTCACAGCCCATTGGATTCCTGATGTTGCGATATCTGATGATGGTCCACAATTCACAAACACAGAGTTTCAAGAGTTTACACAATTATTTGGATTTGTTCATGCGTCAAGTTTAGCCAAGGTTTCCTCAGGCTAATGGAGAAGCAAAGTGGGGTGTCCGAACTGTAAAGGCATTACTGAAAGAGATTGTCAGTCGGGCTGTAACTGGAGAAAGTATGAGAGAGAAACATTACCAAAGTAAACGGATGAAACACAATCTGCGGGATTCTCCGTTGGCGGGATCCTCCGCCCCGCCGGCAGCGCACCCGCTTACCGCGGGTTTCCTGACAGCGTGGGGTGGCCCACAATGGGAAACCCCATTGGCCGGCTGCGGGAATGGAGACTCCCGCGGCTGGCGGGGGCACACCGTGCGGAAAACAGGGCTGGCGGGAAGGAGAATCCCGCTTAATGATAGGCGTCACAAAACAGGAACATTACCAGGGCTTGAACAGGGAGAACAGGCCTGAATCAGTGATCAATTGAGACATGGGCAAATAGCAGAGAAGTTGGCAGCTCCAAGACAGAACAGGGCACAGTAAAAAGAAACAACAGGACTTTGATTGCAATTGAACAACAGAGGTGAAAATCAGAGACCAAATAAGTTGCAATCATCCGAAATGAAAGACACTGAAGCAGGTGATTCTGAGCCACATGCTAGTTCGAATTTTGTTCAAAAGCCTCTAGAGAACCAATGGCAGAATGAGAATGACTTATTCCCCACAAATAAGAGAATGACATACAGTTGACCAATAGAGGCATCACAATGTTCATCAATGTGAGAAGGTGAGTTTTTCAAGAAACTGTAGGAAGGAGAAAAGAGAACAAGAATAATATGATGGTAATACCCGAATATATATTTAGGATATTATGCTTTAGAATTGAAAAAATGGATACGGGCTAACAGATAACCATTTCCACCCAAATGCCTACATACACCCAATGGGCAACACTAGTTTAGAACTAGATGTTACCTCATGTATGCCATTTGTTATGGTGACCATGAAGGACATTGGGGATTGTCAATAGATCCCCTTCTGTGCTTCATGGAATATGAATTCCCCTATTAAGTGTGTGGCAGCTTTCACAATAGGACTGAAGTGCTGTAAGCCACGACAGGGCCTGCCTTTTTTGTTCCTTTAATAAAAGTGCTGGAAGACTGGCCTGGGCAAAGTTATTTCAATGGCGACGAGGCGTAAATAAGTTTTCTTTCCTGAGCAACTTTCAGAGTCAAACTAGCAGCTTCTCCGATAAGAGAAAATTGCCTCTCTGGTTAACTTGAACGTGAGAATACTCGGAGTGCAGGCGTTACTACTTCCGGGCTAATAACATTGTGGGAGATGAGAAGCACAATGTAATCCTGCTAACAACATGCATGGCCTCTACATTCTCATTGAATTCTTTGAGGATGTGACGAGACACATTGATGAAGGTCGGGCAGTGGATGTGGTATATATTGATTTCAGGAAGGCCTTTGATAAGGTTCCTCATGGTAGGCTCATTCAGAAAGTTAGGGGGCATGGGATACAGGGCAATTTGGCTGTCTGGATACAGAATTGGATGGCTGAAAGAAGACAGCGAGTGGTAGTGGAAAGTATTCTGCCCGGAGGTCGGTGACCAGTGGTGTCCTGCAAAGATCTGTTCTGGGATCTCTGCTCTTGTGGTTTTTATAAATGACTTGGATGAGGAAGTGGAAGGGTGGGATAGTAAGTTTGCTGATGACATGAAGGTTGGTGGAGTTGTAGATAGTGTTGAGGGCTGTTGCAGGTTGCAACAGGACATTGACAGGATGCAGAGCTGGGCTGAAAAGTGGCAGATGGAGTTCAACCTTGATAAATGTGAAGTGATTCATTTTGGGAGGTCGAATTTGAATGCTGAATACTGGGTTAAAGGCAGGATTCTTGGAAGTGTGGAGAAACAGAGGGATCTTGGGGTCCACATACATAGATCCCTCAAAGTTGCCACCCAGGTTGATATGGTTGTTAAGAAGGCGTATGGTGTGTTGGATTTCATTAAGAGGGGCATTTCATTAACAGAGGCATGATTTTAAGAGCCGCAAGGTTTTGCTGCAGCTTAATAAAACTCTAGTTAGACCACACTTGGAATATTGTGTCCAGTTCTGGTCGCCTCATCATAGGAAGGATGTGACTGCTTTGGAGAGGGTACAGAGGAGAATTACCAGGATGCTGCCTGGACTGGAGGGAGTGTCTTCTGAAGAAAGTTTGAGGGAGCTAGGGCTTTTCTCACTGGAGCGAAGAAGGCAGAGAGGTGACTTGATAGAGGTGTACAAGGTGATGAGAGGCATGGATAGAGTGGACAGCCAGAGCCTTTCCCCAGGGTGGAAATGGCTGTCACGAGGGGACATAATTTTAAGGCGATTGGAGGAAGGTATAGGGGAGATGTCAGAGGTAGGTTCTTTACACAGAGAGTGGTGGCTGTGTGGAATGCACTGCCAGCAGAGGTGGTGGTGTCAAATCCCAAATTTCTTTACCCGTCAGTCTGGCCTCAATAAAAGTCAAGATGGATTTGCAGGTACAGCATTAGTTATTTTATTTAGCTTGCAAGCTTTACTCAGTTCACAGCGGCACAAAGCACATCTTGCTTCGTACACCTCTGGAATCAAGTGAGTCTGTAGAACAAAGAAGTCTCTACTGATACATTCAAATGGCATCAAGTTTCACATACACGATTCCCATAGGTCATCCTATACCCCTCCTGACCTGGTAATATATTCTGATTTGCTCACTTCCAATCCCTTCCTCTGGCCCCTATTACCCAGCATCCTTTTCTCCTCCTTTGGTGGACACACCTCTTCCTTTGCTTTGCCATGCGGTCTGAAATCCTTTGTCTGTGAACTCACCAGAATGAGACTGGCCTATCTCTACATTACAGTAACTAATATCTCTAAAGTAACTATTTTATATCACATTCGTCATTCCCTCCTTTTATCATTCCATGATAACCAAACTATCCAATCCATAGCTACGGTCCCTCATCTAAAAAGATCCGTCACTGCATTTCCAATTCCTGGCGTAGCCCCCCTTCATCTGCTGCACCCTCATGGATTTTGACAGCTAAGATTTTAGGGGAGTTGATCTGTTCCAGTGCACCCCGCATTCTACCCATCACACATTTAAGGATGGCTAGGCCCACAAAGATGCAGCCGATAGCCACCACTAAATACATGGCCATATTTATCAACCAGTCCTTCCAACCTCGAAACCCCCAGTTACCCCAAGAGCCAGGATCCTGCATTCCGTCCAGGTGATCCCGTATGCGATCCATAAATTTAGTGATGTTAGCGGTCAAGTCCTGAACTCCCATGATACACTTGCCCTGCACTATGGCGCATACCCCACTCTCACGGGCCAGAAGATAGTCAAGAGCATACCGGTTCTGCATTGCAAACAATCGTAGCTGAGACAATTCCTTGGTTATTGCCCCGAGGGCTCCCAAGGTTTCATTTCCCAAGATGGTAAGGCCACAAATAAAATAATTCCTATTGCTGACAGCCAAGGAACCCCCCAGTAGCCCAGTTTATCCAGCTTCGAAACGCCCATTCGTGCCGCCTAGCAATGCGGAAAGCCCTAGTCCCAACAGGGATATGAGAGACATTCGCCCAGCCACAGAAGAGCTGGAGGCCGGCGTTCAATGGAACGCAAGTGGTGTTGTAACAAGCGCATTGGCCAGACGTCTGGGTGATATGGCACCTCCTGTCCGTACAGGTGGGGAACAGACATGTTATATTCGTTTCCACCTCTACCAGCAAACAGCCATATCCTTCACTGCTGAAACAATTCTCGTACGACCGGGAATCCCTATTGGGAGTGAAGTGGCTAGGTATGTACGCCCTCCACCGTTGCAGCCTATCATACTGTGAGTGGGAATTATCCCGAGGAAGGGGAAGGCAAATAGCCGGTGGTGCTGAACCCGGATCGTAAGGAAGAGTGACTTGCTCGGGCGGTGGCTCGGAACGCTGACAATGAACCACCGTTTGGGGAGTGCCCCAACGCGGTGAAACAGAAAATAACCTAGACACCGCTGCGGGGTTCGGGTAGCAGACAACCCGTCCGTGGCCATACAAGCGGTGGGAAATCTGGTAGAAGAGATTCATACTACCCGGGTTTTCCTCAGTTTGGCCTTTAACTAACTTAAGTGTATCTCCCGGTAACCTACGTTCTAGCTGTACTTCCCTTCTCACACGCCCCGTCCTCTCTCTAGTCTCTCTCTCACAGCCTCTTCCTACGCTCTCCTGACGGCCTGATGTTACCTTTATTGCACCAATCTTAACACATCCAAAATCAAATTTACATGTACTCCAAAAACAAGGCAATGTCCATATAATGTTCCCTTCCCATCGCCGGGACCGGTGCAATTGCTTCATGAGTCCGGCATTCTCCTTAACTTTTACGACCTTCCATGAGTCGATACCATGTCCTCGTATATGGGGGCAGCGAAGAACATCACCTTTGCATAGGTGATATATCCTTGTCGATTGGTTGGGGTTACAAATGTAGATAATATTCCCCTTTTCCATGTCCGTCGCCAATAACACTCCAAGCGAGGTGAGGCCGAATTTCACACAGACGGTGCGTAGCCACCCCATCATGCTCCACACCTGTAAAATAGCACTGGGGAAGGGAGGCAGGTTAATCTGTCCAAGAAAATGAAGCCCGTTATCAGAACTCGACTGAGCTGGTATACTGTACCGGGGAATGATTTCCCGCATCAGAACTTTAACCACAGTAGCAGCTTTTTTATCGGTAGTCGGATACGCCTCAACCCATCTGCTGAACCCATCCACAATGACCAAAACATATTTATAACATTGACACCTTTCCAACTCAATGTAATCCATTTGTAGCGTCTCAAAGGGATAACTGGGCAACGGGGTTTGCCCCATTCCACAAGGGATACCTTTTCCGGTGTTATATTGCTGACAAATCAAACACCGATTACTGATACTCTGGGCCAACCTCTGCATTTTAGGGTGCCACCAAGTGTCCAGCAACAAATCACTAGTCCCCCGAGCCCCACAATGAGTTGCAAAGTGTACACATTCAGTGACCCATAAAGCCAGTACATCAGACATACAAGTCTGATGTGCTGGTGTGGTCCATAAAGAGGAAACAGAATCATATGTACAACCTAACCGTTTCCACATTTGTTTATCACTCTCAGGAGCGTCCTCCTGTAACCTTATGACGTCTTGGATGGTTGGCATTGACTTGTCAGAAGCAGACATATTTATAGTAGATCGTTTAGTCTGACTTAACATTTTAGGCACCATCACTTGCTGAATTTGCGCGGCTGTCCGCGCTGCACAATCTGCTCGTTCATTACCAACGTCAACTGGGGTCTTACCATTTGTGTGGGCAGCGCATTTAATGACGAAAATCTGCGCTGGCATAAGGAGGGCCTGCAGTAAGTCATTAACTAATCCCCGGTGGGATATTTGACCACACATAATCATGTCAGGTTGTTCTGACGAAATATCACTCAAATCGTCCCTTATTGTGGTAGTTTCCTGAATCAAGGCTAAACAGTCGTGGCCAGGTGCGTCTTCATGGACAGGGGGACCACTAAGAAAACAGGCTGGATTGATAGTGGTACAGTGTTTAAATGTCAGACGTGGATTGTTCAAAAGGTATATCTCATACCTATTCTGACGAGCTGCGGTAAGATGCTGAGTCTGCAGTTGCCTCAGTCGTGCGATGACCGAGTGGAAGCTATACACCGTAATATCCTGTTGGAGGGTGAGAGCATTTAACGGCTATGCAATGGCATTGATTGAACGTAAATCCTGTACTAATCAGTACTAGTCTGGTTTGGCTGGTTTAGGCACAGCAAGTATGGGGGTGTTACATTCTGATTGGCAAGGGACCAAAATACCCTGTTGCAACAGCTCTTGAATTAATTTGTCTATAGACGGAGCAGCTCGGGATTTCACGGGGTATTGCCGAATGGAAGGTAGCTTTACATAATCCTTAATCGTTACCTTAATAGGTGTAACATTTGTCTTTCCCACTTGTGATGGGTATTTCGCCCAGACCTGTGGATTGACATATTCCAAAACATCATGTCCCCAGTGATGCTGCAGTCGAGTGTTAATTGTTTCAGGGACCTCAAAATATTTTATGGCAGTGCCGTCCGGCATTACTTGAAGTGCGTACTCTGTTGGATCCGAATGATCCACTGCCCTCCTTTCCATTTGCCCCAGATCCCTGGCATGGTACTGGTCGTGGACCTGACGTGTAATATGAGGGCTTACCGAAGCTGACTGTGGCCATAAATGTGGTGGTATTGTAACAAAATCGGCTGTACCTTCTTTTCCCGTGACTGTGGCTGTAACTTTGACTGACCATTCGGTCCCAATTAATGGCCGGTATTTGTCCTCCAACTCCCTGTTTTGTCCAGTTCTGTCATAGGCCAGGGTAACGTGATGCAGTGAATGTTCAGTGTCTAACGTCCACCACTGGGGGTGATAGAAATATAGCACTGTTGTCTCATCCTCCATGATTGGACCGTTACCCCTTCGTCTCCGTACTCTAGCTGTGGCTGGAAGATACACAGTAAATCTCGGGCCAACAAGTTACAGTCCAATCCAGTAGTCACTACAAACTGATGATCTGCAGACTTATTCTCGTAAGCGACTGTCACAGTTTCAGACATAGGATACTCACAAACCTGTCCTTGGAACCCCGACAATTGCTGCTTGTGGTCGGATAATGGTAGTCGAAGTTCTGATTGCACAGAAGACATGGCTGCTTCAGTGTCGATTACAAATGAGTGATGTTGATCTCCTATCTGCAGAGAGATAATAGGTTCCCTGTCCGATTGGAGAGTCCTTATGACTAAATTAGCTAGTCAATCCTGTGTTGGGAAAGGGTTTGCCTGGGAGAAGTCAGTGTATCTCGTCTGTCCTCCCCTTGGTGGGTACCCCCTCCTTTGGGTCGGATAATCTCCTTCTGCTGCCTGTCTTTTAAAAGGGCATTCCTGTTGCCAGTGATCTGCACGGCCGCAATTCAAACATGCATTGCTCCCTCTATATCTGCCCTGTCCTTGTTTCCCAGTAGACCAATGGCCCCTCAGAGGGGGCAGCAGTTGTAAAGCTGTTGATGCATACGGTGGGCCATAAAAAGGAGCTGAGGGTCCCTTTGTTCTCGAAATTTGCGGTTTCCCCTTGGTCTGGAGGGATTTAGGTGGTATGCTTAATTGTTTCTGGTTAGGATCAAGCCCTTCTCTCGCTGTCCGAGATCTGGTCCTAGAGCTAACTGGGCTTGCGGAACAGAGCTCCTCTTTCTCTACTGATCATGAAGATGGTAAATCGGGACCCACACTATCAACCAAAAGGGCTGGAGTTACTGGCATGATTGGAATCTGGGGAGCAGTGACTGGATATAAATTATTATACTCTGGTGGTTCTGGAATTAGTGCAGACAATGCTACAGGTGCAGTCGGAACTTTTACTGACAATTTTAAATTATTGAATTGATCATTTTCTGTCAATTCAAGGCCAGCCATTGAACTACGTAGCTCATCTTTTGTTTGACCCGAGCCTTTCCTGTCTCTACTTGCGCGTTTTTTTGAATGCACATTCCTTTTTCAAGACCTGTAATGTTTTTTGGTTACCCTGTTCACTAATTGGAATTCCCATTTTAAGGGCATTGTCCTGCCAACTTGATAACATGATCTTATCTCTTTCCTCTTGACAATATTGTCTCCATAATCTAATTAACTCTTTAGCTTTCATACTTTGGCTCTTTTTTTTTAATATATATTTTTTTTATTTTTTTTTTATTTGCTTATTTATAACCAATGGCAATTTTTTTTTCCTTGGCAAAACGATTGAAAAGGTTCTAACAGTGTTCTTTTAAAACTTAAAATGTTTGAAAATTCAAATTTAATTACTGCAACTTGCAAGCTTAGCTCTGATCTCAACTCAGAACTAAATTTACGATTTGCTTAACACAAACTTGTATAACATTTGCAACTTAATTAATTCTTTATCTTAACAATTTTTCTTTTCACAAGTTTTTCTTACATTCTCAAAAATGTTGGCTGCTATCAATGACGGAGCAGTTAGCTGCGGTGATGTATACCGGAGCAAAGTCAACTGTCATCTCCAGATTTACACTTTTTAAAATGGTGTCAGTGAGTTTCTTTAAGTTTCTATTAATTCATAAATAAAATGAGATAAACCTTATTTCAAGCAAGTAAAACTTAAGATTCTGGCAATTTCAATCAATTGCTTTCGAAAATAATAACTTTTATCAAAGAGGTGGAGAAACCCACTGGTTTCCTTTAATTAATTCAGAACGTAACTTTGCTGGAGTTCACTGACTCAAAGGAAAGGTATCCGATTACACTACAGGCTGCTGCTGTTATCTCAAGGCCTGAGTGAGAAGCACTGTCTGTCGTCTTTAACTTTGGCTGCTGCTGTTAACCCTTTGAGAGACTTCTGCTTCAACCAATATGCAGCATCTAGCTCTATGGATGTTCTTGTCTTGAAATTTATCCAAGCAATTCCCCACAATCTCAACTAGTCCTCAGAACTGCGCTTTTCGCCCCTACAGTCCAAGGGTACAATTTTTTAGCTTAATCAACTATAGATTTAAAACACTCACACATGGAATTGAATCACCTTCAGATTTAAAAACACTTATACTTGACTGAACCTTCACTACTGAAGTCCCATCAGCCTTTAAACACTTAAACTTGACTGACCCTCCACTACTGAAGTCCCATCAGCCTTTAAACACTTATACTTGACTGAACCCAGGCCCATGAAAGGAGGCAGGAGGATGAGGGGGTGTGGGGAGTGAAGGGCAGGTATGTAAGAGTCTCATAAAGGTGGGGGGGGTGAAGGGTGGGGGTCCTGAAAGGGGGGGCCTAAAAGCAGGGGTGGAGTGGCCTTTAAAGTGGGGGGCCTTCAGCAACCCCATAGTGGGGTGCCCTCACTTGGGGGGAGGGGGGTAATGCCCATGTGTGTGGGGGGGTGACATTGTCCATGGGTGGGGCCTGTGGGGGGTCCCTCAAGCTCACTTAGAGATCGGGAACCCTTTCAAAGTGGAGTACAGGGGCAAGGATGCCTTACTGCAGCTGTACAGGGCCTTGGTGAGACCACACCTGGAGTATTGTGTGCAGTTTTGCACTAGTTATCTAAGAAAGGATATATTTGCCATAGAGGGAGTGCAGCAATGGTTCCGAGGGTGGCAGCATTTGGATCACATGGGCCTGTATTCACTGGAGTTTAGAAGAATGGGAGGTGAGCTCGTTGAACCATGCAAAATTCTGACAGGACTGGACAGACCAAATGCAGGGATGTTCCTTCCTCTGGCTGTGGGGGGGGGGGGGGGGGGGGTCTAGAAGAAGGGGTCACAATTTCAGACTATGGAATAGGCCATTTAGGACTGAGATGAGGAGAAAATTCTTCATTCAGAGGGTGGTGAATCTGTTGAATTCTCAACCAAAGACGGCTGTGGAGGCCAAACCAGTGAATATATTTATAGAGTCATAGAAGTTTAAAGCACAGAAAAGGCATTGTGGTCCATTGCGTCTGCGCCAGTCAAAAACAACCACCAAACTATTCTAATCCCATTTCCAGCGCTTGGCCCATAGCCTTGTATGCTCTGGCATCACAAGTGCACATCTAAATACTTCTTAAATACTATGAGGGTCTCTGCATCCACCACCCTTTCAGGCAGTGAGTTCCAGACTCCCACCACCTTCTGGGTGAAAAGGATTTTCCTCACATCCCCTTTAAACCTCCTGACCCTTACCTTACATCTATGCCCCTGTCATTGATCCCTTCACCAAGGGGAAATATTTCCTTCTTTCTACTTGATCTATGCCCCTCATAAATATATCTCAATCATGTCCCCCCTCAGTCTCCTTTGCTCCAAGGAAAACAACCCCAGTCCGTCCAATCTCTCTTCGTAGCTAAAACTCTCCAGCCTGGTAAATCTCCTCTGCACCCTTTCCAGTGCTATCACATCCCTCCTATAATTTGGATTCCAACTGTAGGTAATAGCTGTGGCCTAGTCAATGTTTTATGCAGTTCCAGCATAATCTCCCTGATCTTAAACTCTATTCCTCAGCTAATAAAGGCAAGTATACCATATGCCTTCTTAACCACTGTATCTTCCTTCCCTGCAACCTTAAGGGACCCATGTACATGCACACCAAAGTCCCTCTGATTCTTGGTGCTTTCCAGGGTCCTGCCTTTCATCATAGAATCCCTACAGTGCAGAAGGAGGCCATTCAGCCCATCGAGTCTACACCAACCCTCTGAAAGAGCACCCTACCTAGACCCAACCCCACCTAATTTTGGACACTGAGAGACCGTTTAGAATGGCCAATCCACCTAACCTTCACATTTTTAGGATGTGGTAGGAAACCGGAGCACCCGGAGGAAACCCACACAGACACGGGGTGAATGTGCAAATTTTTCTTTTTTATAAATGTTTTTAATTGGGTTTTTGAACAAAGTATATTTACCGTTATGTACACAGGATAAGGAACATAATATATATATATATATATATATATATATATACACACACACACACATATATAGAAGAGAGGGGCGCACCCAAAAATACCAAAGAGAAGAAAATAGTAAATAGTAAAAAAAAATACAAAAAAATAAAAATAGGATAACTGGTAGGGTATTGTGCACCAGCTCAATAGCAGAAACTCTGTACAACTGGCAAAATTATTTACAACACATAAGTAGGCGACTGTTTGCGGGAGGGAGGGAGGGGGTGGGGGGTGGTGGAGACCGTGGAGGTAAATATATATTTACAGTGGGCAATACTCGAATGCAAACTTGACAGTCACCCAAGGTTGGAATTAAACTCGGGTCCCTGGCGCTGTGAGGTAGCCTTGCTAACCATTATACCACCCTTCATGTATTCCCTTGCCTTGTTTCTCCTGCCCAAGTGCATCACCTCACATCACCTTATCTAGATTAAATTCCATTTGTCACTGATCAGCCCACCTGACCAGCCCGTCTATATCCTCCTGTAACCTAAGCTATCCCCCTCACTATTTACTACCCCACTAATTTTCGTATCATCTGTGAATTTACTGATCAACTTTCCTACATTCATGTGTAAATCATTTATATAAACCACAAATAGCAAGGGTCCCAACACTGATCCCTGCGGGACTCCATTGGACACAGGCTTCCAGTCAAAAAAACACACTTGACCATCATCTCTGCTTCCTTTCACCCAGCCAATTCTGGATTCAATTTGCCAAATTTCCTTGGATCCCATGGCTCTTACCTTTGCTTTCCGGCTCCCACGTGGGACCTTATCAAAAGCCTTGCTGAAGTCCAAGTAGACTACGTCAAATGCATTGCCCTCATCTGCCCACCCCTTAGAAAAATTCAACAAAGTTGGTCAGTCATGACCTCCACTGAACAAAACCATGCTGACTGTTCTACTCTGTTAATCCCTGCCTCTCCAAATGCATATTAATTGATTTCTAGACCCTAAAGGTGTCAAGGGATAGGGAGCTAGAGAGAGCGGGAGTCTGGTGTTGAGATGGAGGATCAGCCATAATTATATTGAATGGTGGAGCAGGCTCGAAGGGCCAAATGGCCCATTCCTGCTCCCATTTTCTACATTTCCATGTTTCTGTCAGCAAGGAAGAATATCTCCCTGCATTCCTTACAGATTCCAGTATCAAGTCGAAAGAGGAATCTGTGAAACAAAGCACTGCTTTGCCACATTAGGACTCCATAATATCAGTTGATTTGTTCGCCTCCACAATCCAGTGATGAACTTGGCAGTGTCCCTTTAAATAATTCAGTTCAAATTGACTCACCATCGTTGCCCACTCACACAAATGGGTTGGAAAACCAGGAAGTCGCACGCAAACACAGTGGTTGGGTGAAAAAGACACTGGCGGACATGCTGCAGTGACCACCAGGTTTCTTATGCGTTACCCAGCCCCCTGCTCCCAGTGTGTTAGCATGTTAAAATTCCACCAGTATGCTGGGTTAAGAAGGCAGCTAAATGTGTCCCCCAGGAAAGCATCAGTTCTAACAGCAGTGAGAAAGGAAATCCAAATTAGAAAGTTGGTATTGATCGCGCCCTTCCATATGCGTGGAAACATGCATAGAAAATTTACGTAGGAGACCCTTCAAGTCTGCTCTGCCGTTCATTAGGATCATGGCTGATCATCAAATTCATTATCCTGATTCCACCTTCCTCCCATATTCCTTGATCCCTTTAGCCTCAAGAGCTATATCTAATTCCTTCTTGAAATCACACAACGTTTTGACCTCAACTACTATCTGTGGTCACGAATTCCACAGATTCATCACTCTCTGGGTGAAGAATTTTCTCCTCACCTCAGTCCCTGAAATGCTTCTCCCTTATTCTCAAACAATGATCCCTAGTTCTGGACTGTCCCACCATCAGGAACATTCTTTCTGAATCTACCCTGTTCATCCCGGTAGAAATTTATAAGTTTCAATGAGATCCCCTCTCACTTTTCTAAACTCCCAATGAAGATAACCCTAATTGACTTAATCTCCCCTCATATGACAGTCCTGCCATCCCAGGAATCAGCCTTGTAAGCTTGCGCTGCACTCCCTCGATAGCAAGAGCATCCATCCTCAGATAAGGGCACCAAAACTGCACACAATACTCCAGGGCCTCACCAGTACCCTATACAATTAGAACATAGAACATAGAACAATACAGCGCAGTACAGGCCCTTCGGCCCACGATGTTGCACCGAAACAAAAGCCATCTAACCTACACTATACCATTATCATCCATTGCCGTATTTCCGTAAAACATCCCTATTCCGTCAAAAATTGCCGTAAAACATCCCTATTCCTATACTCAAATCCTCTCACTATGAAGGCCAACATATGATTTGCCTTCTTTATTGCCTGCAATACTCGCTTTCAGTGATTGGTGCACGAGGACACCAAGGTCTCACTGAGTAACCACCCCTCTCAATTTACACCCATTCAGATAATAATCTGCCTTCCTATTTTTGCTACCAAAGTGGATATCCTCACATTTATCCACTTTATACTGCATCTGCCATGCCTATGCCCACTCACTCAGCCTGTCCAAATCCCGCTGAAGCATCTCTGCATCCTCCTCACAGCTCACCCTCCCATTTGTTGGATGAACAAGAAATTAGCTGGGGTGTAATTGGTTCACGCCAGCATTGCGAAAGAGGTTGGAATGACTCTGTAGCTGATTTGTCACCCCACCAATTTTTATTTAACTTGGTATGAATTTAAGAACCTTGGCAATATTTTCCAAGCCAAAGCAACAGTGAGAATGGAAACGAGACTCCAAAAGTGTTTGAAATACCTTCCTGTGGACAGGAAATATCCACTTTCGATTCACTAAAATTCTGTTTGGCACTGCAGGCATAGACTAATGTCACCCACATTGTTTTTTTAAAATTTAAATAAGTAGAGGCCAAAATCCACGTGTTAACTCAGGCAGGTCTTTACCATCTTAAATGCAGGAGTTGTCTGATTCCATCAATGTGGTTCTACTCAAAACGCAAATGGAATACAAAATGTAAACATTTCACAATGATTTGGGATGTTAATGCATAGTTTTGATCTGTGTACAAGTGACAGAACCACATGCAACTCTCACAGAATATCAGAGAGCTTCCCAATAGCTTGTCAGTTTGAACAACCCACTTAGAAACATCAAAAGTGAAGTATTACTTACTGTATGCAATATCTTGTCAGAACATTTTTCTGATAATTTTATAGCCTCAAGGAATAATTCCCTTTGATTTCCTCCTCCAAAGCTAGAAAAGAGATTCCACTTTCCACAAGAGTTCAGTGAATAATTGAGATTGTTCCATCTTATATACCTTAAAAATGATATGTCAAGAAATCTTCCATAAACTTTCTTCTGGTTTTTGATCACAGCATGATCCTCTTGTTTGGAAGAATGAAAACAATTTGTGGGTCGATATCGTGTGGGAAAACCTATTAGCCCCTTGCCGTCCTCACCTGCTAAAGGATCCTTTCTGATCCAATGGTTGGAAAACTACATCTCAACTCATATTTAAGTTCATAAGATTTGGCAGCAGAATTAGGCCATTCGGCCCATCAAGTCTGCTCCGCCATTTTATCATTGCTGATATGTTCCTCAGCTGCTACCTACAATGTTACAGTCATTCATTGAGAATGCATGGGTAAACTAATTCTTCCTGGTCGTGTATCCTTAACTAGGGTCTTCAGTATTCCAGGACCACAGAGCAGGATCCAGTTATTGGGGAATTGTTGTCTAACAAGATAGGAACTTAAGAAATAGTAGGCCATTTGGCCCATTGATCCTGCTTTGCCATTCAATAAGATCATGGCTAATCCGATTTGTGGCCTTGACTTCACCCTCCTGCCTGCTCTACATTACATTTGCGATCAAAACACAAACTCAAGATTGTCCCATTATGGGAAACATCCTTTTAGCACCTGCCCTATCAAGCCCCCTCAGAATCTTATATATTTCAATACGATCCTGATTCTTCTAACCTCCAATGATCATTGGCCCAGCCTTTCCTCATAAGACAACCTCTTCATCCCAGGGATCAGCCTACTGAACCTTCTATGAACTGCTTCCAATGCAAGTATATCCCCCCATAAGTAAGCAGATCAAAAATTCACACAATACTTTAGGTCTCACCAATAACCTACACAGTTGTAGCAATAATAAACACAGAAACTCCTGGATAAAGTCAGCAGGTCTGGCAGCATCTGTGGAGAGAGAATTAACTTTTCAAGTCCACATGAGTCATCTACAGAACTGAAGAGGGATAGAAATGTGATTAATTGTACAGTTGGAGATGGGGGCTGGAAGGGGTGAGGTAGAATAGAAGGTCAGGATAGGTCAGAGCTGAGGCAAGATTGATAAAGATGTCATAGACACAAAACAAAGGGAGTGTTCATGGTGACATTAAGGACCAAAGAAGTGCGAATGGTGGCATAAAAGTAAGGTAGCAGAAAGTGTTAATAGGAGATAAAAGGTCAGTGCTCAGGGAAAGTTAAACTGAGAAACATGTGTCAGAGGGCCTTGTGGGGGGACAGGAATTGTATTGGGGTAAACCTAGGAAACTAAAGAAAAAGGGGGTCAAGATGGAGGGGAAGTTCACAGTCTAAAGTTGCTGAACTCAGTTGCAACAAACCTTGACTATTTTTATAATCCATCCCCTTTCAATAAAGGCCAAGATTCCATTTGCCATCTGAATTTCCCCTGAAACTACTTGCTAACTTTATGTAACTCATGTATAAGGACACCTAGATTGCTCTATCTGGCAGCATTCTACTGTCCCTCTCCATTTGAATCATATTCTGCTTTTCTATTCTTCCACCCAAAATGGACAACATCACATTTTCCTAAATTACACTCCATCTGCCAGATCTTTGCCCACTCTATTAACCTATCTATAGAAATTTGCAAACTCTTTATATTTTCTTCACAATCCGCTCTTTTACCTTTCTTTGTACCATCAGCAAATTTGGCTACAAATTGGCTACAATCCAAGTCATGAATATGTATTGTAAGTAGTTGGGGTTCAACCACTGGTCCTCTTATTAGTTACAGTTTGCCAACCTGAAAATGACCCATTTATCCCAACTCAGTTTCCTGTTAGTTAACTAATCCTCTATGCACGCTAACTTTGTACCCCAATACCATGAGCTCTCATATTGTGTAATAACCTTTTATGTGACAACTTTTGGAAATCCAAGTACAGTACATCTATTGGTTCCCCTTTATCCACCCTGCTGATTACGTCCTCAATGAGATCTAATAAATTTGCAAACGTGACTTGTCTTTTTACAAAACCATGTTGCCTCTGCCTGATTGTATTATGATTTTCTAAATATTCTGCTGCTGCTTCCTTAATAATGGATCCTAGCATTTTCTCAATGACTGATGTTCGGTTGCCTGGCTTATAGCTTTCTGATTCCTGTCTCCCTTCTTTCTTGCATGGAGCTGTTAAATTTGAGGTAATCTGCTGTGACTTTTTCAGAATCTTGAGAATTTTGGAAATTTCTTCTTAAACATCCACTAACTCTACTGTCATTTCTTTTAAGACCCTATGATGCTAGCCATCAGTCCCAGGGGACTTGTCAGGCTTTTGTACCACTAGATTTCTCTGTACTTTTTCCTCCAATGGTTGTTTTAAATTCCTTCGCTCTTCTTGCCTCCTGTCATGTGTTGAACACATTTTGTGTCATCTGCTGTGAAGACAGATGCAAAATATTTGTTCAAAATATCTGCCATTTCCTTGTTTCGTATTATTAATTCCTAGCCTCATCCTCTGAGGCAGTGTTCATCAAACGCTTTTTCCCAAACTCACTTTTGCCAAGTGGTCGACCTACGGGACCCATGCCAGCCAATCTTCGTGACATATGCCGGTCAACCTTCGCGACACACACCACGTTCACTTAGCTTTAATGTAAAAGAGGAGCCTGCTTGGTCCTCACGATCTCATTCCAATCAAGTTCAAAGGAGGAGATGGCAATGCGCATATCAGGTACAGACTTCAGCCGGTTCCTTTGAGCCATCTTCATTTTTATGAGAACAGAAAATCCAATCTCGGACATGTCGGTCATCGTGAAGGCAATAGCAACAAAATGCTTGCTTTACTCAGCACTGGCTAATCCTTGGAGACGCTACTCCAGAACTTTGACAGCCTTCTGGACTTTTGTCTTATTTTTAATGTGGTATCACAGGTCAGGGACAGCAGCTTAGTCTTTTCATTTGAAGTAAGCTGTAAGTAAATAACTGACCCTGGGATCTGAACCTCAAAAGGAATTGTTACCCACCACTTCCCTTTCAAAGTCTAAAACTTCTCCTCTCATTTGCCAATACTTCCTTGCACATAACGCACATGGGCTTTGTATCCTTATTTTCATTGGCACAATTAACAAAACCATACCGCAAGAAATCATCTTTATACTGCTTTTTTCTAAGTTAAGTTTCTTCTTTGTTAGAAGTTAGCCAGAAGCTCTGTACAAAACTAACACTGGCACTGTTCCTAATATCAAATTGAAGCAAAAACCTTATAATGCTACAAAAATTAGAGGTAAGCCAGAAGATGGGGAAATGTTTAGAAAGCAGCAAAAGATGACTAAAAAAATTAATAAAGATGGAAAATTAGAGTCGGAGTTTAAAATAGAAAGAAATATAAAAACAGACGCACATTTTCTACAAGTATGTATAAAAAAGAAAAGAATTGTTAAAAATAAACATTGGCTCCTTAGCGCAGGGTTTTTCAAAGTGTGGCTCACAATTCCCGGGTGGATCACGGGCAAGTGTTGGAAGGGTTGCGGAGCGATCAGTCGCTGTTTTACCATTGTGGTCTCGATCATGGGAGAAGCACCCAGCGGCTGCTCGCAGCATTTAAATTGAGAATGGCGGCTGCTACCGGCTTTTAAATGAGAAGTAAATGAGGCTGTGTGCAGTCTTCTGACCATAAATGGCAGCAGTGAGCAGGTCACCCGCCCTGCACATATACTTGGCGACAAGCGCCTTGTATGTATTGGCTTTTGGTACCAAATCACAGAGGAAAGCTTCTTCCAGTTTTAGCTGCTAGCAAGCAAGCCAAGAGGATGGATTGTTTTATTACAAAGAAGAGACTACCAGAGATACAAATAGGCAGTATTTCCCTAGTTCCCTTTAGCCAACTCTTTGTTCATACCTTTGTAATTGCCTCGATTAAAGTATAAGACACTAATTTTAGATCCACATTTCTCACCCTCAAACTGCAAATGGAATTCTATCATGTTATGATTGCTCTTTCCTATTGGATTCTTTACTATGAGGTCATTCATTAATCCTGCTTTGTAACACATTCAAAGGTTTAATATAGCTTGCTCTCTGGTTGGTTAAAGAATTTATAGTTCCAATAAAGAATGCCCAATACACAAGATGAACTCATACATCAAGATGACTTACCCATGCTGGGGTTCCAAAGTCCTCGTCTCACCCAATCTTTCTCACTCTGGCGGGGTCAACAGGAGCAGCGAAGCTCACCCCCCGCCTGCATTTGCATGGAGTAACTGGGGCGCAGAGAGGTACGAAATGTCCCCTTTTGGCGGCATGAGCTACCGCAAAGGATGTGTTTAAAGGGACAATTAAAAGGTAAGCAGTTCAGAAAAAGGGGGGGGGGGGGCAGGGCGTGGATGGGGCGGATTGGAGGGCGGAGTTCAAACTGAAGATAGATGGAGCGGAGAGGGTGTGGAACCGGAGGTAGGGGGTCACTCTGTAAGAGGGAGGGGATTTCGACTAGAGGGGAGAAGGATCGGAGGTGGGGTCAGTCCAGGAGGTGGTGGGGTTGGGGGTTCGGACCACGGGGGGAGGCGGGGGGGGACTGGAGAGGTCAGTCAGTCTGAGAGGTGGGGGTCAGACTGGAGGGAGAGTCAGTCCAGGAGGAGATGTTTGGACTGGAGGAGAGTCACACCGGAGGAGGGGTCAGTCCGGAGGAGGGGTCAGTCCAGAGGAGGGGTCAGTCTGGAGGAGGGGTCAGTCCAGAGGAGGGGTCAGTCGGACCAGAGGGATGGGTCAGTCTGCGAGGAGAGAGATATGATCGGAGAGGTGTCAGATCGGAAAGGGGGGGTCAAACTGATGGGGTGAGGGGTCAGACCGGGGTGGGGGAGGATGTTGACTGGAGGGGGGGGGGGTCAGTACGGGAGGTTTGGACCAAAGGGGTGTGCGGACGGAAAATGGGGGTGGTTGGACTGGAAAGTCATCAAACTGGATGGGGGTTGGATAGAGAGGGGTAGTTGCCCTGAGGGGGAGGGTTGCCGGGAGGAGTGGGGGGGGGGGGCGATTGGGTCGGAGCAGTTGGTTGAACTGGAGGAGGAGATAACAACAGAGGAGGGTGTCACACCGAACGGGGGGGAGGTTCAGTCCGGGAAGGGGGGGTCAGAACGGAGAGGAGGAGGTCAGACCAGGGGGTGGTCAGACTTGATGGGGAGGGGGTCAAACTGGGTGGACACAGCCCAGGGAGGGAGAGGGGGATCGGACCAGATGGGTGCGCGGACCGAATGTGGAAGGGGTCAGACTGGAGGGGTTCAGTTTTAGATGAGGTCACACTGGAGGGGGTGGTTGGACCCGGGACGAGGGGGAGGGGTCAGATCAGAGGCAAGGTGGTCAGACTAGAGGGGGAGAGGGCAGGACCGGAGGGGGTGTATGTCTGGGAGGGGGGATTGGGGGGGGGGGGGTGGATTTGAACCAGAGGAGTGGTCAGTCTGGGAGTGGGTGTCAGACAGAAGTGGGGGTCTGTCCGGGCGGGGTCAGACCAGAAGGGAGGTCAGTCCAGGAATGAGAGGAGAGTCAGACTGGAAGGACATGTCAGTCCAGGGGGGGTCAGTGTGGGAGGGGGAGATGTCAGTCAGGGAGCTGGGGGAGATGTCAGTCAGGGAGCGGGGGGAGATGTCAGTCAGGGAGCGGGGGCAGACTGGAGGTGGGGGCCAGTCTGGAGGTAGGGGGGGGGGGGGTTGCCAGTCCAGGAAAGGTGGTCAGGTCGGATCACATTGGGAGTGGTGGGGGGGGGGGGGGGGGGGTGGGTGTCATGTGGTGCCGGAGTGTGGGGGTTGGATCAAGCAAGGAGGGGATTTGTGTCTAATGGAGGAGGGTCGGTCTGGCTGGTCGCGTGGTTGGGCCAGGGTTCGGGTCGGTTTGGTGTGGGGCCCAGTCAGGAGAGGGGGATGGTTGTGTCGACTGTTGTGGGTGGGGGGGTCTGGAGTCAGGAGGGCGAGATTGCTGCAGGGGGGAGCGGGGTCATATCATGCTGGGTCGGAGGAGAGTCCCTTGTGGGCTCGTGTGTGTGGGGGATGTCCCGTGCGAGGCTGGGTCCTGGATATTTTTACCAGTTGATCTGCAGTTAGAAGTGATTTTCTTCCCCCTCTAAATCTTTCAAAGTAACTATCGGGGTAAAACTGGCAGAAGCATCAAAAGTTAACAATTTAAATTGCTTCTGTCAGATAGTTCGCAGCCCAATGCAATTGTCCAGAGGAAGTTAGCACTTTTGCGCAATCAACAGGTGAACCCTTACGTAGGACCTACCAAGAGAGATTCCGCCGCTCATCACCATGGTACCCCCTAAATGCGACGCTGGGGAACCCAGAAGTAATGGGTCATCCTTTGTTAACAGAGCTACCCCACCCCCTTCTCCTTTCGTCTTGCCTTTCTGAAATGTCAAATATTCACAAATATTCAGACCCTAGCCTTGATCACCGAGGAGCCACATCTCTGTAATGGCTACCATATCAAAATAACTTGCATTGCTGGGGGAGTTTCTTAGTTTGAACACAGTAATAGCCATTCGTTAATAGGTTATTGCAGTTTATCACTTCTTTGAAGTTGCTTGCTGTAAAGACAAATAGATTAAAGATTGTTTCCATCGATAAGAGAAATACTTTACAATCTGCCTCCCACCTAAAGTGTTCGGGCAAACTACACCAATGTTCTTTATAAGTAACAAGTAACAGAACTGAAAGAGTTAATGTCAGGAAAACCTAAGCAACTGCACGTAAAGCTCTGCAAAACCGTTTGGAGTGGAAAATCTCAAGAGAATTTATTTCAAGGCATTATGAATAATGTTATCACGCTGGGATTAGTTTTTACAGAAATATTTAATCTTGCTTAGATCAATAAAGTCTCACAGTTAAAAGTGCCACCATTAAATGGGATCCCCATCATTAGAAATTATTAAAGAGAATGAGCATAATTACTGACATGTTGGAGCTCCGTTGCAACAGATGTGGACAAATGAGCAGAGAGAATAGAAATTGTTGGACAGGGCAGTGCATTATGCAAATATAGGCAATCTATGCATAAATGCGAATAGTGCAGGCAATTTTTTCCAAATTGCAGAGGGATAACATAATTTAAGTTTTAACAATCTCAGTTCTATTCTGTCTTTGCATCAAAGCACAATTTCATTATTTTCGACAAATTTGCATGTGTTCCTCTGCCACTGACGAACTCTGTTCAATTGGTGTAAACGCATTAAATAAATACAATTTGCGCACTCTCACCATATTTATCCTTAGCCTGCTGACGGATGCGGGAAAATCTTTTCCCACCTGGGCCGACCTATTCAATAAATCTTTAGCTCCGCGACGCTGGAAACATATTACAATGATGAGGATATGTAACTGGAGGCTGCAGAATCTAGAAACACTGACAGTGGGGGGGGGGGGGGGGGGGGGGGGGGGGGAAGGAAGAGAGATGGCTCAGGATTGATTTTGTTAAAATATTTAAGACGCTAAAGGGCATGGGGTGAATTTAGCAAGTGCAGCATCTGATGTGTTGGGTGTTCTGGATCACATACAGGTCACCAACACTTGAAGTAGTGCAACACTATTTTATTAAAAGGTTAACTATTTAAACATACTTGAACTGTGGGTGAATACGATACCAGCTTTAACTAAAGACCTTTGCCTTGTCCTAACCAGTCGATGCACTCAGCACATGGTGAATGTCTGTGTTGCAGGCTGTGAGCTCTGTGCTCCTAGCTAGCTGCTACTCGAATGAGCGGGAACTCCGATGTCCCCTGTCTTTATAGTGCGTGTGCTCTCACTGGTGATTGGCTGCGGTGTTGTGTATGTTGATTGGTCCCACTGTGTGTCCATCAGTGTGTGTCTGCACCATGATATACTGGTGTACATTATGACAGCATCCAGGAATAGTCACGATGATTTCATTCTGCCCCTCTCTCCCACATAGACTGTTGTGTGTCAGGTTGGCTGCTTAGGGACAAGAGTTATCCCGTGAATGAAATGAAAAGGCGACAAAGTCCCAGGGCACCATAGGCTGCTCTTGCCCTCTTTGAGAAAGAGGGCTAACTGGTAGTAATTTAACCAGAAGGTCGCGGTTGAGAAGGCAGGCCCTTCGTGAATAACCTCGGTCGGTATGGGAATTGAACCTGTGCTGTTGTCATTGCTTCGCATCACGTATCAGCCAACTGAGCTAATCGACCCCCAGGTGTCACTTCCTCGCTGACCCCCATGAAAACCCCGCCCATTAGAAATCTGGACACTGATGCAGACTGCACATACAATCAGGATCATGCCAGAACCAGGGGTCTCACACACCAAATCATCGGGCTTTTCAAGATCTGGGGCAGGATTCTCCATTTGGGAAACTATGGATAGGATTCTCCAATAATGGGGCTATGTGCCCACGCCCGTGAGAAAAAGGGCGCGAATCACTATGGACTTTTTTCTAGAAAGTCAGGGGTGATTCTCTGTTTTTAAGGGGGCTTGCAGGGCCCCGGAGTGCTTCATACAGCTCCGGCTGCCGATACGGGCCCTGAACCTCCGGCCGCAGGTCCGCGCATGCTGCGGCACCGGCACCGGGCAACATGGCGGACCCACACAGCGGGCCGGCACCAAAGAAGTAGGGCACCCCCCCCCCTGATCGCGCTCCCGCCGATTGGTGGCCCCCGATCGCGGGCCTGGCTGTCGTGGAGGCCGTCCCGGTGATGGATCCCCCCGCCCACCCACCAGGACGGCCACCGACTCCGAGCGTCCGCAGGGTGGAACCATACGTGAACCACACCGTGAAAAATCGCCGCTAGGGCCTCTTTCAATGGCCTCTGACTGGCACCGCGTTGACCGCGCGACAGGTAACAATTTTCCGGTCGCTGGAGAATCGCGCGAAGGCGTCGCAGGTCCGACGCCCCATTCTCCACCCCCATGCCGGGTACGATTGCGGCATGGAGGCTCAGAGAATCCCAGCCTACATTCTCCCACCAGAGCTAAATTCCACCTGATTTGCGCTCACACTGGAATGCCAAATTCAGAAGCGATTCCCAATCCTTAGCCATGCAAACTTTTCAAAGCTTGATGTTGATAAATATTGTGGTTAGTTTCACAGCTGACTACTTCAAAGTCACTCATGTGTGAAGTCAAATGAATGGAGCAGTACTGAGAGCTGGGTGTATGTAAGCTGTCAATCACAGCCCAGTAAAATCAACATCAAAGAGAAATGAATGAAAGGCTTGCAGATCAAAGATCTGAGGGGGTTTAAACCCAGCGGACTGGTTGTCTCATTCCAGGAATTGACAGGTGCTGCTTCCTGTGCCTGAACCAGCAGATGTATTGCCCAGGTGAGTCTTAAAGCAGAGATCTTTCTTTTCACTGCCTCTGTCTGGACTACTTTCTAGCTTCCAGACAGGGGTCTCTCTTCTGGGGGGGCAGGTGGCTTCCAGGCAGGGAGTATCTTCTGGGGGGCTTCCAAGCAGGGGTCACACTTCTGGAAGGGTTCGCGGGGGCTTCCAGAAGGGGTGTCTTTTCAGGGGGACTTCCACAAAGGAGTCTCTTTTCGTGGGAACTTCTAGACAGTGGTCTCTTCTGAGGCGTCTCTGGTTGGGGGTCACTTTAATTAGTGGTCTCTTTAATTAGGGAGTGTCTTTAATTCGGGGGTGTCTTTAATTACTGGGTCTCTGGTGGAGGTCTCTTTAATTAGTGGGTCTCTGAGGGTCTATTTAAGGTGTCTCTAGTGGGGGTTTCTTTAATTAGGGGGTCTCTTTAATTGGGGGTATCTGAGGGGGTCTTTTTAAACAGGGGGCCTCTGATGTGGGTCTCTTTAATTAAGTGGTCTCTGAGGGGGTCTTTTTAATTAGGGGTCTCTTTGATTAGGGGATACCTCAGGCGGGTATT
Source organism: Scyliorhinus torazame (assembly GCF_047496885.1). NCBI lineage: Eukaryota > Metazoa > Chordata > Chondrichthyes > Carcharhiniformes > Scyliorhinidae > Scyliorhinus > Scyliorhinus torazame. The sequence goes on from NC_092708.1 coordinate 350,004,016, forward strand.
TTAATTAGGGGGTCTCAGGTTTGGGTCTCTTTAAAGGGTCTCGAAGGAGGTATTTTTAATTAGGGGGAGGTGGCCCTCCAATAGACTTTGGGGGTTGTCCCCTTAAAGAGTTACCCTCTCGGCCCAAGCCGAGGTCCACTGCGTCAGGTGCACATTTATCAACACCTGCACCAATTCCCGCCGACGTGATTCCCGGCTGATAGGACCGGGGGATCACCAGGACCTGTAGAATCTGGTGGCTGGCTCATGAATTGGACGTAATTGGGTATTAATGATGCATTTGCATCTTCGCTCTGGCGCAGGGTGTGAATCTCGATCCTAGCGCCAGCGGGGGACAGGAGCATCGGACCGTTTTCTGCCCGACACTGGATTCTTCGCCACCGGAGTTCCCGATGCGGTGGAGAATCCAGCCCCAGATCTTCTGGGCGCGATTCTCCGCTCCCGCGACTAAGTGCCCATGCCGTCGTGAACGCCGTCAAGGTTCATGACGGCGCGAAACGGCCCTGATCTCGACCGATTCAGGGCCCGAAAATGGGCTAGGATCAGGGCCGTGAGAAACTCGGGGGGGCGTGTCACTAAAGCAGCGTCGTCAGCGTGCGCCGGGCATTGGCGCCGTGTAAAAGTGGCGCCGCGTCATCCGCCGCCTAACTGGCGTCACCCGCGCATGCGTGATTGCCGTCCTCTCCGAGGCCACCCCACAAGAAGATGTCGGATGGATCTTGCGGGGTGCGGAGGAAAGGAGGTCCTCCTTCAGAGAGGCCGGCCCGCTGATCGGTGGGCACCGATCGCGGGCCAGACCCCTTTTGAATCCTACCCCAGTGAAAGAACCCCCCTCGACCCCCCACAGGCTGCCCCCCCAGCATTCCCGCGCTGTTCCCGCCGGCAGCGACCAGGTATGGATGGCGCCGGCGGGAAGCTGTCGTTTTGGGCAGGCCGCTCGGCCCATCCGGGCCTGAGAATAGCGGGGGTGGCGGAGAATCGCCATTTTGGGTGTCTCGGGCGATTCACCGGACTGTGCCGCGCAGAACTAGATAGTGCCGATCTCGCCGCTTGGGTGCATCGCGGGAGGGCGTCAGACCGGCGTCGCGTGAAAAAATGGCGCCCCAGGCGATTCTCCCAAACGGCGCGGCATCGGAGAATCGCGCCCGTGGTATCTCGACAGATCTGGGGATGATTCAAATGCATGCCCATTATCTCGACTCTCTTGCCTTTTAAACCATCTCTAAAGCAGGTCAATAATTTAGCTATCAAATGTCATAGCTTTAATTTTAGCGAATATATTGAGGAGATTAGCAAATCTCTTCTGTGGAGTTAGGGTGGGAAGAAGGTGAAGTGTAGTATGATGCAGTAATTGAAGGAAGTGTTGAGAAGCAGCGATGGAAGTGAGGTGAAGCTGAAGACAAGGCAAAGAGTGATGAGAGATATGAGTTAGGAGTCTTAACTTATTAGGTCTTGTCAAGTCATTGAACCTTATCTTCATTTGCAGTCGGTTTCTTGGACTATTGTTGGTACTGACCTGATCTGCCCAGTGTTACAGTGAAGCCAACTGTGGTAGCGGCTTGCTCGAGCAAAAGAGTTTCCTCCTTCTTTGACTTCCTCCACTAGCACCTCCAAACCTGCATCCAGTAACCCTTTGGCCTGCCGTTTCCATGGCTTTCAAATTGAAGCTCATTGCAGCCATAGTGAAGCCCCCCTTTAAGAGTGCTGTCTGCTTTGAACTGATAGCAGCGACATCCAATCTCATGGTAGGCAGCTGCCACTGAAGAGGATAAATAGCTTTGGCAGCTCGATTATTTCAGGTCAAACAGGCACAATGTCCAACTTAGTGCACTCTCAAGCATTCATAATAAACGTGCGTGCAATCAAAACATGCTGATCATTTCACTCCCATTTGAGCCAAATATGAATTGCTGCCCCAGTAAGTTAACATCTAGTAAACTGCTGTAGACAGGCAGTGCTAAAAGTAAAAGACATGGGAGGCAGCAAGTTAATTACCAGTGAGAATTGTGATAGAGGAGTTGAGATGTTTGCTGGATTGGATAAGAAGTATTTTCTTTCTAAACTCAACAGCAGTATTTGTTCTAAAGGGTTTGTTATCACGCCCACGGGGACGACCTGATGAATCTCCCCGGGAGCCTCATGGAGTACGAGCCCCCCCCCCAATGATGGGCGGAGGCCCATTACTGGGATAGTTAACTCTGGACTTTATAACTCGGCCCAGGTAGAAGCCAAGCTGCAGAGTAGTCCCAGGTGGAACGGGGACGGTACTTGTGGTAATACCAGGTATTGCAGTACCTGAGAGGTGGATGCCCTTTAGCTAGACCTACGAGTCTACCATTGGCTAATGTACATAGCTCCGCCATGAGAGGCGGGGTATAAGAACTAATGCCGTCCCAGCAGCCTTCACTTTCTGTATCGAAGCTGCTGGGTACAGTTCTAGCTGATTAAAGCCAATCAGTATGACTCTCCTTGTCTCACGAGTAATTGATTGTGCATCAATTTAATCAGCTATTACTTCTGAAAGGATGGACCTCCGCATCAAGACGGAGTGCTTTCAGCTCAGTCCCCATGCAGACAACTTCGCTGCTATCTTCAAGCACTGGCTGGCGTGTTTTAAGAGCTTCGTTGACACGGCCGCCGACACCCCCACGGAAAGGCAGAAAATGCACCTTCTACGTTCCCGAGTCAGCCCTGGGATCTACCCTCTGATCGAGGAGGCGGAGAATTATGCTGCAGCTATCGAGCTGCTAGAAGGACATTACATCCGTCCTCTGAACCAGGTCTACGCCCGTCTCCTGTTGGGAACTAGAAGGCAGAGCCCTGAAGAAACACTGGAAGACTTCTATCGGGCTCTACTAGTGCTGGGCCGGAACTGTGGCTGCCCAGCAGTCACGGGGAACGAGCACACGGAACTTTTAATTCGGGATGCTTTCGTGGCAGGTATGACTTCCCCCGACATCCGCAGAAGGCTCCTTGAAATGAACACGCTGGGCCTCACTGAGGCACGGGCCCTGGCAGAGTCCATGGACGTTGCGTACAAAAACGCACTGGCTTTTGCTCCCGGGCGCATGGCGCCCCCCCGAGCTGCGTGGCACCCCGTCGCGGCAGCCCCCCAGACAATCCCGCTAACCCCGCAGGCCTGCGCCGCTAGACGGCCCGTTTTCACCACCGGCCAGCGCTGCTTCTTCTGTGGCCAAGCGAATCATCCCCGCGCGCGCTGTCCGGCCCACACCGCCACCTGCAAAGGGTGCGGCAAGAAAGGCCACTATGTCGCGGTCTGCCAGGGCCGCACCGTGGCAGCGGTCACCAGCGACTATCAGCAGCCTTTGTTTCAGGCCCCGGCCGTCCAAGGCCCACTGCCGCCCTCCTATCCCCAGGCAACGTGCGACACACGGGCGTGGCCATTTTGCTCCCCGGCCACCACGCTGGATGGGTGGGCGCCGCCATTTTGCCCCTCACCGATGTCATCTTCTGCTTCCCCAGACTCCATGTGCGCCGCCATCTTGGATGGGGCCTGAAGCCCCCAGCACTGCCGACTCCACGCTGCCTGACCAGAACTCCCCCTTGCTACAGCTGGCCTCCGTTACCCTGAACCGGCCTCATGCAGCGCCGACTCCACGCTGCCTGACCAGAACTCCCCCTTGCTACAGCTGGCCTCCGTTACCCTGAACCGGCCTCATGCAGCGCCGACTCCACGCTGCCTGACCAGAACTCCCCCTTGCTGCAGCTGGCCTCCGTTACCCTGGACCGGCCTCAGGCCCCCAGCACTGCCGACTCCACGCTGCCTGACCAGAACTCCCCCTTGCTGCAGCTGGCCTCCGTTACCCTGGACCGGCCTCAGGCCCCCAGCACTGCCGACTCCACGCTGCCTGACCAGAACTCCCCCTTGCTGCAGCTGGCCTCCGGTACCCGGGACCGGCCTCAGGCCCCCAGCACTGCCGACTCCACGCTGCCCGACCAGAACTCCCCCTTGCTGCAGCTGGCCTCCGTGACCCTGGACCAGAGTCGGCCCCGGACGTAGCGAAAGCCACCACAACGATCGCCATCAATGGCCACGTGACATCGTGCCTGATCGACTCCGGGAGCACGGAAAGCTTTGTCCACCCCGACACAGTAAGGCGCTGTTCTCTTGTCACCCATCCCATAAACCAACGGATCTCCCTGGCGTCCGGGTCACACGCGGTGGAGATAAAGGGGTTCTGCCTAGCGAACCTCACTGTCCAAGGCAGGGAATTCCGCAATTTCAGCCTGTACGTTCTGCCGCACCTCTGCGCAGCCACCCTTCTTGGGCTGGATTTCCAGTGCCACCTACAAAGCCTGACCTTTAAATTTGGCGGCCCTATACCCCCCCTTACTGTCTGCGGCCTCGCGACCCTTAAGTTCGACCCGCCTTCCCTGTTTGCGAACCTCACCCCGGATTGCAAACCCGTCGCCACCAGGAGCAGACGGTACAGCGCCCAGGACCGGACCTTCATCAGGTCCGAGGTCCAAAGGCTGCTGAAGGAAGGGGTCATCGAAGCAAGCAACAGCCCCTGGAGGGCTCAAGTAGTGGTGGTAAAGACCGGGGAGAAACATAGGATGGTCATCGACTATAGCCAGACCATCAACCGGTTTACGCAGCTGGACGCGCACCCTCTCCCCCGTATAGCCGCCCTGGTGAACAGGATTGCGCAATACAAGGTTTTCTCCATGGTGGGTCTCAAATCTGCCTACCACCAGCTGCCCCTCCGTCATGGGGACCGCCAGTACACTGCCTTTGAAGCAGATGGGCGGCTCTATCACTTTTTAAGGGTTCCCTTCGGTGTCACGAACGAGGTCTCGGTCTTCCAGCGTGAGATGGCCCGAATGGTTGACCGGTACGGCTTACGCGCAACGTTCCCGTATCTTGATAACGTCACCATCTGCGGCCATGACCAGCAGGACCACGACATCAACCTCTGAAAATGTCTCCAGACCGCGAATCTCCTTAATCTGACCTACAAGGAGAAATGCGTGTTTAGCACCGACCGTATAGCCATCCTAGGCTACGTAATGCGAAGTGGAGTCATAGGCCCCGACCCTGAACGCATGCACCCCCTCATGGAGTTCCCCCTCCCTCACTGCCCCATGGCCCTAAAGCGCTGCCTCGCCTTCTTTAGCTATTATGCACAATGGCTCCCTAATTACACAGACAAGGCTCGACCCCTGATCCAGTCCGCAACCTTCCCCCTGTCGACGGAGGCCCGCCAGGCCTTCTGCCGCATCAAAGCGGACATCGCAAAAGCCACGATGCGTGCCATCGACGAGTCCCTCCCCTTCCAGGTCGAGAGCGATGCGTCCGACGTAGCTCTGGCGGCCACCCTCAACCAAGCGGGCAGGCCCGTGGCTTTCTTCTCCCGCACCCTCCACGCTTCCGAAATTCGCCACTCCTCGGTCGGAAAGGAGGCTCAGGCCATAGTAGAAGCTGTGCAACACTGGAGGCATTACCTGGCCAGCAGGAGGTTCACTCTCCTCACGGACCAACAGTCGGTAGCCTTCATGTTCGATAATGCACAGCGGGGCAAGATTAAGAACGACAAGATCTTGCGGTGGAGGATAGAACTCTCCACCTACAATTACGAGATCTTGTACCGTCCCGGGAGGCTGAACGAGCCTCCTGATGCTCTGTCCCGCAGCACTTGTGCCACAGCAAAAGTGGACTGCCTCCGAGCCCTCCACGAGGACCTCTGCCACCCGGGGGTCACTCGTTTCTTTCAGTTCGTTAAGACCCGCAACCTGCCCTACTCCATCGAGGAGGTCAGGACAGACACCAGGGACTGCCGAATCTACGCGGAGTGCAAACCGCACTTCTACCGGCCAGAGAGAGCGCATCTGATAAAGGCTTCCCGTCCCTTTGAACGCCTCAGCATGGATTTCAAGGGCCCCCTCCCCTCCACCGACCACAACACGTATTTCCTGAACGTGATTGACGAATACTCCCGGTTCCCATTCGCCATCCCCTGCCCGGACATGACCACGACCACCGTCATCAAGGGTATCCTCCGGGGTATTTTTACACTGTTCGCCCCCTACAGGCGCCCCTCCCCCCTGCCCACTTTTCGCCCCAACAGCGCCGCCTAGGGGTGACAAAGCTGCCAGGGAGGAAGACACCACGTTCCCGGAGCCACAACCGCCGGGGCCCCCACCAGGATCATCGCCGAAGCCTAGACGCTCCAGAAGGACGACCAGGCCACCCGATCGTCTGATTGCTGCACCTTAAAACACAAAAAAAACTTTCTCTGTTACCCTCGACAACACGGTACCTCAATACCTGGTCCTACCATGCAAAAGGTTACAAGTAACGCTGGCCATCACCCCGCTGGGTTCTTTTTAACAGGGGGTGAATGTGGTAATACCAGGTATTGCAGTACCTGAGAGGTGGATGCCCATTGGCTAGAACTAGGAGTCTACCATTGGCTACCGTACATAGCTCCGCCCTGAGAGGCGGAGTATAAGAACCAATGCCGTCCCAGCAGCCTTCACTTTCTGTATCGAAGCTGCTGGATACAGTTCTAGCTGATTAAAGCCGATTAGTATGACTCTCCTTGTCTCACGAGTAATTGATTGTGCATCACTTGTATATACTTTACTTTGGTAATAAACAATTCATTTGACTCTCCTTTCCAGAAGCCTCTGTGACTCCCAAATTAGCAAGGAGGATAAATCGGAACTGTAGTCGGCGCTGCTAACCACCATTTGGAGCACAGCCACCTCTCTTCACAAAATAATAGTTTGCATTATTTTGAAAATGCTGCTCTTTGGCAGACTTGATACATTCAATGTAGGTATGAGGATTGGACTCAGTATGTGGAGCGTATGCACTGTTTTTTTAAGGTGAACGCTATCGTTGGGGATGATCACCAGTCGGTAATTCTTCTGACCGCCTGTGGGGCCTCCACTTTCGCCGTCATAAAAATCGTGACGTACCCCACGGCCCCAGACTCCAAGATGTTTGAAGTTTGCATGGTAAACCACTACGGCCCCAAGCCGTCAGTCATCATGCAGAGGTATCAATTGAATGTGGCCAAGAGGACCCCAGGGTGTCCGTTACCGAATCTTTGGTGCAATTGTGCAAATTGGCAGAGTTTTGCGACCATGGCCGTCCCTTCCTGAGATGCTAGGGGACCGCCTTTTATACGGAGTAAATAATATGGCGACCCAGCGGAAATTGTTGGACCTAAAAATGGCTGTTGAAATCTCCCTTTCACGGAACAGTGTGGACAAAGGAGTCCAGGAGCTCAATGAGAGATCAGGGTTGGAAGTAAAATGTGTGCCCCCATTCGGGCACACAGTACCCCCTCGGACTGGGACCCTGCAGAACCCCGCCTTGGTCTGAACACCACCAGGACTAGGCCTGTTGGCCAAGGGCCGCTACTGCTAGGATGCACTCCTCCCCGGAGTGGCAGGTTAGCCACAAAATCCACCGCCCTACCCGAGGGAAATGGCAGCCCAGATCCCGGACCCTCCACTTAGAACAATCTGATGATGAGGAATGTATTACATTGCCGTGCCACGAGTTTCCTCCATTAGGATTACCGTCCAGGTTAACGGCCACCTGCTAGAGATGGGATTGGACATGAGGGCTGCAGTTTCGGTAATTGGAGACAAACATTTGAGAGAATCAGGGCTGGAGTTCAACGGTTGAGTTTGTGGGACACCGAGATGAGGCTAGCGACCTACACTGGGGAAACCCTAGCCATAATGGGTCCGACAATGACTCTGGTGACTTATGGGCAGCTGTCTGTTAGGCTGCCCTTGTTCATAGTGAAGGGACCCGGACACTCCGCTGGGCCATGACTGGCTACAACATCTCCGGTTGGACTGGCAACAGATATTCCGGATGGAGGACTTTACAAAGTATTGGGGAAGTACCCTGAAGTTTTCCAGGAAGGCCTGGGCAAAATTTAGGGAACTGTGACAAAGCATTAAATGGACTCTGAAGCCCAGCCCAAGTATTTACGGGCCTGCCGATCCCCTGTGCACTGCTGGTGAAAGTCGAGGCCGGGCTCAGCCAACTGGAAGGCCTTGGGATCATCCAACCTGTATGGTTTGCTGATTGGGCAGTGCCAGTAGTCCAAGTACTAAAACCTGACAAAATCGGATGCCTGTGAAGTGGTTATAAGTTTACCGTCACCAAGGCCTTCTGTCAAGACAGGTGCCCAATGATGCAAACAGAAGACGTGAAGTTAGCCGGAGACCATTCCTTTTCCAAGCTCGACAAGAGCCACCCTTATCTCCCGCTGGAGTTGGATGCCAATTCCAGGTATTATGTAACTATTAATACCTACAGGGGCATCTACAAATACAGAAGACTGCTGTTTGAAGTGTCATCGGCTTGCACAGTTCTTCAGCACATTATGGCGAATATCCTGGGCGGGCTATCGCGTGTGGTGGTCTATCATGACGATGCCCTGGTCACCGGACCATGGAAAGTGTGAGGTCTTCCACCGGTTTTTCGAGACAGGTGTCCGCCTCAAGAGGAGAAAGTACATTTTCTACACCAAAGAAGTTACATACTTGGGATATCATATGGATCGGGACAGACTACACCCGGTAGAGGGGAAGGTCTGGAAATCATACAAGCCCCCATTCCGGAAAACACGACAGAGTTACGGTCATTCTGAGGCTTCGTAAACTATTACAGAAAGATTATTCCTGGCCTCGCACCTCTGCACACACTGCTGAAGAAGCACCAAGAAGGGGTCAGGAATGCACCTCAGGAAGAAGCTTTTGCCAGGGTGAAGTAGCAGCTAACGTCATCCTGATTATTGACACATTGCGACCCCTCCGAGCCTCTTTTGGTGACGTATGACGCCTCGCCTTACAGAATCGGAGTTGTATTGCCCCACCACGTGGCTGGTGGAAGAGAGAGACTGATAACATTTGCATCAAGGACATCGGCCGCTGTGGAGTGCAATTATGCTCAGATTGAAAAGGAAGGCCTGTCCATTGTATTCATGGTGAAGAGGTTTCACCAGTACATGTATGGGCATCGATCCACCATTGTGACGGGCCACAAGCCTTGGTGAGCTTTTTAAAGAGGATAAGGCAATCCCATCAATAGCATCCACCTGGAATCAGCGTATGAGTACACTTTCGAGCATCGCCCAGGCACGCGAACTGCAAATATGGTCCGGATACATAAATTGTGAATGTGAATGCTTTGAGTAGGTTCCCACTGCCGACACGCCCCCGTCTCCAACGAGAATTGACAAAGTCATTTTGACACTTAACTTTATGGACCTCGCTACTCACCACCACACAGATACGGGACTGGACGCAGAAAGGGAAGTTGGCCAAAGACTAAACTACGGGCCTTTGAAGCCAAAATTCTGGAGCTCAGCACGGAAGATGGCATCCTTCTGTGGGGAACTCACGCCGTGGTCCCAAGCCAGGGCAGAGATGCCATCCTATGAGATTTGCACAACAGGACACCCGGGGTATCGGAAATAAAAATGCTGGCCTGCAGCTATGTGTGGCAGCCAGGCCTTGATGGCGCGATCGAACAACGAGCCCAAAAATGCATCACATGCCAGGAACAGCAGATATTGTCACCCGCTGCCCCGTTACATCCATGGGAATGGCTAGACTGGCAATGGGTGCTCCTGCACGCCGATTTTGCTGGACCTTTCCAAGGGTCAATGTTTCCACACATGCTTGACGCCCATTCCAAGTGGCTGGAAATCTATCGGATGTCGTCCACCACATCGAAGGCAGCGGTCGAGAAACTCCGACTCTCCTTTAGCACCCACGCTATTCCAGAGGTGTTGATCACGGACAATGGCACCCCCTTCACCAGCCGAGCTGTAGAGGAGTCCCAGCTAAGACTGGCACTGTTACTTGTGTATACTTTACTTTGGTAATGAACTGTTAATTTGACTCTGGACTCCTCTGTGATTACTAAAAGGTTAAAGGTGGAGGAAGGTGCTTTCTCTTATTTTTAATTCCTTTTTGAATGGATTTACATCCAGAGTTAATCTCATGGCCACAGCATTTTGCATTACTTTCCCTTACGTTAGCAGTTCTGCTTTTAATGACTGTGTTTTCTGACAACCACCCAGTATAATTAACAAGACTTATGCACGCACATCATCAGTTAGCAGTGGAGTCAATACCACTCTGGCTTTTTTTACAATGCATACATGGGGCGCAATTCTCCCGAAACGGCGCGATGTCCGCCGACTGGCGCCCAAAACGGCGCCAATCAGACGGGCATCGCGCCGCCCCAAAGGTGCGGAATGCTCCGCATCTTTGGGGGCCGAGCCCCAACATTGAGGGGCTAGGCCGACGCCGGAGGAATTTCCGCCCCGCCAGCTGGCAGACACGGCCTTTGTTGCCCCGCCAGCTGGCGCGGAAATGACATCCCCGGGCGGCGCATGCGCGGGAGCGTCAGCGGCCGCTGACAGTTTCCCACGCATGCGCAGTGGAGGGAGTCTCTTCCGCCTCCGCCATGGTGGAGACCGTGGCGGAGGCGGAAGGGAAAGAGTGCCCCCACGGAACAGGCCCGCCCGCGGATCGGTGGGCCCCGATCACGGGCCAGGTCACCGTGGGGGCACCCCCCGGGGCCAGATCGCCCCGCGCCCCCCCCCAGGACCCCGGAGCCTTGTCCCGCCGATCAAAAGGTGGTTTAATCCACGCGGCGGGACAGGCAATTTATCGGCGGGACATCGGCCCATCCGGGCCGGAGAATCCAGCGGGGAGGCCCGCCAACCGGCGCGGCCCGATTCCTGCCCCCACCGAATATCCGGTACCGGAGACTTCGGCAACCGGCGGGGGTGGGATTCACGGCAGCCCCCGGCGATTCTCCAACCCGGCGGGGGGGGTCAGAGAATGACGCCATGGTATAAACGTGCTTCTGGCCTCACCTAACCATAACAATGTTCTTGGTCAATTTTTTGCTCCATTTAACATAAAGCAATGGAGTTGGAAAAGTTTATCGAGAAGTACAGCATTTTTTTACTTTCAGAGTTGTCTTTCCTGCTCATGTTCATTTACTAAGAAGAGGGGAATGACTTTCAATGAGGAATGACTGGCACCGCTAACTATTTCCAATTGTAACACTTAAGGAAGGGGACAGGGGATTGACTATTGTTGGCATGTCTTATTGATGGTATTCTAGTTACCATCACAGTTCGAGGCATAACTGGCTCCAAGCAGTTCTAATTTATAGAATCATAGAATTATAGAATTTACAGTGCAGAAGGAGGCCATTCGGCCCATCGAGTCTGCACCGGCCCTTACAAAGAGCACCCTACTGAAGCCCACGTATCTACCTTATCCCTGTAACCCAGTAACCCCCACTTAACATTTTTTGGACACTAAGGGCAATTTAGCATGATCAATCCACCACATCTTTGGACTGTGGGAGGAAATCGGAGCACCCGGAGGAAACCCACCCATCATTCTCCCTTCATCCTTACTATCATCCTTTACTCTCCTTTATATGCTTGGTCAATAAGGTGGGATAGCTCCACAAAGGCCTCCCTTTGAGAAAACATCAATGTTTTTTTCGGTCATTCTCTAATAAAGTGCAGTTAAAGGATGTGAAAAGCTGAAGAAGGTTGGATCGGTCAGGAGGGCTGATCCTGGAGGCAAATTTGATAATTGTGTATGAGGATTGGAAGATGGACGTGGAGCAGAGATTGTGAAGAACAGGCAGGGTAGAACATGGATTGCATGTGGAAGGTGAGGTTCGACACAAATTCAGGTTCATCGTGGGGTACAGCTCAGAAACTGATACTGTCGCTGCGCTTAACGACTGAGTTGAACCCCTCCAGAATTGTCCCGTATCTCGGGGAATTAAAAAGAATTCTCCGAGACACTGTTAACGTTGCAATCAGGGCGCAGCGAAGTGCAACTTCTCGTTGTAAGTGATAGCAGCTTTTACTAATTGGGGAAAGGTTAGGGCATTATTTGTAAGTATATATAAGAAGCGGTGTCCAACTTTGTGGGGGAAGGAAAAGGGAGCCTGTGCCTGTGTCCTCTGGGTTTTGAGAATGAACCTACTTTAAGGAAAACTAGTCCCTGATTCCTCCTTTACTCAGTGAGTGAGCAGCGAATTATAACAGACACTGCTGCGAGAAACACGGGAGAAAAATCACAGGGCATCAAAACCAATTGGGCTCGCCTTCGGAACCTGCACAATAATACGCTGATTGGGCCTCATTAAGCTGAGAGGTAGATCGGAGGCAGTTATCAAGCACAATCAATGCTGAAGAGCAGAATTTCTGGTCTCCAAGTTTGTTGCCTGTGACCCTGTGAACAAGGTCATGGCCATCCCTTTAACGGGCCCCCTGCTACGGCACAGTGTAAGGGGACCCAGCTGATGCAGAATAGAGTGTAACCTCTGTGGAAATGTTGTATTTGCGCAGTTTGCCAGCCTCTAAGGCACCCTTCACAGCTGGCATAATTTTTAAACATCTGCAAATCTCTCATGTCTTTGCCTGTCGGAGTTGTACTGTGGTTACGTGTTTCCATACAGAGGTATCAATGCCATTGTAGCAAGGGGAGAGATGGGCTAGAAGCGCAAATCAGCCCCTAGATTCAGCAAGGACTCACTCAGAGCCCTCCTCCTCCGAGAGAGTCCATGTAGGTGGGGGATTGCCAAACCTGGAAGCCCTGACTCCTTTTGAGAGATGCTTCTGATGTTCATGCAACCCATTTCTTCCAGGAGTGTAGGTAGAGGCGAGATTGGAGGAAGGCCTGGGTCTGATGAATTGGCAAAAGGCTCAAATGAGATTGAAAAGGGTACAGGGCTAGTGGCAGTTTAATGGAGTGTAGGCATTAAGCAATTCGCTGGTGAAGACAGTTTGTGCATTGAAGTCCTGACAATCTTCATCATATGACGTTTCAGATGATCGTTCAGCTGTATACTGTGTCTGGACAGTATCATCAGTCATGTTGCACAGTAGAGTGGCTGATGAGAGTCTTGTAATAGCACTGATCTTACATGATGTTTGATGCCTACTGCTAACCCTCTGACTTCTATCTCTTTGTCACAGAAAAGGTTCTTCCGCTGACCCTCGGTCAGTAGCCATGCCACTACTCCACTCCGAGGAGGAGAAAGAAGCCTCGGAGGATGCAGCGTCAAGCCACCACGCACCCAAGAGTGGAGATTCGCACATGCAGCTGTCGGAGAGCATGGTGGAGCAGGCCTGGGGCATTCAGCGGAGTATCGGCGGTGATCCAGAGATTGATTCCAGGTTGAATGATGACCTACCGGAGACATCTGTAAGGTGGCCGATGCTGAATGTCCAGTGAGACGTCCGTAAAGGTTTGGCGGGTATACCAGAGGGATTACGTGCTCTGGTCCAGTTTGTGGAGGTGTCCATCCAAGCCATGTGCACGGTGATGGCCCATTCTTCAGAGCACAAAGTTTCCACAATGGACAGACTGATCACTGTCCTGAAGAGACAAACCAAGCCCATTACAGACAGAATGGTCAGGATGCACTCTGACCAGCACACCACCACCCTGGCTCTGAGCTCAGGGGCCAAGAGCCAGGGTGACAGGGAACTGGGAGCTTGGTTATAGACCCAGTTCCTGCTTCCTCACTGGTTGGCAGAGAGGATTAGGTGGTCCCAATGGCCGAGGATGAGCAGCAACCATGTCCATCTGGAAGTTCCTCTCGGGACACTTCTGATGAGGGCAGCATCCCCTTCGTCCACCCGCCATTGACACAATCCTCAAGCATTACCACGGTGACTGAAGAATCACGTGCGCCTCAGCAGGAGTCCTCTAAAGTGGCAAGCCACTTAAAGTCCCAGCACTCAGAGGATGAGCAACTGAGATAACCCAGGGCAAGGGAGATGGCAGGTCAGCCGCCTCTTTCCAGGACAGCTGCAAGCGATGGGGGAGCACTGCGCTGGAGCACCCATCAACGTGGAAAAAACAACACCCACATCAGTCACAAAGAGGGGCAAATGGGTGACTTACTGATTTCCTGTCAATAATCCTTTAAAGTCTGTAAATAAAGACACATCTCACTTACCCTCATGCTGAAGTTTTCATTGAGCGCTGCGGCTGTGTCAATAGTGATTGTTGGTTGAAGGAAGCTTGAAGATTTTGATGGTTGTCAGGAGGAATCGTGTACCCATGTAGGGAAGTGGATTGAGTGACAGGACGTGCTCATAACACATAGGTAAAGGATTATCCAGACGGCCCCAAGTATTTCTGATCCAGTGGCACACTGACTATTAAAGCACCCCTGGAGACACAGCCATCCATGCACGCTGAACAGGTCTGGCACCTGTGAACTCTGGGGGATGATGGGGTTGTGATTGCTGCCCGGGTTCCTGGCACACACCCACATGATCCGCCGATGATGGTCACAGACCAGTTGGATGGTCAGCGGGTGGAAGCCCTTCCTGTTGATGAAGGTATAGGGCTGTCCAGGAGGAGATTTTACTGTGATGTGAGTGCAGTCAATTTCTCCCTGCTCCCTGGGGAAACCTGTAACCACCTCTGGCTCTGTCCGGTTGCCTTTGGATGCCCTGTGTGAAGGGGATGTAATTTCCTGCCTTTTGGAGCATTGCATAAGTGAAACCCTTTATGCAGTGGTGTACATCAGGCTGTGTGATACCACACACGTCTCTACCGGCTGCCTGGAAGGGACCTGCCACCAAGAAGTTGAATGCGACAGTCACCTTCAAAGCGATGGCATCGGGTGCCCCTTACCCAATTGGAAAATATCTCCCCTGCGAGTCTGTCACAGAGCTTCATATGACCATCGCATGCACTGATGAGCAGCAAGATGTCAAATCTGAAATTCTTCAGCCAGTTGGCAGCCTCCTCATCAGCTGGTGCAGGGCAGTGAGACCAACACCGAGGACAGGTCCGGGCACTTGTTGATTATATGCTCCATGGTTTGCACTTCGCCACAGTTGCACAGGGGTGAGTTACGGTGTTCCCGACAGGAGAAGTGGTGCAGCAGGGTCTGACTCCCGTACAAAACTGTTCAGTTTGACCCAATCGCCAGGCGAGAGCTTGAAGCCTGGGATTTATTACATGGGATCATCAGCCAAGTTCTAATTCTGGACTGTGTTGTTGGTGTTGTGCCACAAGTCCTTCCACAGGTCCGCAGAACAACTGCCCAACTCGGGAAGGTTGGTCCAGACTGTCCAACCCAAGATGGCGGCTAGGATACTGGACAGAAACACCAATATTTTATTTTCATTTTGT
This sequence comes from Scyliorhinus torazame, assembly GCF_047496885.1. Lineage (NCBI taxonomy): Eukaryota > Metazoa > Chordata > Chondrichthyes > Carcharhiniformes > Scyliorhinidae > Scyliorhinus > Scyliorhinus torazame. The sequence goes on from NC_092708.1 coordinate 350,019,214, forward strand.
AAGACTGTGAGGAAAGGATACCTCGCCCAGGAGTGACGACGTGAAGGATTGGGGACACGCTACATTAAAACAAACTTCATTACTGATAGTTTTAGAATATCTTTAGCATCACACCAGTGGTTAGCACTGCTGCCTCACGGTGCTGAGGACCTGGGTTTGATCCCGGCCCTGGGTCACTGTCCATGTGGAGTTGGCACATTCTCCCCAAGTCTGCGTGGGTCTCACCCCCACAAGCCAAAGGTATGCAGGGTAGGTGAATTGGCAACGCTAATTTGCCCCTGGATGGGAAAAGAAAAGAATTGGGTGCTTAAAAAAATTTTTTTTTAAAAACAACATCACACCAGGAAATAACTTACAATTACCCCTTAAACAATACTACTCAGTACAGAAAAGTACAATACCCTTAATTGCAATCTCTATTCCCACTTAAACAACAACAACAAAAACCATCTCAGCTCTCAATCTACTTTAACTACCATCGAGTCCACTCCACCATTCAATCATGGCTGATTTCAACTCCATTTACCCGCACTCTCTCCATAGCCCTTCATTCCTCGAGAAATCAAGAATTTAGCAACTTCTGTCTACTCAACGTCCCAGCCTCCACCGCCCTCTGTGGCAATGAATTCCACAGACCCACCACTCTCTGGCTGAAGAAATTTCTCCTCATCTCTGTTCTAAAGTGACTCCCTTTTATTCTAAGGCTGTGCCCCCGGGTCCTAGTCTCCCCTGCTAATGGAAACAACTTCCCTACGTCCACCCTATCTAAGCCATTCATTATCTTGTAAGTTTCTATTAGATCTCCCCTCAACCTCCTAAACTCCAATGAATATAATCCCAGGATCCTCAGACGTTCATCGTATGTTAGGCATACCATTCCTGGGATCATCCGTGTGAATCTCCGTTGAATTTCATCAGCCATTTCTTGGACCACTCCCCACCTCCTCCATACTACCTGCCCCTCCACCTATCTTTGTATCATCGGCAAACTTAGCCAGAATGCTCCCAGTCCCGTCATCTAGATCGTTAATATATAAAGAGAACAGCTGTGGCCCCAACACTGAACCCTGCGGGACACCACTCGTCACCGGTTGCCATTCCGAAAATGAACCTTTTATCCCAACTCTCTGCCTTCTGCCTGACAGCCAATCGTCAATCCATGTTAGTACCTTGCCTCGAATACCATGGGCCCTTATTTTACTCAGCAGGCTCCCATGAGGCACCTTATAAAAGGCCTTTTGGAAGTCAAGATAGATAACATCCATTGGCTCTCCTTGGTCTAACCTATTTGTTATCTCTTCAAAGACTCTAACAGGTTTGTCAGGCACGACCTCCCCTTACTAAATCCATGCTGACTTGTCCTAATCCGACCCTGCATTTCCAAGAATTTAGAAATCTCATCCTTAACAATGGATTCTAGAATCTTGCCAACAACCGAGATTAGGCTAATTGGCCTATAAGTTTCCATCTTTTTCCTTGTTCCCTTCTTGAACAGGAAGGCTACAACAGAGATTTTCCAATCCTCTGGGACTTTCCCTGACTCCAGTGACTTTTGAAAGGTCATAACTAACGCCTCCACTATTTCTTTAGCTATCTCCTTTAGAACTCTAGGATGTAGCCCATCTGGGCCCGGAGATTTATCAATTTTTAGACCTCTTAATTTCTCTAACACTTTCTCCTTTGTGATGGCTACCATATTCAACTCTGCCCCCTGACTCTCCGGAATTGGTGGGATATTACTCATGTCTTCTACTGTGAAGACTGACGCAAAGTACTTATTTAGTTCCTCAGCTATTTCCTTGTCTCCCATCACTAGATTACCAGCGTCATTTTGGAGCGGCCCAATGTCAACTTTTGCCTCCCGTTTGTTTTTAATGTATTTAAAGAAACTTTTACGATCATTCCTAATGTTACTGGCTAGCCTTCATATTTGATCCTCTCTTTCCTTATTTCTCTGTTTGTTTTTGTAGCCTTCCCAATCTTCTGACTTCCCACTACTCTTTGCCACATTATAGGCTTTCTCTTTTGCTTTGATGCATTCCCTAACTTCCTTTGTCAGCCATGGCTGCCTAATCCCCCCTCTGATAACCTTTCTTTTCTTTGGGATGAACCTCTGTACTGTGTCCTCAATTACTCCCAGAAACTCCTGCCATTGCTGTTCTACTGTCTTTCCCACTAGGCTCTGCTCCCAGTCAATTTACGTCAGTTCCTCCCTCATGCCCCTGTAAGTTACCTTTATTTAACTGTAACACCTTTACATCTGATTCTACCTTCTTTCTCTCAAATTAGAGATTGAATTCAACCATATTATGATCACAGCCTCCTAAGTGTTCCTTACTTTAAGATCTTTAATCAAGTCTGGCTCATTACATAACACTAAGTCGAGAATGGCCTGTTCCCTCGTGGACTCCATCACAAGCTGTCCAAAAAGCCCTCCTGTAAACATTCAATGAATTCCCTTTCCTTGGGTCCACTGGCAGCATTATTTACCCAGTGTAGCGCACAAAGACTCACGAGAGACGAATAGAGATGAAGTCGATGATGCTTTATTAAGCGTGACTTGTTCCCCGCAGTTCAGTAACAGACTGGCCTGCGGGGGAGAACTCCTGGTTCTTATACTCCGCCTTCAGGGCAGAGCTAGAGGTCAACAGCCAACCAGGACCCGGGATCTGTCAGCCAATGACTTCACGGCTTCACAGTCCCACATGACCCCTAATGCATACTACCACACCCAGTCCACCTGCATATTGAAGTCCCCCATGATCACTGTGACCTTGCTTTTCTGACATGCACTTTCTATTTCGTGGTGCATTTTGTGCCCCCGGTCCTGGCCACTGTTAGGAGGCCTGTACATCACTCCCATTATGGTTTTTTTGCCTTTGTGGTTCCTCAACTCTACCTACACAGACTCCACATCATCTGACCCTATGTCGTTTAGTGCTATTGATTTAATTTCATTCCTAATTAACAAGGCAACCCCGCCCCCTCTGCCCACCTCTCTGTCTTTTCGATAGGTTGTGAATCCCTGGATGTTTAAATGCCAGTCCTGAACCCCCTGCAACCATGTCTCTGTGATGCCTACCACATCATACCTGCCAGTCACAATCTGGGCCACAAGCTCATCTACCTTGTTCCGTGCATTGCGCGCATTTAAATATAGCACCTTTAATTCTCTGTTGACCGTCCCTTTTTGTTTTCTTAGTGTGGTGGACCTTGGTTTACTGAGCCTTTCCATACACTGTGTCATATTTTGTGAGATGGGGACTATCGTAACCTCTCCTGAGTTCTGTCTTTTTGTGCTTTTTTGTATTCCTAAGCAGCTACGCTTCCCACTGATTACTTCACCTCTTGGTTCCCTGACTTTCCCTTCCCCCCCCAATCTCTAGTTTAAAGTCCTATTGACCACCCTATTTACTCTTTTCGCCAGAACCCTGGTCCCAGCTCGGTTCAGGTGGAGACCATCCCAACGGTATAGGTCCCCCCTGTCCCAAAACTGATGCCAGTGTCCCATGAAAAGGAACCCCTCTTTCCCACACCACTCTTTCAACCACATGTTAACTTCCCTTATTCTTGCCTCCCTATGCCAATTTGCACGTGGCTCGGGCAGTAATCCGGAGATTATGACCCTTGCGGACCTGTTTTTTAATTTGAATCCTAGCTCTTTATAATCTCTGTAACAGGTCCTCTTTCCTAGACTTGCCTATGTTGTTGGTACCGACATGGACCACAACAACTGGATCCTCCCCCTCCCTCTCCAGTATCCTTTCAAGCCGGTCAGAGATGTCCCGCACCCTAGCACCGGGCAGGCAACATACCATGCGGGACTCTTTATCCTGCTCACTAAGGATACTATCTATCCCCCTGATAATAGAATCCCCTACAACTACAACTTGCCTATTTACTCCCTCCCCTTGAATGGCTTGCTGAACAATGGTGCCTTGGTCAGCTGACTCATCCTTCCTGCAGCCCTGTTCGCCATCCACACAGGGAGCAAGTGCCTCATACCTGTTGGACAGGGTCAAGGGCTGAGGCTCCTGAGTTCCTGACTGCTGGTTCCCTTTACCTGCCTTACTTGCAGTCACACCCTGCTGTCCCTGGCCACTGGCAGGATTTAAACTACTTACTCTGACAGATGTGACTGCCTCCTGAAACACAGTGTCCAGGTAAGTCTCCCCCTCCCGGATGTGCCTCAGTGTTTGAAGCTCAGACTCCAGCTCATCAACTCTGAGCCGGAGTTCTTCGAGCAGCCAACACTTACTGCAGATGTGGTCGCTGCAGCTCGCAATGGGATCTGCCAGCTCCCACATCAAGCAGCTCAAGCACATCACCTGACCAGCCATCACTAATTGATTAATTAGTTTAATTTAAGTTTACGAGTTTAGCTGTGTTTTTTTTTTTAATTTGAGGCAGATTTGCTATCAACCAATCAGATCACAGCTTCCCTCTGACGTCACTTTTGGAAAAAAAACTGGAAAACAGGAAGTTTCCGTTAGGTTTTTATACTCACAGAGACTGCTCCTCCTCCTCCGAATGGCTCCCGAAATTAGGCCCGAAGAAAGAGAGAGAACAAAACAGTAAGGAAAAAGCACCTTCTCCCACTCTTCACCGAATTACCTCACTGCACCAAATTACCAAATTCTCACTCTGTCTGTGTCTCACTCACTCAGGCTGTGTCTCCTTGACCTGCGCAATGCTTACTAATGTGCGCTTTCTGTCTGTCTTTTATACAGACTTTAGGATGACTCACACTAAAACTTCAAAGAGAAGAATACAATGTGTACCTAGCGGTTTGGATCAGAAATTGGCTAGCTGTAAGAAGACAGAGGGTGGTAGTTGATGGGAAGTGTTCAGCCTGGAGTTCAGTTACTAGTGGTGTACCACAAGGATCTGTTTTGGGGCCACTGCTGTTTGTTATTTTTATAAATGACCTGGAGGTGGGCGTAGAAGGATGGGTGAGTAAATTTGCGGATGACACTAAAGTCGGTGGAGTTGTGGACAGTGCGGAAGGATGTTGCAGGTTACAAAGGGACATAGATAAGCTGCAGAGCTGGGCTGAAAAGTGGCAAGTGGAGTTTAATGCAGAAAAGTGCGAGGTGATTCATTTTGGAAGGAGTAACAGGAATACAGAGTACTTGGCTAATGGTAAGATTGTTGGTAGTGTCGATGAGCAGAGAGATCTTGGTGTCCATGTACATAGATCCCTGAAAGTTGCCACCCAGGTTGAGAGGGTTGTTAAGAAGGCGTATGGTATGTAAGCTTTTATTGGTAGAGGGATTGAGTTTCGGAGCTATGAGGTCATGTTGCAGCTGTACAAAACTCTGGTGCGGCCGCATTTGGAGTATTGCATGCAGTTCTGGTCACCGCATTATAGGAAGGATGTGGAAGCATTGGAAAGGGTGCAGAGGAGATTTACCAGGAAGTTGCCTGGTATGGAGGGAAGATTTTACGAGGAAAGGCTGAGTGACTTGAGGCTGTTTTCATTAGAGAGAAGAAGGTTAAGAGGGGAGTTAATAGAGGCATACAAAAGGATCAGAGGATTAGATAGGGTGGACAGTTAGAGCCTTTTTCGTCGGATGGTGATGGCTAGCACGAGGGGACATAGCTTTAAATTGAGGGGAGATAGATAATAGGACAGATGTCAGAGGTAGGTTCTTTACTCAGAGAGTAGTAGATGTGTGGAATGCCCTGCCTGCAACAGTAGTGGACTCGCCAACATTAAGGGCATTTAAATGGTCATTGGATAAACATATGGATGATAATGGAATAGTGTCGATGGGCTTTAGATTGGTTTCACAGGTCGGCGCAACATCGAGGGCCGAAGGGCCTGTACTGCACTGTAATGTTCTATTGACAATCAAGCAGCATCTACTTGGGTAAGGAGAAGCTAATTGGCATGGCACTATGAGGATGAATGGGTCAAGTGATGAGTGGTGGCAACGAGGGGGTGCAGAAATCAGAGGCAAGAGGTTCGGAGTTGCGGAATCAAATGTGAGTTGGTAAACTGATAAAGAATAGGCCAGAACCAGGGATGAAATTTTCATGTCAGTGCAGTAAGAAAGCAGCATTTCAAGCAATATGAATTATATTTACATTCTGAGATTCAGAGAAAGAGAGCTTGATTGTTGAATAGCTGTAGCATAAGGGAAGCTACTTGTGGTTCTTAGCACCTTAACGTTTTAACCGCTACGTTGATTTATGCTATTCACAGCATTAAGAGGTAGTAAAACTTAAGTAACAGTATTAATTACCACAGCTAGACTGGTATTTTGGAAAGAGCAATTCCTGTGAATATTTATTATTGACTTTCATCATACTTTACCTGTCCAGATTCATAAACATGGCTTGATAAACAATCTCATTTGTGACTTTAGGTAAGGCTGCACATTTAATATTCAATCTATGCACATAATTATTACAAATAAGACATTGAAAAACTTTGTACTGAAATCATCTTCTGCATAGATGATGAAGGTACAAAGTAGAGGCAGCATTGGTTCTCATAAATATGTTAAGAGAAAGAGATGGCTAAAGGGGAAAGTGTGCCTAATAGACACAGGTACAGATGAGATGGAAATAGATAGCAAGGAAATGCCAGGGTTGTCAAATGAGTACTTTGCATCTATTATCACAGTGGAAAAAAGGACAAAATACCAACCGTATCAAAGAAACTAAAATTAATCCCAGAAAGATAAGAATGTGAAGCAGGAGCGGACCCAAGCGCCCTCAAGCTTCCTCCACCATTCAATATGATCATGGCTGACTTTCTACTTCAACTCCACATTTCCATCGGCTCACCAAATCTCTTAATTCCCCAAGAGTGCAAAAATCATAATCTTGAACATACTCAATCATGGAGCATCCTTAGTCCTCTTGAGTAAAGAATTTCAAAGATGTACCACCCCTCCTAAATTAAATCCTACCTGATTGAACCCATAGTCTGAGGCTCCGAAGTCTCTTCACACCCATCATAGACATACACTACGGTCATGTTGATGGCAGCCTCTTTGTCCATCGTGGCATTACAGGGATGCCTGCTGCATGCAGCCGTTCAGTACTGGCAATACAGCGGTCAATTCTGACTGACCCATGACCACCACAGAGAGGGTAACTCTGGCAATGACTGCTACTGCCTGGGCATTGACTCTGACTATGTGGACGCCCCCTTCTCCAAATTCATATTCGTCTTTTGACACATTTGTGGCTGTGAGCTGAATGTTAGGCGCTGCACTTGTTTTGCCAGATGGCATTGGGTCATTAATCCTCTTCCTACACGGTAGCCACTTGGGATCACCTCATGGTTGCTCACCTATCTTCAACCTTATTTCTTTTGTCCGGCACGCCGGCCTCCATATTCTGCTCTGAGGGAACAGCACTTCCCTCCACAGCCTTGCAGCCTGGAGGAGCACTTCCAGGGAGACATCAGAGAGCCTGAGTGCGACCTGCCTTCTACCATTTCCCAGTCTCTGCAGTTGGCAGGCCTCCCTCTCAGTTTCCTCCAGGCATCCCACCATTAAAATGATTGCTGGCTGCCATTTAAATGTGGCGCCAGTCTAGCATCATGACTCAGGAATTCCCCCCACACACATTGTCTCACTGGGCGGCCCCCGTACCACCCAGCCTCTCACTGAACATCCCCGACAAGATTGCAGTTTCACTTCCTGTAGCGCACAAAGACTCCATGAGACGAATATAGTGAAGTCGATGAGGCTTTATTAAGCGTGTCTGTTCCCCAGCAGCCCGATAGTAAACTGGCCTGCGGGGGAAGACACCGGCTTCTTATACTTCGCCTTCAGTGCGGAGCTTGAGGTCAACGGCCAACCAGGACCCGGGATCTGTCAGCCAATGACATTAGGGCTTCCAGTCCCACATGACCCCCAATACATACTACCACATTCACCCCCTGTCAAAAATGAACCCGGCGGGGTGATGCTTCGTATGGTGGTAAGGGTTTACAGGGCTGGTCCTGGGAGGATAGAACAGTTACATGGTAGTACAGTATTGGACAGTTTCGTCCTGTTACAACTATTTACAGAGGGTATAGGAAAAACAAAATGTTCATTGAACAGTCCATCTTTGTTTTACATCGGCGCCACGAGTCGGTCGGGCGGTCTGGTCGTCCGTGTCGATCGCCTCGGCCCCGGCGGTGGTGGTGGTGCTTGTACCAGTGTTGTCGCCTCCGGGAGCCGCACGGTTTCAGCTGTCGGTGCAAAGGGGAGGGGGACTGATCCTCCTGGGAAGGGGGCGGTCGCGGGGTGCGGCGGTGGCAGGAAGGGGGGCGGTTGGGTTGATGGTGTCGGGGGGGTGTGCGTGGTGCCGGCGGGCGCCAGATCCCGCAGGGAGACCGTGTCCTGTCGGCCGTCGGGGTACTCCACATAGGCGTACTGGGGGTTTGCATGGAGGAGGTGAATCCTTTCGACCAACGGGTCCGCCTTATGTGCCCGCACATGCTTTCGGAGCAGGATGGGTCCTGGGGCCGCCAGCCAGGTCGGCAGTGACATTCCAGAGGAGGACCTCCTAGGGAAGACAAGGAGACGCTCGTGCGACGTTTGATTAGTGCTTGTACATAATAACGACCGGATGGAATGGAGAGCGTCCGGGAGGACCTCCTGCCACCGTGAAACTGGGAGATCCCTGGACCGTAGGGCCAGTAGGACGGCCTTCCAGACCGTGCCGTTCTCCCTTTCTACTTGCCCGTTCCCCCGGGGATTGTAGCTGGTCGCCCTGCTTGAGGCTATGCCCTTGCTGAGCAGGAACTGGCGCAGCTCGTCACTCGTGAAAGAGGACCCCCTGTCGCTGTGGACGTATGCGGGGTAACCGAACAGTGTGAAGATGCTGTTCAGGGCTTTAATGACTGTGGCCGCGGTCATGTCGGAGCAGGGAATGGCAAAAGGGAAGCGGGAGTATTCGTCCACTACATTAAGAAAATATGCGTTGCGGTCGGTTGAGGGGAGGGGCCCTTTGAAATCGAGACTGAGGCGTTCAAAGGGGCGGGAAGCCTTAATCAGGTGCGCACCATCTGGCCTGAAAAAATGCGGCTTGCATTCCGCGCAGATGTGGCAGTCCCTTGTGACTGTACGGACCTCTTCTAAAGAGTATGGGAGATTGCGGGACTTGATGAAGTGGTAAAACCGAGTGACCCCCGGGTGGCAGAGGTCCTCGTGGAGGGTTTGGAGGCGGTCAATTTGTGCGTTGGCACATGTGCCGCGGGATAGGGCATCGGACGGCTCGTTCAGCTTTCCGGGCCGGTACAAGATCTCATAGTTGAAGGTGGAGAGCTCGATCCTCCACCTTAAGATCTTGTCATTTTTAATTTTGCCCCGCTGTGCATTATCGAACATGAAAGCTACCGACCGTTGGTCAGTGAGGAGAGTGAATCTCCTGCCGGCCAGGTAATGCCTCCAATGTCGCACAGCTTCCACTATGGCTTGGGCTTCCTTTTCCACTGAGGAGTGGCGGATTTCTGAGGCGTGGAGGGTTCGGGAGAAAAGGCCACGGGTCTGCCCGCTTGGTTAAGGGTGGCTGCTAGAGCTACGTCGGAGACGTCGCTCTCGACCTGGAAGGGGAGGGACTCGTCGATGGCGCGCATTGTGGCCTTTGCGATGTCCGCTTTGATGCGGCTGAAGGCCTGGCAAGCCTCTGTCGACAGAGGGAAGGTCGTGGTCTGTATTAGGGGGCGGGCCTTGTCTGCGTACTGGGGACCCACTGGGCGTAGTACGAAGAGAACCCCAGGCAGTGTTTCAGGGCTTTTGGGCAGTGCGGGAGGGGAAATTCCATGAGTGCGCGCATACGTTCGGGGTCGGGGCCTATTATCCCATTGCGTACTATGTAGCCCAGAATGGCTAGCCGGTCGGTACTAAAAACGCACTTGTCCTCGTTGTACGTGAGGTTCAAGGCTTTGGCGGTCTGGAGGAATTTTTGGAGGTTGGCGTCGTGGTCCTGCTGATCGTGGCCGCAGATGGTTACATTGTCGAGATACGGGAACGTGGCCCGTAACCCATGTTGATCAACCATCCGGTCCATCTCCCGTTGGAAGACTGAGACCCCGTTTGTGACGCCAAAAGGGACCCGTAGGAAATGGTATAATCGCCCGTCTGCCTCGAAGGCTGTGTACTTGCGGTCACTTGGGCGGATGGGGAGCTGATGGTAGGCGGACTTGAGGTCCACGGTGGAGAAGACTTTATACTGGGCAATCCGATTGACCATGTCGGATATGCGGGGGAGAGGGTATGCGTCTAGTTGTGTGTACCTGTTGATGGTCTGGCTATAGTCAATGACCATCCTTTGTTTCTCCCCTGTCTTCACTACTACCACCTGCGCTCTCCAGGGACTATTGCTGGCCTGGATTATGCCCTCCTTTAGTAGCCGCTGGACTTCGGACCGAATGAAGGTCCGGTCTTGGGCGCTGTACCGTCTGCTCCTAGTGGCGATGGGTTTGCAATCCGGGGTGAGGTTAGCAAACAAGGACGGGGGTTGTACCTTGAGGGTGGCGAGGCCGCAGATAGTGAGTGGGGGTATGGGGCCGCCGAATTTAAACGTAAGGCTCTGTAGGTTACATTGGAAATCTAAGCCCAGCAAGGTGGGGGCACAGAGTTGGGGAAGGACGTTTAGTTTGTAGTTTTTGAATTCTCTCCCCTGTACCGTTAGGGTAACTATGCAGAATCCCTGGATCTGTACGGAGTGGGATCCTGCAGCTAGGCAAATCTTTTGTGCGCTGGGGTAGGTAGTTAAGGAACAGCGTCTTACCGTGTCGGGATGTATAAAACTTTCCGTGCTCCCGGAGTCGACTAGGCATGGCGTCTCGTGGCTGTTAATTAGGACCGTTGTCGTCGTCGTCTGGAGAATCCGGGGCCGAGCCTGATCGAGCGTAACCGAAGCGAGCCGTGGTTGTAGTAGTGGGGTGGGGTCCGTTGTTGCCGTCCAAGGTGGCGTCGGGAATGGACAAAATGGCCACCCCCATACATCGCACGTGGCTGAGGGGTCACAAGATGGCGTCGGGGGTGGACAAAATGGCCGCCCCCATGCGTCGTACAGGTCGGGGGCGGTCCAAGATGGCGGCGCCCCTCCTCCCCTCGTGGTGGTCGGGACCCAAAATGGCAGCGTCTGCGGGTCGCACATGGTGTGCTGGGGGGTCTGGGGAGCGCTAGGACCGCGCGGAGTTCCTTCACTGCGAGCGCCAGGGCTGCGGGCGCTAGGACCGCGCGGAGTTCCTTCACTGCGAGCGCCAGGGCCGCGGGCGCTAGGACCGCGCGGAGCTCCCTCGCTAGGGACAGCGGTGGTCGGGGCCCAGGTCGGCGGCGCCGGCGGGTCAGGCGTGGGGCCGCGAGCGCAAGGAGCGCGAGGAGCTCCCTCATCGGGGACAGCGGTGGTCGGGGTCCAGGTAGGTGGCGCCGGCGGGTCAGGCGTGGGGCGCGGGACGGGGGTGAGGGTGGCGTTCGGGATGCGAAAGACTCCTTCCTCTCCGTGGAGAGTGTTGGCCGGCACCCAAATCGGGAGCGCCGGCGGCGGGTCGTACATGGACTGCGGGGAGGGGGGTTGGGGAGCGTAGGCGGCGTGCAGGGCTCCCAGTTCTCCCGGGACTGCGGTGGTCGGGACCCAGAGCGGCTGCGCCTGCGGGTCGTACATGGCGTGCTGGGGGGGTTGGGGCGAGTAGACTGGTTGTAGGGCTCCCTGTGGCCCCGGGATGGCGGCGACCTCGCGGGATCGGCACACCACCGCATAATGGCCCTTTTTCCCGCAGCTTTTGCAGATGGCTGCGCGGGCCGGACAGCGTTGTCGGGGGTGCTTCGCCTGGCCGCAGAAATAACAGCGGGCGCCCCCGGTGCGACTCGGCGTTTGGACTCCGCAAGCCTGTGGGGTATCCGGCGGGGGGGGTAGGGGCTTTGCCGCGACAGGTACGTACGGGGCCCAATGGCCTGCCGCGCGGTCGGGGCCGTAGGCGCGGGTATTACGCGCGGCGACGTCTAGGGAGGCTGCTAGGGCCTGTGCCTCTGAGAGTCCTAGCGACTCTTTTTCTAGAAGTCTTTGGCGGATTTGGGAGGATTGCATACCTGCCACAAAAGCGTCGCGCATTAACATGTCCGTGTGTTCGTTTGCATTCACCGACGGGCAGCTGCAGGCTCGTCTCAAAATCAGCAGCGCGGCGTAGAACTCGTCCATCGATTCTCCGGGAGCTTGCCGTCTCGTCCGAGCTGGTAGCGAGCGTAGATTTGGTTAACAGGGCGGACATAGAGACTTCTCAGTGCTGCGAACGCCGTCTGGAAATCGTCGGTGTCTTCAATGAGGGTGAAAATCTCCGTGCTCACCCTCGAGTGCAGGACCTGCAGTTTTTGTTCGTCTGAGACTCGGCCTGTGGTCGATGTGAGGTAGGCCTCAAAGCAAGTCTGCCAGTGTTTGAAGGCTGCTGCCGCATTCACTGCGTGGGGGCTGATCCTCAGGCATTCTGGAATGATCCTGAGCTCCATCGTCCTTTTTAGGCACGCTTAATAAATTGTAGCGCACAAAGACTCCATGAGACGAATATAGTGAAGTCGATGAGGCTTTATTAAGCGTGTCTATTCCCCAGCAGCCCGATAGTAAACTGGCCTGCGGGGGAAGACACCGGCTTCTTATACTTCGCCTTCAGGGCGGAGCTTGAGGTCAACGGCCAACCAGGACCCGGGATCTGTCAGCCAATGACATTAGGGCTTCCAGTCCCACATGACCCCCAATACATACTACCATACTTTCACCCTCACCCACACGGCCACGCCACACACTTTGGCTGGGATTTTCCACTCCCGTTCACATTGGGCGGGTTTGTTAGTGAGAGGGGACATTATCAGGAGACGGCTAAAGTCGCGTTTCACATTGACGTAAAAGCTGGAAGCGATCGTCCACTCCTCCAGTCAGTGGTGGGCCGCAGCTCCCACCATTCAACATTGGGAATCTCTTTGGAATACATTAGCATATCATCATAGGGCTCATACAAGGCATGTAAAATCGCCGGCTCCAATGCACCCCTCCTTGATGAAATCAACGCATTCTACGCACGCTTTGAGCAAGAGGTCAGCGAGACCAAGCCCTCCACTCCAGAAGCCGCGGATGAACTTGTACCTGAGATCACCATTGATTCAGAGCAGCCTTCTCGAAGATCAACCCACGGAAAGCCACTGGCCCGGATGGGGTACCCGGACGGGCACTCAGGTCTTGCGCGGATCAACTGGCGGGGGATTCACAGACATCTTCAACCTCACTTTACAACAATCTAAGGTCCCTATCTGCTTCAAGAAGATGACCATCATCCCTGTACCAAAGAAAAGCCAAGCAGCGTGCCTTAATGACTATCATCTAGTGGCTTTCACATCCATCAGTATGAAGTGCTTCGAAAGATTATTCATGGCACGAATCAACTCCAGCCTCCCGGATTGCCTTGATCCACTACAGTTCGCCTACTGCTGCAACAGGTCCACAGCAGACCCCATGTCGCTGGCCCTGCATTCAACACTGGAGCACCTAGATAACAAAGACACCTATGTCAGACTCCTATTTATCGCCTACAGCTCAGCCTTCAACACCATTATTCCTATGAAACACATCCCCACATTCCATGGCCTTGGCCTCAGCTCCTCCCTCTGCGACTGGATCCTGAACTTTCCAACCCACAGGCCACAATCAGTAAAGATAGGCAACACCTGCTCCACGATCATCCTCAACACCGGTGCCCCACAAGGCTGTGTCCTCAGCCCCCTACTATACTCCTTATACACCTGCGACTGTGTGGCCAAATTCCCCTCCAACTCGATTTTCAAATTTGCTGATGACACCACTGTCGCATTTCAAACAATGACGAGGCAGAGTACTGGAATGAGATAGAGAATCTGGTGAACTGGTGCGACGACAATAATCTCTCCCTCAATGTCAACAAAATGAAGGAGATTGTTATCGACTTCAGGAAGCGTAGTGGAGAACATGCCCCTGTCTACATCAATGGGAAAGTGTCGAGAGCTTCAAGTTTTTAGGTGTGCAGATCACCAACAACCTGTCCTGGTCCCCCCCATGACGACACTATAGTTAAGAAAGCCCACCAACCACTCTACTTTCTCAGAAGATTAATTTGGCATGTCAGCTACGTCTCTCACCAACTTCTACAGCTGCACCATAGAAAGCATTCTTTCTGGTTGTATCACAGCTTGGTATGGAGCCTGCTCCGCCCAAGACCGCAGGAAACTACAAAAGGTCGTGAATGTAGCCCAGTCCATCACACAAACCAGCCTCCCATCCATTGACTCTATCTATAATTCCCGCTGCCTCGGAAAGGCAGCCAGCATAATTAAGGACCCCACGCTCCCCGGACATACTCTCTTCCAGCTTCTTCCGTCAGGAAAAAGATACCAAAGTTTGAGGTCATGTACCAATCGACTCAAGAACAGCTGCTTCCCTACTGCCATCAGACTTTTGAATGGACCTACCTCGTATTAAGTTGATCTTTTCTCTGCACCTTGCTATAACTGTAACATTATGTTCTGCAGTCTCTCCTTCCTTCCCTATGTACGGTATGCATTGTTTGTACAGCATGCAAGAAACGATACATTCACTGTGTACTAATACATGTGACAATAATAAATCAAATCAAAAATACGCCGGAATCATCCCCCCCCCCCCCCCCCCCCCGACCCTGCCTGCCTTCTTTTTGCACTAAGTACTGCACGTTATGGCATAGAAAGCTCCCACCACCATTGGCACCCTCAATGCCGCCTTACCCGCCCGACATGGGACTTTGCCTATATTAGCGCTTTGGTCAGGATTTACCAACCTGGCCGTGGCGAGACTTGCAGCGGGCAGGGCCACAAAAAGCGGTGAATCAATCAAAATTCCACTGATTTCAGTGGCACCGGTAAACCCCGTCACCAAACC